>NC_054375.1:121444700-121761906 GCF_017654675.1 Xenopus laevis | reverse complement strand
GTAATGGTGGTAACACACCAAAAAAAACAAATGGTTGGTGCTCACTGCAGGGATAACACTCATCAGTAATAGATTGTCCTATTAAGACATACCCTTAAATCCAAATTTCACATTCTCCCCTGGGATAGCTTAGCAACTCCCAGCACATTATTAAACTCTTTGGGGACACCTAACAAGTATTTCCAAATCTTAGGTTGGGTTCACCTTCCACAGGCAGTGTATGACACAGACACGGAGCATAGGGCATGCAGAGTATGGCGCACATACAGGGAGCATAGGGCATTCAGAGTAAGGCACACACGAAGCATAGGGTAGGCAGGAAACAGGTAAAGCTGTCAGGACCAAGATGAACAGTTCATTCTGTGCTACATACAGTGACACAATGCTGGTGTCCCTCCAGCAGTTTGTATGAGGTGTAAACAATGTGGGCACTTCTCAGTCTGGGTCTGAGGTGGGAACAATAGAGGTGTCACAGGTGTGAGCAATGCTAAGGCTTACTGTCTGACATTGAGGTGTAAACAACGCAGGGGCTAGTTAATTTCAGTACTGATACCTTTTAAAGCTTACACAAAAGTATGCAGTCACAGCAGGCAGACTTTCATGTGGTGGGGGGGCACACAAGGGGGTATTGCCGGCTGCATCCACCAGTTGGATAGTACTGCCCTAGAGGATCAGTTATGGGTCTCTTTCACTTCTGAAGTAGTATCTTATACGTCCCCAGCACTCTTAAATTTACAGAACTATATGAGACCTGGAATAAAGGAGACACCCTAAGCTTAACAGGAGCAGATGGGGAAGGAAATACTGATGGCCCATATTTCAACTTAATATCAGGTAGGGTTATTCGGGCCAGATTTCTGTGGTGGGTGCCCTTATGCAGCGTGGTCCTAACCACCCTGCCTTGCGGTCCTAGTGCCCGCCCACATTACCCCCTCCCTCGCCTGCGAGCACATGCGCACAATTGGCGGCAAACTGGGGACACACAGCTCCCCATGAAGTGGCTGGGTGGCATGCTGCCCCTATTTTTTTGCTGCTCTAGGCCCAGGCCTTTGTGGCCTCACCACAAATCCAGGCCTGAGTGATATACTTTTGCAGTGCAAGTTTTTGCATAGGGTAAATATTACACCACAAAATCTACATTCTCTTAAGGAGAAAGATATATATGCCACAGATGTAATCAATTTCCATCCCACTGGCTGCGCCTGTGGTGGGAATGCCCTCATATTTGCAAATACTTGGAAACAATCACAAAATACATGGCAAATTAACTAGACCTACCACTGATTTCAGGCATCCAGCAAATTCTGTCAGCTGTCCTAGACATGCTCGCATTCAAGACTTTGCAAGGGCTGCACCCCTCCTCTGGAACTCTCTCCCACGGTCTGTCCGACTTTCTCCCAACCTTTCTGCTTTCAAGAAATCTCTGAAAACGCACTTCTTTCGAGAAGCCTACCCTCACTCTGCTTAACTACCAAACGCAACACCACATACAATACCACTTAATTCGAACTTGCCCACTCCCACACCTTGTGTATTACTCCCTTCCCTTTAGAGTGTATGCCTATGTATAGGGCCTTCCTTACCTTTTTGTACCTGTATTGATTGTGATGTTTGTTACTCCATATGTTCTATGTACAGAATTCATGTGATTTAGTTGTATAATCACATTTACTTTACAGTGCTACGCAATATGTTGGCGCTATATAAATACAAGTTAATAATAATAATAGAGGATCTAGCGACTGTAAACAAAGCAACACTCACCTTAATTCAAATATTAGTCTTTTATGCCAGGAAAACTATTCACAAACGATTCTCAACGATTCCTGAACCAAACCGTACCCTAATTTGCATATGTAAATGATTTTAAGGATTTGAGTGTGGTTCAGCCAAGCACTTGTATTCAGCTGAATCCTGCTGGATTCAGTGCATCCCTAGTTGTACAGCCAAGCTGAAAAGTATGTATCATGTACCTTTTGGTTGCAGAGTGGGCAAAGTACACCTATTTCATTACTACACAATACAGGTGTGTTTGGCACGCAAACAGAGAAGGGTAGTAAGTTAGTGAGTAATAGTAGAGTAAGTAGCAAAATGAAAATTTTTTTCATGGCCACCGGTATTTCCTTTAACTTGTCCTGGGCAGTAGCTTCACTGACCCATGACAAACTTAGATTTGTTCTTTATTATACACTTCAGGCAGTATGTGGGTGGTTTAAGTACTCCTGTTTTCGGTAGTTTGTTTGCTATGTGTAACTGGTACAACGTAACTCCTGTTAGTAAGTTAGTCTCGTGGGTTGTTTTTTTTTTTTTTTTGAAATATGTTTTTATTGATTTCAAAAGTGTAGGAGGGGTACAGAAAGAAAGAATGGAAAGGGGGAGGAGGGAGGGTCTAAGCCAAAGTATCGCCAGAAACGTACATCTAGAAGTATATAACAAATCCCCCCAACCTAGAGAGGACCTAATTCGAGGGTATCAAACAGGCCTAAGGATGCATCGGAGTCGTCCTTCTCAGGGCGTGAAGAGCTGTGCATAATCATCCGTATCCCTAAATAGTAACCATCTCAACCATACGTCCCTATATTTTAAGTGTTGCTTGCTAGAGAAGGTGGATAGCTCCTCGAATTTGGCAATTTCATTGACTTTCATAGCCCAATCCTTAACAGATGGAGGGACGGTGGATTTCCAAAGTCTAGGGATGAGTACCTTGGCAGCATTTAGTAGATGTCGCTCTAAAGAAACATCTGGGGATCCCTCTTCATTCTCCAGTTCCCAAAATAGTAGTATACGAGCAGGGGAATTGGGTAACTGCCTCCCTAAGATAGTGTCTCGTGGTTTTTATGGTTGCACCAAGAGCAGTCATCAGTATCCTAATCTACACCAATAAGCCTGAAATTGTATTAGTTCATAAACTATATTGAACTTAAGAGCTCAAACACTTTGACTCCGAAAATGCATTTTTGTGCGAAATAATTATAGTTTTATGTAAGTTATCAGTTAATATCACCCAGAAGTTTTTAACTTTTTATTAGAAAAAGAGATGGTTGACAGGCATTGTTATGAAGCCTACTGTATATTGCAAAAGATAAACTGTGTAGTAGGTTTCAGCCTGGAATTTGTACACCCAAACACACATTTACTGCCCAATATTCAACAAGACTACTGTGATACAGAAGAAAATCCATAGTATTGTCAGTATCTTGTGCCATATATAAGGCTGTGAGCTGTAGGTTCAATGGGCATGTTGGCAAGAGTATTAGTCCAGCTGTTGCCTACACCTATTCCATTCCAAAACCTATTTTGAAGCACAAATTGGTGAAGCTTAGCCAACTCAATTATCAGTCAATTATTATACTATACTACACTAATTCACCTCTCTACTGATCACATTCATTTATCATCTATTGATCAATTTATGTGACAACTAGAAAGAGGTTAGCTATAGACAATCCATTGTTGTCTGCCAGCTACAATTACTTCCTTTTTAAATAAATTCAGGTAGCACAGAATGTACTGGCTCACCGTTTTATCACATGTACATTAAAGGGATCCTGTCATCGGAAAACATGTTTTTTTCAAAAAGCATCAGTTAATAGCGCTACTCCAGCAGAAGTCTGCACTGAAATCCATTTCTCAAAAGAGCAAACAGATTTTTTTATATTCAGTTTTGAAATCTGACATGGGGCTAGACATTTTGTCAATTTCCCAGCTGCAAAAGTCACATGACTTGGGGCAGCTGGGAAATTGACAATATGTCTAGCCCCATGTCAGATTTCAAAATTGAATATAAAAATCTGTTTGCTCTTTTGAGAAATGGATTTCAGTGCAGAATTCTGCTGGAGCAGCACTATTAACTGATTAATTTTGGATTTTTTTTTTTATCCCATGACAGTATCCCTTTAAGTTACTGGAATATATATACACAGTAGAGTTTATACATTCAAGAAGAATGCATGCATGGGTTGCACTCATTCTCTTATGTTACAAATCTAATTTTTAATGTGATGTTGTCCCTGCAATAGACTGTCTTAATCAGGTCTTAATCAATTCTAGGGGCACAAATTTGACTCCCAGGCATAATTAAAATTCCAATTATACCTAGCCAAAAATTCCTGTCCCACACATGACAAACTGAAATGTTTTACAGATGCTGGAATGCAGTGTTTGCCTAAAACCTAACAACACTTTTGATTCAAGCCATAAAGATCTATTTTGGTGTCTTCCATTCACAAAATGTTCTTCCAGTAGCCTTCTGACTAATCCACATGGTTTTTAGAAAACAAAAACTTCAGGCAGCAATGTTCATTTTGGATAGTAGTGGCTTTCTCCTTGCAACCCCACCGTGCGCACTTATGATGTTCTGTGTTCTTCTGATTGGGATTAACCAAATATCGCCCTGCCTTTTGTGGGCATATTTTGTTAAGATCCACTCATTTGGCGACCTTGCGGATCTTATCTTGTATGGCCACCTAGTTTGAATTTCTGTCATTTGTTTACAGTCCAAGGACTGGTGAAGTCAATACTCTTTAGAAATGATTTTGCTGCCTTTTAGTATGAGCCTTAAAAGTCTTCTTTGTTCGAGCCATGACACATTTGAAAACTATAAATATTTGTTTTTAAGATCAGACTTGGACAGTGAAGACCCAGATTTCTATTATTTAACGGGGTTCACAAACTTTTTCCACACTACACAAAATATGTAACTTTGATTTTTTTTCACTCAAATAAAAGAACTAGTACCTGAATAATGATTGCGGCTTTTTTGGGAGTTCTTCTTATTTTCAAGCAACACCTTTTTGGTGTCTGTCAGTGTGGTTGCTGCACATTGGGGAGGCACGAAAAAGCTATTGAATTAAATTTACCAGTCTCTTAACAATTCATAAAGGCTGGGCATAGACCGGAACAGTTGAGGTATATGGTGTTGAAGGAAACCCCACCCCTTAAGAGCAGAGGTGAGTGGAAAATAAAACTTCTGAACAACAACTATAATTTATATCTGCATCTATGATCGTTTGATGGGTGCAAGGCAGCTCTATTTATATATACTTTAATGAACTCTTTATTGTGTGCTTTGAATCCATTCTCATTCATTATTCCTCTAAATGCTTCCTTGTTTGTATCTGGTTGCCATGACACCTACTGTGCCATTTCCTGTGTGTGTAATATTCTGTTTTCCTGTTCAGCAGCTGGAATTTAGAAAAGGTAGATTATGCCCAAAATACTGCAAATGCATCTTCTTGTGTATATTATTTGAATTTTATTATAGTAAGCTCTAGCCGTTAAAGAGTAATGGCCTCTTCACAGTATCTGTACGTCATTGGAAGGTTGTTTATACTCTTATTGTAAAGCTCTCTGAAACGTTAGTGCTTTATAAACTTCTGTTATTATAATATGTGAAAATGCATATTACTAGATGCTCGCAAGGCAACAATGACAAATGAGTGAATAGCTATTCCTAAAACAGAAAAGTTCAGGTTTGACTCTGTGTTGACCTTTATTTCTTTCTTCTCCCTATTTATTAAGAATCTCTTTGACCATAATATCTTTGGAATGCATTAGTCGACTCGGTCTTGGCAAAATCCCACTATTTCCTCAGGGTGGATGAGAGAATGATCCATCAAGATTTCACTATAGGCAATCATTTTGTTGAAGTTGTTGAAATGCTATTTGAAATAATGGGATTTCATTTGACTACTTCAACTAAATTTCCATTACTGCATCAACAACGCATTCTACATCCACTTGGATGGTAACGTTTTTGAAGCTTTATAAAGCGGCATTTCCAACATTGGTGGAATATGCAGACGTGCATGGAAGTGGCAAGCATTGCTACTGCTATGACACTTTATACATTTGGCCCTGATTCTCCAAGCTGAACCAATAGCACTTTCTTAGAGACTTACAGGTTAAGAAACCGCCTGTTTAAAAATAATTTTGGACCAGTACTTCACCTGCAGAGATCTTATTGGTTGCTATGGATTGCTGGGTGATCTTTTCTATGCCTTATGGCAGTTAACTTGTTTTCTGCTGAATTGTGCTGCTTAAAGAAACAGTAGCGCCAAAAATGAAAGTTTTTAAGTAATGAAAATATCATATAGTGTTGCCCTTCACTGGTAAAACCATTCTGTTTGCTTCAGAAACACTACTATAGTTCATAGAAACAAGCTGCTATGTAGCAATGGCGAAAATTTAAAAAGAGCTATATGGCACAGGATAAATAGTGGATAACAGATAACATTATGTTCTACAAAGCTTATCTGCTATCTGCTGTGTAAATTGAGCCTTTTCTACTTTGAATAGCTGCCCCCATTGCTACACAGCAGCTTATTTATATAAACAACAGTAGTGTTTCTGAAGCAAACACAGCAGTTTTACTAGTGCAGGGCAACACTGCATTATATTTTTATTACTTTAAAACAATTAAATTTTTTTGATGTTACTGGTCCTTTAATACAGGGTGTACTTTGTTTTATGTGCTCTCTCTAAGCAAGGGTTTTGCTCCTGCTAATGCAGTGTCTATGCAAACCCATTTCTGGCCACTTATGATTGATCACACATAAGGGCAGATTTATCAAGGGTCGAATTTCGACGTGAAAAAAACTTCAAGTTCCATCGAATAGGGTAATCAACATTCGAAGTTGAAGGATTTTTAAGATCGATTAAGACGATTTAATCGACTTCTCAAAACTTGCCAAATACTGGCTATAGGTTCTAGGAGGTCCCCATAGGCTAACATGGCAAATTCGGCAGGTTTAAGGTGGTGAAGTGCCGAAGTCAAAGTTTTTTTAAAGAGACAGTACTCCAATTTTCGAATGGTCGAATATTGGAAGTATTTTCAATTCCAATCAAAGTCGAATTTGGCCTATTCGATGATCGAAGTACCCAAAAACGACTTCAAAATTCAAAGTTTTTTGATTTGAAAATTCACTTTGACTTTTGATAAATCTGCCCCATAGGATTGCCACCTTTTCTGGAAAAAATACCGGCCTTCCTATATATTTATCTTTTTTCCCTATTAATAACATTGGGATCAACCATCATTTTTACCGGCCAGGTTGGTAAAATACCGGCGGGGTGGCAACCCTAGTTGCACATGCAGTGATGTCCATACCACCCCAATCTGCTTAAGAATGCCCCCTGCTTGCCTCTTGTAGCATACTGGAACAAGGTTGGAGACTGAGATATACAAGTTATGGAATTGTGACTTCTAAGTAAAGAAAAGCTAAGTAAAGAAAAGGCACTCAAAACTATGAATGAATAGAAAATATTTATTTACATAATACCCAACCTATTTCGACTGCCACCTAAAACAGTGGGGGTCAGGGGCACAGAAAAAAAATATTATGCAAATCGCAAATACCTTACATATGTCATATGTGGTTAGGCGCCAAATAGTGTGGGTTACGCTCTGCTGCCCCCCTCTTATGGCAACCCACCCTGCTTTACTTATGTGAAATCTCACTGGTGACCCCTGCAGAGAGCACCATCATTCTTATTAATGTACTAAGATGTGCACCACCAACTAGTCACCAACTATTATACTAGAATTGTGATTTATGACATTTTTTAAATAATGGGTGTTTCAATATTGAAATATTAGCTTTATTTTTATTACACACTAGTTAGTAGATACACCATTGACTTACTAGATGTAAATATATGCTACAGCTTACTCTTGGCTTTTGTGTATTCTAGGCCATTTAATGTCAATTTATGGTTACTGAGCTGTCGGTTACACTTCCAGTGTAAATGTATGAATCTGCAAGTACTGTTTGGTTTGGTTAATACAGATGTTGACATTGTAATGTGTTAGCTGCACATTTCTCCATTTTGTGGTAAGAAACATTGGCAATGCTGATGCTTTATTATTCAAAGTTAAGTTACTATTACCTGTACACTAAATGCCACACTTAAGCCTCCTGTGAAATTATCCAGAGAATAGGGAATATTGTGTAGCACTATAACACACATGCTATGAATCCAAGCAAAGTATGTTGCACAGCATAATTAGAGTGCAAGCCATACAGCCGCCGACTGGCTGTCAAGCTCTCTGACTTTTACATGAACAGAAAAAACATACAGTGCAATGACTGACAATATGCAAAGGATATTTTAATTTTAGCGTGAAAGAGATTCACATGTACACAATATTCTCCATAGTAGCTGGAGAGAAGAGTTAATAGTTTTAATTGTGCCTTTTGTTTAACTGCCTCAACCACTTTTGTTGTAAGCATTTCAAGGGCAACTAAAGATATCATTGCCTATATAGACATGCGAAGAATGTGCCATGAATTCATGTCTAGATGTTAGCAGATAGTTTGCATGCATACTAAACCTGACATTATTGTGACAATGATTGAATTATGTGGAAGGGGAAAATCCTGTGTTTGCCAATTGCTTCGCACTTTTGCATTTTTGACAGTACAGGTTGAACCTGATTCCACTTAATGAAGTAGGAATGTTATTCAACTGAGTAGTGGCATATGTGTGTCTGGCTGATGGGAAGCTTCTACAGCAGGGGTCCCCGACCTTTTTTTCCCCATGAGCCTGGAGGTACCAAATAAGGGCTGTGATTGGCTGGCCCCTATGTGAACTGGTAGCCTACAGGAGGTACTTTTTGGCAGTGCACCTGATATTTATGCAACCAAAACTTGCCTCCAAACTATGAATTCAAAAACAATCACCTGCTTTGAGGCCACTGGGAGCTTCATTCAAGGGGTTGGTTGCGAGCCACTGGTTGGGGATCCCTGTTCTACAGCATATACTGTTGTATCCTCAGGTGGATTAATGGAAGGGTCAACTTGTTCTATAAAACAGGGTTGGTAGGTTTACATGATATAAAGTTATGAACTGTTCTACTCTCACTTAGATTTTTATCTTGTGTTCGAAATAATCTTCTGTTCTAAGTACTGTGCATGGAATTGGCAATAGATATGTGACAGTATTTGTGTTTCTAATGTAGATCACAATGTTATGTATGTTATCATGATCAATCAAATACGCCAAATGATATCCTATATGTATGTTGGTCCTCACCAAAAGTGGTTTAAAGGGGAAATTTCTTTTAGCATTTTTTTTTATTAATGCTATGGCCTTCTCTGCCATTTATTGCATAGCAGCCATATGAAAGGACACACATTAAGCATCACAATAGTATCCCTTATTGTAGTCTTGGCTCTGAAACCCCTCTACAGATACTGCTGAACTACAACCAAGTTTCTATGCATTGTTTAGCAGATGCCAAGAGAAATTCCCAGAAGTTAGGGATTTAAGAAATGTAATATTTTTTATTTTCCAAGGCAATAAATAAAACTACAACAAAACACTTGTCACTTTAGCCTGAAGACGAATGCCAAAAAAATCAGACTCTAATATGGCAATCAGATCTCTCACTTGGATGCACATTTTACCCATGTTTAAATTCCTTTAACCCCTAGCCTGGAAGCCAAATCCTTTTTAAAGGTATTCAATTTATTTGCCAACACAACCTCCCCTGCCAGAGAATTCCATAATAGTATTGCTTTTGCTGCAAGTGGCTGTTTCTGTTGCTGAAGGTAAAATATGGCTTTTCTTATCCTTGCAATAATCTTACTCTGTATGTAGCTCTGCTAATTGTAATCACTATATACCGTATATTCCTGAGTATAAGCCGAGTTTTTCAGCCCCCAAAACATGCTGAAAAACTCTACCTCAGCTTTTTAGTTTTGATGGTAACCATCTGCATATAATGCCAAGAATACTTTAAAAGACATTACAATTACTAAAGATAACCTGTAGATGACCTGCGGTCTATCTACACTAGGCAGTGCAAGACAAAAGCCAAGAAGATCGTGAAAGACCTCTCCCATCCTAATAATGGACTCTTCTCACTGATGAGGACAGGAAAGCACTTCCGCTCCCTTAAGGCTAAAACAGAGAGAATGAGGAGGAGCTTCTTCCCTCAAGCTATTCGGTCCCTGAACCAAGTGTAAAACTATAGGACTGGACTCTCTCTTATATATATATATCTCATATATCACATCAATGCACATGCACTTTAATAACTCATTAATATCTATCTACTATGTAACTCTTTCTTTTCTTTCTACTGGTCGGACGTTATTTGACTTTGCACAGCAACAAGCATTTCACTACATGTCGTACTTTGTATGTTGTGTATGTGACAAATAAATTTGAATTTGAATTTGAATTTGAGATAATGGTACCAACACTGAGGAAACGCTAAACTTAATCAGAAAGTACGATGTTTAAAAATCATATATAGCCACACGAAAATAATACAATTATCATAATCCGTATGTTAAGAAATCCTTCCTAAACACAAACTTGTGTACATTTCCAGTTTTTATAATAATAATAATCACCAACCCTTGTTGGTATATCAGTACAGTCAATTATTTGAAACTTGAGCTTGCTAACTGTATGCCCACCATGTATTGAAATAGAGTTACAGAAATTTACCCATTTCACCAAAATAAAACAGCTTAGTGTTTTTTAAATAATTTTGTTAATTAAAATTGACTATTTAGCTGCTTTAGCTACTTCCATCATTATTTGAATGGCCTGTGTACACAGTTTCAATACCTTTCTGTTGAAGTTACTGAAGTCCTGTTATTTCAATAAAGTTTAAATTCATTTGACAAACAGAATTATTGATAAGTAGTAAAATATCGTTGATCTCTTCAGTCATTTTGACCTGAGGAAGTTTTGTATAGTTAATGAATTTGTACAGTATACAGTAGCTCTGGCTCATATAATATTTAAATCTTAATAAAGTTCAGTAGCATCTTGAACAAGACAAAATTCATATACATCATTCAATTCACTGAGCAGTTTCTTAAAAATAAACTTATTCAATTAATGTAGTCACATGCTTTTAGGTTTCCAGCCAAACTGCATCTGAATCCTGCAGATAAAAAGTTCTTCAATTTGACATCCTGGATTGGTTTCATTCCTACTATTTATTTCAATACTATATTATTATACTTTCCCAGAAAAGAGAGGAGACCATCCTTCCCTCTGTGATTTCCTTGTGGTGACAGACTGGTTACACATAGGAAACCCACATTTCTGCACAATGTTGTTTTGCTTAAATTGTCTTTGATTCTTAGATTCAACCTTACAACTTCAGTCTTTGATTATTTATAAATATGGGGGGGAAAGTGCTTTATGAAAATCCAGCCTCTTACTGGAAAAGCACTGTGGAACTATGGGGGGGGGGGTTGGGAATTGTTTTTAGTAAATGATTCCATTGAGTTTCTGTCTCACAGAAGGTGTCTGAGGACCAGGGATACTTTTTTGCTCAAGACAAAAGGGTGTTGGGGCTAAAGTATCTAAAACTCCCAGCATTAGGTTGACAATGGGTTGCACAAATGGTCACTGTTCTAAGGAGATGAATATTGGTGAAAGAATGCACTGAACATGCTACACCCTCTTTTTCTTTGTTTTCTTTAGTATGGGAATGAGCCATGATGATGACCACCCATCTTGTGCTGGTCGTTCACACATAATGTCCGGTGAATGGGTGAAAGGTCGGAACCCTAGTGATCTTTCTTGGTCCACCTGCAGCCGGGATGATCTGGAGAACTTCCTGAAGTAAGCAGAAGTAATAACCGAGACCATGAGGGAAAATGGTTTGAGAATGGCGTTCAGTACACGGTGAAATATGTTAATCAGTCACTTTGAAAAATATTCAGTGTTAAAGGAATTGTTTTTACTTACAGGACTTCTTTTAATCTAAGATGATCGTTCATGCTGTGTGCAGAAATATATCTCTGCATTTTACTGCATCAATATCAAAATATATATATATATATATATATATATATATATTGTAATAGCTTGACCATGCCAGTCTCCATAGGCAGCAGTAATAATAGTCTATTTCTGATGGCTAGAGTGCAGTTGCTTTTAACTCTGCAAAACGTAGGCAGCTTGGCCACATGCAGTGGTCTGGGTGGCCAGTGACCCTGTACTCCTGTACTCTCAAAAATTACTAATCCGATGTATCATAATAATGTAAGATAGGTTGAGAAAGGACACATATTCATCAAGTTCAACCCAACAAAATGCTGTAATCCTACCATTAATGTGCATACAGATATACATTCATGAAACCTAGGGTTTTCCAGATAAGGGGTCTTTTTGTAAATTAGATTCTCATACTTTGTCTACTAAAATTAATTTCAGCATGAAATAAACCACATAACATTGTTTTGCCTCCAATAAGGTTTAAATATATAGTAGTTGGAATCAAGTACATGCTACTGTTTTTTTATTACAGAGAAAAAGTGTTGCCTGCCCTTGGTCATAAAAGCCAACTGGGCTAGCAATGTTGGCCTCCCCTATCCCAACCCCTAACTTGCCGGTCATTCAGACATTCATGTTAGAAAATGATAGCAGCTCGTAATCCTATAGAGCCCTGTACATGCCGCTTGCAGGCACAGAGCTGCACTGTGCCAGCAGCACTGCACCTGCAGGTCTCCGTCAAATGGAATGTTGCAAATCGTCTGTACTAATTGCCATAGATTTGCACCACTTACTGCTGTGGCACTTACTGCAGGATATTTAATAAATCACCCCTTGTATCTGTGCTGGTGACATTAATGGGCATACTCAAGCATCCAAAGTGAGAGCCTATAGCAGCTCAGGCATTTTATATGCAGTGCTAATAATGGCATAGTGGAGAGGGCATTGCACTGCACCATTGTACCTCTGGGCATGGATCCCTGCTCATAAAGAGCCATTACAGGTATATTAAAGTGTAATAAACCTAATCTGCCCTTAGGGTAGGGACACACTGGGCGATTCGGGGAGAATGCCTCCCCTCGCTCTGCGCCTGGCTAAAATGAAAAATCGCCTGCGCTAATCACACGCGGCGATTCGTTTTCCGAAGTCGCCCGAAGTTTCCTCGTGAGGCAACTTCGGGCGATTTCGGAAAACGAATCGCCGCGTGTGATTAGCGCAGGCGATTTTTCATTTTAGCCAGGCGCAGAGCGAGGGGAGGCATTCGGGGAGAAAAGTCGCGGCGATTAGTCGCCAGGCGACTAAAACTCCCCAAATCGCCCAGTGTGTCCCTACCCTTAAGTTTTGGCTTATCAAAATTGACGTTGAATTCTTTTTCTGTCCAGGTCCAAGGTGAGCTCATGCCTCCTAGTGACCGACCCCCGAAGTCATTACGCCGTCAGGCTTCCCCACAAACTCCCTGGAATGCATTACAGTGCCAGCGAGCAATGTCAGATCCTGTTTGGCAGCAATGCCACTTTCTGCAAAAATATGGAGGTGAGCCAAAAGTAAGGGGAACCTTTAATCTAAGCAAGATCAGCAGTGCCTTATATAGAAAACCGCATTACAGCTCGGGCCAGTCAATAGATGAAGCTCAGACACATACATGTCTCACATACACAAACTAATTCCAAGCATTGGGACAAAATACACATGGCACATCATACCTGTTACCAGAAGCAAGATGTTAGTAGTTTTATATGCCCAATGCCCATGCTGCCCATATTCATCTCAAGCATTTTTGTAAGACACTTGAGTATAAAGGGTGGGAGTTCATATTACACTTTGATGCTGATTATGGTATACTAAGGTCTGTCCATTTATACTCTATTCAGAATGGGGTTAACTGTATATTTTAGCTTTCTCTTCCTAAAGACACCGTACTGTATGCAGCACATGATCTGTTCCAGTATACCTTCATTTCCATAGGGAATGTGTGTGCTGTTTAATTAAAGTTCAGTAGACCCCTTTGTTGGCACACTACTGGTGTGTGGCTGGAGGTAAGTTGCTCTGCTGTCATTTCCTGCAATGTGCTTTGCATTTAAGGTAATGCATCACACTCTGATGTGCCACGACTCTCTAGTATTCAAGAACCAATGAAACAACAGACACTTTTAACCCAACTCCTGCTTAGAAGGATACAGGGGAGCATTTACTGGGGAATGAAAACAATTAAAGCTTCATAATAAAAATAAAATATAGTGTTAATATGTTTATACTTTTATAATTATATCCAGGAGTTTCTGCAAAAGCACTTTTCTTTAGTAACTGTTGCTTTTTATTTGGAAGTGAGTGGGGCTATTACTGACACTGAATGTAGGTGAATATGCACTTCAGCTGAGACAGGAGAAAATGTTGTACAATGAAATTCTGTTTTCCATCCAATTCTTAAAGCATAAGTGGTGTCATGCACAAAGAATGGAACAAGGGCTATAGCACCCTGCTAACATAACAGGAACTCCTAGGGATTAATACATTTGCCCATAATGAAAACAATGACTGTGACTTGAAAAATACAAAATATTATCCAAAAATATGTCTCTTTTAAATACAAAACATTTTCTGTTTTTCTTTTTTTTTTTTTAGCATCTGATGTGTGCTGGACTTTGGTGCCTGGTGGAAGGAGATTTGTCTTGTAAGACTAAGCTGGACCCCCCTCTTGATGGCACAGAATGTGGTGCAGATAAGGTAAGCAGATATTTATCAGTGAGGTTATTACTTTAATAAGAGAGACCGTTCATCATTGCCTCTCTGTCAGGAAGTTCATTGATTAGCGAAGGAAATTCTTTTTTATTGGTTCCTTTTCTACATCTTGGAGCAATGAGATGTAGAAGGGGAGTGTTGCCTCATCTCAGGGGTAGACTACTAACTGACAGAATGATCCAGAACATTTTATTCCATTGGACAGTGAGACTGTCAGAATCAGGAAATGGATTGTTTTATCATTAATCAATATGGATTTAGACCTGAAAAATACTCAACACGATGGACAAGGATGCTGTTTATCTCACTTGTTTAGCAGAACACATTACGTGTCTACGTTAAAGCAGTTTGGCTGATTTTAACCCTCATGCTTGACCATCTGGGCATATTTTTTTTTAAAGTTTTTATTTAACACTTGGCCATACATCAAATCAGTTCAACATAACAATCACACAAATGGTCATATAGCGTATCATTCTGAACCGTTTAAACCATCTGGGCATACTTGGTACAGTATGAAGTGATTTGGAAAGACTGTCCTGTGACCCTGTCTGATTGCAGTGTTTCTGTCCAGACTGTAAATGTAGTTTACTCCATCTCAGTGTGCAGGTCTACCCAAACGAAATCATTGGCTATTAAACTATGCATTTGACCAGATAAATACTTGACAGATAAGAATGTTTTTGTATAAAATCATGTGACAGGTTACTAGTCACTCTTCTTTGTCAGGTATTTTGGGAGTTGGCACAAAAGTGAAAGTATCAAACTGTATCACAACTCTTTATTGCTAATAAATGATGAGGAAATGATGACGTTGTTATAGATGCCTCATGGCAGTCACCTGCATTTTGATTTCTGCTGTCTGTTTGATAAAGAACCTGATGTACCGTAAAACAAGAAATAAGACATAAACAAGTTATGTGATGATTCTTACTGTAAGAGCCCCATCAGGGGGTCCTGTTTGATTATGCCAAATTCATTATTACTTGTTCCTGTTATCTGTATGGCTCTCAATCATTACAATGGCATTGTCCTCTTGGTCACTTTTGCTTATACAGAGAGTTTTTGTTACAGTGGTGCAGAGCTGGAGAGTGTGTGGGCAAGACCCCTATACCACAACATGTGGATGGAGACTGGAGTGCATGGAGTTCGTGGAGCATGTGTAGCAGGACATGTGGCACAGGGGCTCGTTTCAGGCAGAGGAAGTGTGACAACCCTCCGTGAGTGCATCCAACGCTAACATTACATGTCCTGTAGGTGCTAAACTGCCAATAGTATTTAGTTTCTCCTTCTCCTTGTTTTTTTTTGCCAACCTTTAACCAAGTTCAACCCCCCCCAAATGAACTTGAGTAGATAAATATGTACACATTCTTATGACAACCTATCTATACATGGACATATTTAAACTATATATTTATATATAAATGTATACTAAATGTAGATTATAGCATCACAATAGTCTTTGATATTATGCTTGTCCAAGAAATCATACAAGCGCCTCTTAAAGGCATTAACAGAATCTGCCATCACAACATCACTCAGCAGGACATTACACAACCTCACTGTCCTCACTGGGAAGACCCACCTAAGCTGCTCAGAAGAATCACATGCAGTATGTCTATTGATGCAGGAGAACCCTGGAGCTTCTAGCACCCTAATGGTGGGGGTAGTTCCAGGGTTCCCACATGCACACGGCCTGCATTGATGCAGCATATTTGTGCTTAAACAATTGGTGCAGACGCCATTCAATGCCGGATGATGATACCCTGACAAGATTTGTCCAGTACCATAAACTAAAGTGAAACCTTAAACATAACTGGCTTCAAATACTAAAAAAGGGGCCCCCAGCTGAGACTGGGATCCTGACCAGATGCATAAAACCCACTCCAATGTATTTCCTCTCTCTCCTCTGGTTCTTTTTTTTTTTTTTTTTTTCCTCTCAAATTTTGTGTCCCATCCCCCTTATTCCGGCATTGCTTTTTCCTTCCCATTCCCTTGTGTTTCATCTGTTTTGTTTTCTGTCATGCTTTCTTTTCATGTTGTTATTCTCATCCCTTCTTCTGCTCATTTGTTCCTTCTTTTACTCCCATGAGCCCTGTCTATGTCTCTCCCTCCCTTCTTTTCAGTCTTTCTGTCTGTATTCTCTTTCGCAGATATCTGTCTTCTCTCTCCCAGCTGGCATAGAAGAGGTATAAATG
The DNA here is from genome assembly GCF_017654675.1 of Xenopus laevis. Classification (NCBI taxonomy): domain Eukaryota; kingdom Metazoa; phylum Chordata; class Amphibia; order Anura; family Pipidae; genus Xenopus; species Xenopus laevis. Next base: position 121,745,224 of record NC_054375.1, on the reverse strand, counting down.
GAGGCTGTACTCGGCTGCAGGCATGTGGTGCATCAGTGCAGCAGGCAGATTAGAAGAGCAAATGCTATAACAGTGCAAGTGTAAACCATAGCAGTGAGGATAGGCAGTGTGTGCAGAGAAATTCTCATCTTCCAGATGGCCTCATCATAAAAATAACAGAGATGTTTGCTTTCAGTATTTAGAGAAAATAAGGGCTTGTTGCTGGCTGCATCACCCTCACACTTGTCTGCGCCAAGCCTGAAAGAGGAAAATGAGGTGGTTGATGTGACCCTTCCAAGTACACACCGACTGTATCTATGTAGCTGGAGAGTGCTTAAAGCTTTGATCCTCTGCAGTCTGAATACATTAGCTCTAAGCCAATGTGTGTAATGTCACATCCAGCTTTTCATCATTGGCTTGGAACACTGGGACTTTATCAGCTTCCTCCTGTTACCCTTTATTTTATAGAACAGGGACAAGTATTTAATATTGGTATCTTCCTGTGTTACTTCACAAATATTATGGGGCAGGCAAGTTGTGATGTAATTAGAAGCGACTGGGCCCCATTGCAAAACTTTTTCCGGGTCCTTCATTACCCAGTTCAAGATGATTGCTCTTAAGCCATAACTTCCCCCTGCCCCTGTAAACTCCTATTATTATGCCCCTGCAGACAAGAGCAGGAGCCTCAGCTGTTGCTGGCCTACATCTAGCAGGGATTGGCAAAGGATGCTGGGATTTTGAGTTCAGGAACATCTGGTTTGATCATTCCAGTCACATCTGTTTGATATTTGAATGTAGCCAGAGGGCTTAATAAAAACAACATTTAAAATACATGTTTTAATTGAAGCATATTTATTTAATGGAAGAGCTAAGAAAGTTATTTTATTTTATTACAACAGGAGGTCTGTCATTGCTGTTTTTTCTGTCTTGCCCATTTGCCCATTCTGGTCTCTGCAGATGTGATGTTTGGGGCACCAAGTGGTTCATTTTTGTTGCAGACAAGAATATTGGTGGACTTTGTTCGTAATTGAGTATAAACCAATTTGTAGTAGGCTGATTCCCACACAATCTGGGTCCTTTCAGCACATCCTTTCCCCCCGCTGAGGCAAGTTGTAGAGGCTTCAAATATCAAACATGCCTTCTTCTGGATCAACTAGCAGTTAGGCAGGTTATATATAGATTAAAAATGATGGACACGTCTTTTTTCAACCTATGTTACGACTATGTTGCATCCATTCATGCCTGCGTGTCCTTTGTGTTGTAGTTGTGTGTGACCTGGTTCTGAAATATCCACCCTAATATTCACACCCCATCTCCAGTACTGGGACTTACTGTATGCTGGGAGGCAGCAAGGTAGGGTGCAGGGGAACAACTACAGAGGAAGCAGACCCTGCAGCTGCAGGAGGGCCCAGGAGGTATAAGGGCTCCATGAGGCCCTAATTCATATGCAAGTTCAATAAATATTGGTTAAACAGGTCAATCTGCCAACATTTTGGGGGCCTGAAAAATCATTTGTTGTGGGGCCCAATAATATCTAGATACGCCACTGGTAGAGTGAATCTGGAAGGTACAGGGGGTGGCGATGCCTTTTATGCAACTTAATACTTTGGGACTAACGGCACTGTGAGGCATTTACTTTCAACTTTTTCCATGTTTTGGACTGATCATTCTATATGCTACACATTCTTGGGTTTGATTATAGTAAATGAGCGTGCCATACAGAGTAGTCTATGGAACCCTTGGGCAGGCTGCGGAGCCATAAAAATCCTTGGAGAAGCATTGGCCTCCAGTTGGATAGCCCTGCTATAAATCATTATTTTTCTAGACTAAACAGCTATATAGTAACCCCTGCCTGTACTCTTGGCCATCTCGGGAGCTGCACATACAATAGACTGAGAAAGAAAGGATCCAGACAGAAACCCGTCACCTCATTCATTCCCCGAGACACACAAACGCCTACTTATGGTACCGTGTAGTTTGTGCTGTGATCACAGAATGATTCACACTTCAGCAACAGATCAGCTGAAGGCTGGACTTACACTTTCACTTGCAGACAGATATTTTATCAGTATTACACCACAGTCAACTTATTAAATAGACGCTGGCAGCCACAAAGGTCATTTTAGAGCATGTGGTAAAAATATGAGCATCCTGTTCCACCCAGTATTCCTTTTCCTATTTATTCAGAGCTGAGCATTACGTGTCCAGCCTTGTTTGATCTATGGTTCTTGTTATAATGGAGCATAGTCTTTGATTTATCCCACTCGATTGTCACTTTATTTGCCATCTATGTAGACCATGCTATTAGAAATAATTACACTGCAGTAAATCTTTACCTCAAATCAGGATTTTAAAAAAGGCCTGTGCCTCTAGAGATGCTGTTCAGTTGTGCAAAGGTGCTATCCTTGCATTCCAAGGAATTTCGGTAGTAGGGCAGTGGCCGACGAGGAGATTAGTTGCCAAAATCTTTTAAAAAGCGACTTTCAGCAACAAGCCATTTGTCATTTTGTACCAGCAATTATAAGTAATTTCAATTTAGTGTCAATTTGCTTCCCATAGACAACTGCGACAATTTTTCCCGCCCACAAGCAAAGCGGAAGTACTGTTTTGGCTCCCAGGTATATTTGGATCAGTATTTCAACAGCCTGTTTTTCTTTAGGTGCCTTCTCTGTGTGTTTTTCTTTTGAGTGATTTCTCGGCATGTTTTCTTGGGCGTAAGCTCACAGCGTGTTTTCAGTGCAAATGATGAATGAATGCTACAACGCTGGGACAAAACAATTCAAATTTGATGCATACACATATACTCCAAATTTACATACATTGACGGCTACTTGTCTCCCAATGGGCATGCTACTTGGAGATGTCAGTGAATCTCAATGGCAATGCTCTCTATGTGATATCACTCAGAAAACTGTCGATTCTGGGCGACATGCGTTTGGAAATAGTACTGTTGGTGTTCCTGTTGGCGTTTCACATTATTTTCAGCTAGGAGACAAAACAAACAACTTGTTGCCAAAAGTCACTTTTAAAAAATTACGGAGACTAATCTCCTATTCGGCCACTGCCCTTTAGGTGGCCATACACAGGCCGATAAAAGCTGCTGACAGAGTCGTCAGCTTATTGGCCCGTGTATGGAGCCCTCTGAGGGGCTTCCCCGAACGATATCTGGCTGAAAGTCGGCCAGATGTCGATCGGACAGGACAGTCAATCTGTTCGTTGATGCGATCACGCAATCTGACCGCCTGTTTCCCTTTCGTAATGATCCGATTAGGTTTGTCACTAAATGAGCGCATCTTTCTGTGTATGGCCACTTTTAGGCTTATGTCACATATGATACTTCTCTGGGACAAAGCAGGCTAATATGGGCACCCTCTATGCCTTATGTTGTAACTGGAAATTCGAGCCACATTTAGTTATCACACACAGAGAGCAGATACTGGCCAAACTAGCGTGTTCTGCACCATGTTTGTCACTATCCTAAGGGCTCTTACTCACGAGCGTTTTTACCTGCGCTCCCCTGCGTTCCGTTTTTCGGCGTTCAGCCGCAGGGGAGCGCAGGAATAGACGCATTTCATTATTTCAAATGGGGCTGTACTCACACAGGCACATGTAGGTGCTGAACGCAGGTTGAGACGCAACATGCTGCATTTTTCCTGCGTTCGGCGCCTACATGCGCCTGTGTGAGTACAGCCCCATTTGAAATAATGAAATGCGTCTATTCCTGCGCTCCCCTGCGGCTGAACGCCGAAAAACGGAATGCAGGGGAGCGCAGGTAAAAACGCTCGTGAGTAAGAGCCCTAAGAGCTGCAGTTTTTTCTCCAGTCACATAGTAATCTTCTCTCACCTCACCTGGAAAGCTGGTTATACTTACTCTGGTCGCTAATCCATGTTGGGCTAATGGCAGTTAATTGCATTTGAAAGTTGTCCATCCAACACTACTTTCTTGGTTATTTGAAATAAGTCTTCCAATTATGCAGGAAAACAATTCAAAGTAAAAAATAAAAAAAAATAGTTTTGGAGTATGAACTTTGCATTACATAAAATCTTAACTACAGTATATGTGGCCTGATTGTCCTCAACATGTCCCTTCCTGTGACTGACAGACTTAAATAACACTTGGGATAGGAGTTTCCCCTGGTGAAATATTCAGTTTAAACCCATTCAACACTATATTAATTTTTCCGCTTTCAAATGAGATTTACAGATGCTGATTAATCCATTATGCTTTCAAAATCGTTCCTTTAATTACATTAGTGGATTGCTCAGGGAGGCTGTGAAAGCATGGCCTTTTGCCCTCCCTTGTTTCTCTATAAAATGTTTCCTCCCTCTCCGATGATAAATTCCTTGCTAAAGAGCCCAAAGCTAAAATACAGCTTGTTTTTTATTTAATAAATAAAACAGCATTTTAAAACATTAGTGAACAGTTTATAAACTGCCAAATACAGCTGAGCTAGGACGCTGTACAAGCATTTCCAAAAACCATTAGTCAATTAAATATTTGTAATGATATAAAAAGATTTGTTCATACCCTGGCTTTATCTTTAGGAGTGATTTTTAACTCCCATATTGTAATTTTCTTGAAAAGTTTGTGCAAATCGTGCATAGTTGCCAGAGACTTTGAAGGTAATAAATTCTTAATAACAGAAACACAGCAGTTTTCTGCTTGAGCAAGTGCCAGCAAAGCAAAAACCATTGATAAATAGTAAAAATAGACCTGCAAGACAAAAAAAATGTTTTCCTTGTGATCAAATCAATTTTTTTCACCTGTTGCTAAATCAGTGTGACTGATCAAACTGTGGTGTGATTGGAAATGGAAGCAGCCAGTCACAGACCAGTGCAGAAATGCCTAGTCCTGCATCTCTGCAGCTTTGTCAATCCACTGTTTGTCCAAGTTTTGTACTAAGGAGAGATCTCTCCAAGGCTGACACCACTTAACTAATGTATAAACAAAGCAGATCTGAGAATGAAAAAAGTCCCTGGTATGTCCGGTAAACAAAGGCCCAAACAGCCCCCCACCAGCCAGCTAAATAATGATTCTCTATGGCCACTTACAGCAGCCCCTCCGGCAATACCAGAACCGACAGATTTCCAGTCCAGGCTTGAAACAAAGGGATATATTTATCAAAGAGTGAAGTTAGAGATCGCAGCAGTCCTCTAGAGTGAAATTCGGCCACTCCCCATTCATTTCTATTGGATTTGTAAAAGATTATTTATGAACGGGTGAAAGTTCACCCCATAGAAATGAATGGAGAGTGGCAGAATTTCACTCTAGAGGACAGTGGCGACCTCTGATTTGCTCTTTGATAAATATACTCCAAAGTTTGTATATATCAGTACAAATGCTTTAAAAAGTAATTACTATTTCCGGCATATCCTAGTTCAAACCCTTTATTTTCCTGAGTTCTTATTTTTAAAGACTGCAGCAGCCGTACTACTGTATTTTTTTTATGCAGAATCAGTGGAAGCAGCACAGGGACAGGTGGATTGAGGGCAGACCAAGTAATGTCCTATGAAGTATGCCAGCTGCCAAAAGAAAGTCAGAGTTCAGTGCAGCAAGTGTCTTTGGGACACGCAGGAATGTCACACTCTCTTCTGCTTTGCAATGCACTTTTCAAATAGGAAAAGGTTACAAGTGAGTGCTGGCAAAACAACATGTGGTTTGCAAAGGTTAATTGCTTAATTGGGAGCCACATAGGGATGGGGTTAAAGATAACACACAGGCACTGCAGGATAATCGGCTCCTTCGACCAAGTAAATTAGGGATGTCTAGTATGTGGTTCTCCATATGCTATTGAACTAAAACTCCTGGAATCCCCTCGCCGGAACATGTCACTCAACAAAACCTGTATATTGAACATAGCTAAAAATATTATATAACCGTTATTGCACAGTGTCTTAATTCATTTAATAAGAATATTTTTCTGGCCAGTTGGCCCCTTCTGGGGCTTGGTGCCCAAACCCAAGCACAAACTCTACTGTAATGCAGAATAACATAACAAGAGGGGGTGTGCATATCAACACTTGCAGCATGATGTTCTGAACCAAAATGTACATATAGAATACAACACTTAAGCTAGGGTAAGGAATGGAATATTTTTTAGGCGTAAAGAGGTCTCGGACATAGTGTAAGCGCATTGCAATCACAGTGGACTGTGGGTGTGGGTTGCATAGCTAACCTGTGGCTCATTAGCAGGAAGCTGGCAGTTGAAGTTGGCTCAGCTTGCCATTAGTAATAGCCATTAATAATGCGTTGGCACTCAATACATTGTTAAGAGCTACATTTATTAAAGAGCAGGTTACCAATGGCCATATAATTTTCCCCTTCAATCTAGTGTCCAGTGACAAACCAAAAATATTTAAACCCAAGTCTATAGGTGTAAAGGGCCTTGATAAAGTTATTATAAGACTTGAACATATTGCTGTTCAAAGTGTACATTTTTTTTAAGAAGCACAAATAATGTTTTAAAACAACTATAGAGCTATAATAGCTATAGAATGGTGATAGTATTGTTTTTAAAAGTGGAATTACACAGCAGTTGGTCTAGAACGCTATTGCATGTTTACAGATTTACAATGTCCATAATTTAGACTACCAAGGGACTTGTAGTAAACGTTGAATTTGTTTGTTATACAGACTATATCTGTTCACCTAAATCCTGATCTGCTGTTTCATTCCAGCCCGGGGCCTGGAGGTCGCAGTTGCCGAGGTGCAAGTGTTGAGCACATGGTTTGTGAGAACCTGCCCTGTCCAAAGGGAGCCTCGAGCTTCAGAGACCATCAGTGTCAGTCCCACGATCGCAGCAGTAACAAGAAAAAAAGCCCCCTCACAGCTGTCATCATTGATGGTATGAGTGTTTACATAATTCTCCTTTCTATTGTTTTTTTTTTTTTTTATTCTTACTACTTCTTATTTTATTCCTTCCTTTGCATGTTTATTATCATGGGATCCATTATCTGGAAACTCGTTATCCAGAAAGCTCAAAATTACAGGAAGGCCATCTCCCATAAACTCTTTTTTAATCAAATAATCATAATTATAAAATGATTTCCTTTTACTCTGTAATAATAAAACAGTACCTTGTAATTGATCCCAACTAAGATATAATTAATCCTTATTGAAGGCAAAACAAATGGGTTTATTTAATGTTTACATGATTTTTTAGTAGACTTGTAATATGGAGATCCAAATTAGTGAAAGGCCCCTTACCTCGAAAACTGTAGGTCCTGAGCTTTCTGGTAGTCTTTTTAATCCACTCCTGTCTTTTCTAACACTTTCTTGACCTGCTCATGCTCCAACATTATTTCTTTTCTAGATAGGCCATGTGAGCTTTTCTGCACCCCAGTGGGCCGTGATGCTCCAGTGCTGATGGCAGACCGAGTCCTGGATGGGACACCTTGTGGTCCTTATGAGACTGATCTCTGCGTTTATGGCAGGTGCCAGGTGGAGTAGCTCACCAGTGTTTCTCAATCTCCTCTAAAACCTTCATCCAAATCTGCTGCTTTACCTCTCTTTTGTATTACCTACAGCAATATTCCTCACTGCAATTAAAGAAATCCAGCAATAATAATTAACAGTAACATTGTCTTGCCTGTCACTCTGCACATCCTCCTGCCACCATAACATGCCATCAAAAGCTTTTAGTTCGATGGTTCTATTGTCCAACCAGACCAGGAAAGCTATATAATGTTTGCCCGTGCTTCTCAGTTTCAATAGTACCTGTATCGTAATATTTTTGGCTATTGTTTTGTTTTCTCTTTTATATAAATGAAAATAAATCAGGTTGCTGGCTTATCACAGACCTGCCCCTTTTAAGAGACAGCCTTTACAATGGATGCTTCAGCAGGTAGGATTTTCAGGGACATAAAAGTATGACAGTCGGTTGATGTTTCTGAGAGCAATTGGGGAAGAAGCATTCTTTTTGCAGCATCTGCAGAGTTGGAACTTATATTTGTCCCTCTCTGATTCCAGAAAGTACCAAATAAAAGCATTCATCTCCCTAAATATTATGTACTCCTGTGCATTAGTCTTTTTACCTGTCAGTACATTGCTGTTTGTTTTGTACATGCTCTATGTTCATGAAGGTAACCTTCAACTTGGGATTCAAGCAGCATGAGAGCATGTGTTATTTCAGTATATGTCCCCATCTTTGACCAGTTTTGGGTTGCCAGCCTTGTTTTCATAAACATTTCGAGCACCTTTGAACTTCTCACATCTTGGATTACAACATTTGCGCACCCACGCATATATTTTCAACTTAAAGCCCAGTTGTGTGTCACATTGACACAACCCATATACTGTAGGTCTGAAAGCAAAATGTTATTGTAAAACTGGTCCCTTTTAACACTGATAAATTAGCATAAATAGAGATTTGGACATTAGTGTTTGAGCTGCAATTAAAAAGCAGGTCTCTGTGCCACTTAAAACACAGCACAATGACTACGTCTCTCGTTATTGCAACATGTCCTTTTGGCACATGACATGGTTGCACAAACATTGTGGTAATATTGTGCCAAGGAATCTTAACTCCTTGGCAGCTGCGAGGGCCAGCAATGTTTTGTAGAGCTGTGTGTAACTGGTGCCTGTCACAGCTTAGGAAGCGGCATTGTTGCTGGCACTCGCATATCGCCACTCAGAACCTCAGACATTATCTCACGCTCTTATCAGGTGCATTAGGTTCCTGACCTCACTTTGGAATTATCCACAGCTGCCCAGTGTACCAGCTCTGTTCATCATATTGGGCTGCCAGCACTTTGCTTGGCAATTGGCTCCTATGCGCCTTGGGATGAGAGCTAATCAAGGGCATTGTTTTAGGATTAGCTCTCGCAGTGCTACATTAAGCAAACACTTCCATGGAAAGTGTTTCTTTGAACAGCTGGAGATGTTTATGGCAGGAACATCTTGGATTACTAATTCTATGGATTTGGGGTTTTAGGGAGAAATGAGGGAAGCTCTGAGCCGAAGGCTTTGTCATTATTCATTTTTTAACCCCCCTACTGTGCGCATTATGGGTGGTGGTTGAGCAATGACACTAGGCTTATTTATTCCTTTAGGAGTTTCATTTTGGGTTATATATGGACTCAAGCCCTACATTCTAATGCTGTACATTATTTTAGCTGCATATTTGTGCAATCACCTAAAGGCTGGAGCAGGTCTGGGCAACCTTAGGCACTCCAGATGTTACAGATACTGTAAACAACTCCAATTCTGTCTCAAAACAGTTACGCAGGGAGGTATAGTTCAACAATATCTCAGAATCCAAAGGTTGCCTGTTTCTAGGCTAGAGGCACACACAGTGAAACTTTTTGCTTATGACTTACTGGCATTCTGTGGCGGCAGTTGGAACAGATATGTTGCAGTGGCTTCTTTGAAGCAGAGCTTGAGCCCAGCCAATGGTGTTCTGGTTCCCTTGCACACTGATTTCAGTTGATTTCTCTTTTTTCTCTTAGCCTTGTCATTTCGAGCAACATGAAGTGCAACCTAGAGATTTTGCCAGCTATTTTTATTTCAATGTGTAACTTTTTTGAAGTAACTTACAACGTGTCTAGTTATAAGTTTGGAGCAAGATGAATTTCTGGAGCAAAGTGGAGATTTGGACAATTATAATGTAGATGTTTTGTACAAGCAAATTTAGTTAACAGAAAATAATTTGTATTCTCGTATATATTACAAATTTTTTCGTAAACTAGTAAGTTAGGTTGAAAAAAGTGTGTGCATTTTTATATATATATATGTGTATATATATATATATATATATATATATATATATATATAACACTATCCACCTGGAGCACTCCAAAAATATGTCTAACGCCTGGGTGCAGGTTATATAATATACATCCAAATAGCAAAGAAACCGCAATCCAGGTCTTTTAAGGTGAAAAAATCAAATCATATTTATTTCGAATCTTTCAGCTCCTAACTCAAGACTTCCTGAGGATGGCTCGAGTTTAAGAGCGGAAACATTGAATAAAACATGCTCTCTTTTTCATCACAAGACCTATGAGTGTGGACTTTTCCCTATCTAATGCTATCTAACTATCTAATGTATCAGACTGTAAAAAACTGGACATAAAGCACTTTACACCTGGGCCTTAGGGTGCTGCAGCTTTAGGGGCAACATGCCACCCAGTTGCATTCACTTTGTTCCGGAACCTGAGGAGGAGCATGCCTGCAGGAAGGGGGGGGGTGTAAGGCGGTTGATGGGTGGCCATGGGGGCTTTGGCCTACTAGTGTGTGTATATATATATATATATATATATATATATATATATATATATATATATATATATATATATATATATATATATATATATATATATATATAAATCCTTGGCTATTTTAAATATATAAATCCTTGGCTATTTGAGTTCCACTGTGAAAAAGTACTACTTCATGTTAGCTTTGGGTGGAGGTAGTTATTCTCCATGGCCAAGGCAATTTAGGTAAACTGTGAACCAAAAGTAACAATACCTATTACACAGTACATTTGTTTGCCACCCTATTAATTCTTTAAATTTACCTTGGGTTATCTAATCTCAGTGCTCTTATCCTCAGTCCAATATGTGTAATTGCAAAAATCTGTTCCTTTAAACACAATCACAATCAAAAACCAAAACCAGGGGAAAAAACTCTTCCTTACTTTTTTTTTAGTAGGCGACAAATTAGACCATAATAATTGTTTTCTTTGATGTTGGTAAAGTCTGGTTGTGACCTTGGGCAATGTCTTTGCATCTCACTGCAAGCACCATGCATATGACAAGCGTGATGTAAATACAGATTCAATGTCTGCGCCCCTTCTCATTTCCCACTTGTTATACAGCGCAGTGCTTGTAGATAAACCCCCACATTGATTCCATGAGGCTCTTTTGCTAAGATCATCACAACATAGAACTTGATCGCCAGCAAGCCATCTTGTGTTATTAATCGCACACATTGGAAAGGGACTCATTGACGTAACATCTGGCTTCCATAAGTGTAAATAACCCTGTGAGACGGCTAAATACAATCACATGTGCGAGACATTAGGAAATACGTCAACTCACCAAGATGTTTTCTGGCTTAATTTTGGTCGGAGTGTTGACCCTGTTTGTTATACGCCCCAGAAACAAGGCTGATAATGTTTTGCCTAATTCTTCATATTGCTCCCAGGTTGCAATTAGCTTTAACCAGTTTGTTGCTGTGAACAATTTTTTTGCAATTCAAGGCTCTTCCCCATTTTAGCGCCTGCATGGGACAGCTGTTTGGGGGTTGCGAGTCATAGTAATCAGCAGCTGCAATTTTAACTTCATTCCAGTTATGGTTATTGGATATATGTAAGGATGCTGGGACATGGAGGTTGTTAGTAGTTTCATTTTTAAGACAAGTTCAGTTTCTGCAGTGAGAAAGGAGGTTAATGCTACAGTTAGCTGCATGTCAGGGCATGGAAAAATGAAACCCTACTACAGGGGTCCCCAAACTTTTTAACCTGTGAGCCACACCCCAATGTAAAAACTCTTGGGGACCTACACAAGCAAGAAAAAATTCCAGATGCCAAAATAAGGTCTGTGATACACTAATTAATAACTCCATGTGGACTGCTAGCCTGCAGAAGGCACTGTTGGAGTAAACGTGTGCCTTTATGCCTCCAAAACTTGAATTTAAGTCAGGAATTCCAAAGTGCTCACTTACTATGAGGCCACTGGGAGCAACATCAATGGGGGTGGAAAGCAACATGATGAGTCACTGCCCTACTACATACATTGCTATTTCATACAAGGAACACAGAGCTAATGGCTATGGTCAAGAAGCTTGGAATATGGGACAGCAATATCTTCAGTAAATGGAGCTGCATATGTAATAATGAAGGCATTTTTTATTATTAGTATCATATAGTGATTGTATTGCACTGTTCTATTTTAGGAGATGACGCTCTTCATTAAGTGACTAAATGTTCATCAGGGTCAGGGTGATTTAGAAGCCCCTTCACTCTGTGGGAATGAGTGAAACAATTCCGCTTCCTATTTCCTTACATTGCTCGGCAGGCTTTGGGAATTAGTTATTTAGTATTAAATACATACAGTATGAGGCTGGCCTTCCAATCCATCACTAATTGATTAATGGTATCTTTATATGATATGCAATCATTCCACCATGATGGCTGTGTATACTGAAACTTTTGTAACTATGCGGCTTTTCAAATAAATGAAATGTTAATGGATTATACTACGAGAGTGCTGTCCATCTGCGGACTATGACTCGCTGGACAGATAATTGAGATTATTACTATTGTGCTACAGGTTGGCTCACTGATTACAAATATTGTCACGTGTACTATTCTCGTATACTTAATCACTACTCAAGTTCTCATAACCCTTTGTTATACCCTCCTTCTAGATAGGACAGCCATTATTGGGGTATAGTTCATAAAACTAAGCCTTCCCCCAAAAAGTTATTGAACCTATATTTAAAACTTTACCATAAAACTTTACCATAATTCTCTAGATTTTGATCATTACTGCCTTACCCTCAGTCTTTTTATTAAAAGTGTGTAAAAAATGTTCCATCCTCACTGTTTAATGTGCCACGTCTTCAGTATGTTACTGATCAGTATCTGCAGCGCCACAACCAGGTTTCTTAATGCAGCATTCTAGGAAATTGCTTTTCAGTTCAATTTGCCCATCTTTGCATGATACACAGTCAGCTGGAACCAGTTACAACTCATTGGCCTTCAGTACAAAAACCCATCCTTTAATTTCCTCTGAGATACCTTTGCCTGTATTCTTGCCAAAATATTTCTCTTATACCAATGTCTGAGAGTAAGAAGCTGGTGAAAGTATAAAGGGTCTGTAGTTAATTCTGTATTATCAACACAACGTTGATCAGACAGCGTTTTATAAATGTTTCCTCTGTTTACTTTAAAATGTAGAGCTTTGTGTAAGCCGTGAAGGTCAGTGAGAGAATTGGGAACACAACTGTGTAGCCAGGGGCCCCTCACTGTGTGGGTCATTTATATATGTCAGACATATAGACCAGAAAAATTTGAGTCATTGTCAGACAGCACCACAGTGTTGGATCATCGGTTTTGAATAGGGCTGAAGCATCCCTCAGTGTATTATCTATATCTTAAAACTATTATTTCTCTTGAGCTGTGTCCCCTGCAGTTACATCTTATGATCCTTTTTTTTAGCAACAACCTCCTTTCCTCATACTTAATCTATCTTATTAAAATGCCTGAATTCCACATCAGCCTTGAAATGTGGGGTTTGTAACTGTATTTTACACTTGCCCTCCTTTAGAAAATTGGCTGTGAAGGGATCATTGGCTCTTCTGCTAAAGAAGATCGATGTGGCATATGCAATGGCGATGGCAAAACCTGCAAGGTTGTGAAAGGCGACTTTAATCACACCAAGGGAATGGGTGAGTAAGTAGATCTGTTTCTGGTTTTGGGGATTAGAGTGCAAGTCAATGGGTCAATTTTAGCACCACATTTTTGGGTGCTCATTAACTGCTCTGCATACCATTACCCTAAGTGTAACGTTGATGTACAAAATATGACCAAAACATCAACATGTCACAGATTAGCGTTAACAGATGTGCAGAAATTGGTTTAAAAAGGCCTATGGAATCAACCACGTGGGAAAGTTTGGCTCTCCAACTGAGTAGTACAATCTACAGCCCACTGCCTGGCCTATCCCATTTCTTACATTAGCATAGGTGCAAATTTATATTATAAGGGAGGCAGTGCCACACGTTTTGGAACCAGAAGCATGTATGTCCCTGTGCCCGTTGCTAATAATACCATTGCCATATTCATTATCTAATCTACATTCATTACCAGAACATCATTGTTGCAATTGTTTCTTTTTAAGATGGTAAATTTGGTCAATTTGCAGAAAGTTCCACATTGATACTCCATGTGTAGCGTTTATTAATAAGCAGGGAAGATAATTGTAATATGGGCATCGGCACTGCCTGTGATGTTCTCAGTATTTGTTATTTTGTGCCTGTATGTTTGGCTTAGAAATCATTGTTATTGTTCTATGCCCCTTACATGGAACAGTGTTTCTGTTGAGAACAGAGGGCATCTGTGCTTGTTATTGATTGGGATCGTTCCTATCCACGCCTTGTACTCTCCAAACACAGCACCACAGCCATCGGGCAGCTTCTCGGCAGTGTACAAAGCACTCTCTAGAGACTTCTGGGAATTCCTGAGAAGACATAGGCTCAAATTGTCAAGACTAATTCACATAGAGGAGATGTTAGGAAAGGGTACGGGGGGAAATTTTTCTAAGGAATTTGCTCCAGATTTCAGGATTTCCTGCATATTCTATTTATTATTTCTTAGCATTACCAGGGAGAACATAAACACTTTTCATTTCTAGGAAAGGCTTAGACAAAGGCTAGACAGACAGCTTCATTATTTTTGGAACATTCTGGCAGGTTAAACTAATTAGACTCTCCCTTTAAGTGCATTTGACTGCTTGGTTATTAACACACCTAAGCAAAGTAACAGAAACGGTTTCATGTAAAAAAAAAACAAAAAAAACAAACCTAAGGCTGAGATTCAAACAGGTGTCTTTCCACATCATGCTTGGTATAGGTTTTACCTGTGATATATATTGAACTTGGCTTGTTCAGGATATGTAAGATAAGAGACCTTCAGAATGGGCCAAACTGTGGCTCTACAGTTGTTGAAAACTCCCAGCAGCCTTCGACAAGAGCAACAATATTGTTTGCACTAACATTAGCACCAATTAAATGCAATAATGACCCCCTACTCCAGGGGTCCACAACCTTTTTTAACCAGTGAGTCACATTCAAATGTAAAAACAGTTGGAAAGCAACATAAGCAAGCAAAAAGACCATGGGGGTGCCAAATATGGGCTAAAATTGGCTATTCGGTAGCCACTATGTGGACTGGCAGCCTACAAGAGACTCTGTTTGGCAGTACATCTGGTTTTTATGCAACCAAAACTTGCCTCCAAGAACTCAAAAATAAGCATCTGTTTTGAGGCCACTGGGAGCAACATTCAAGGGGTTGCAGAGCAACATAAGCAAGAAAAAAAGATCAAAATCATAGGGGTGCCAAATATGGGCTATAATTGGCTATTTGGTAGCCCCTATGTGGACTTGAACTCTGTTTGGCAGTACACCTGGTAGCAGGGGGACCAAGGTGTCTGGAGGGCCAGAATAATCCAAAATCCAACATTGCCCTACTTCTTGCCTTTACCTATTGCATCTGAAACTGAAGTTACGTCAAAGCTGTGTGTGTTTTTGGTTAGTTCCAAAGATGCCTCATGATATGTTTGTGTTCCCAGTTAACCGTAGTCATTGTAAGAAGGTTTCCACATGTGTCATGACAAAGGCAAAGGCACAACCCAAGTGCTTCACATGTAAGCGCAGTGTGAGCTCTGTGTGACTATCCCTCTCCGTGATTAGCCTGTCACCCTGGTGTTTGGTTGGTGTTCCCCGGGATAGTATTGTTTTTGAACACAGTCATGTATCAGAAGTCTTTATTTTTGGTATACTAACCCCTTCAATGCAAATTTGGCTATGAGATTCATTCCATCCATAAGCATGGCTCTCCCCAATCGAAAAGGGACATTTAAGCTCTGCTGCAAAACTATTCCAAGCACAGATGAATATCTATGTTGCCAAAGTTTATGGTTTCTCTCTGTGCAAGTTATTATAAAATGTATTGACTTGCCCCTGGGACTGGTTACAATCCTCTCTGGCTGCCAACCTCTCTAAATGTCAGACCACAATTCCTAGCTTTCTAGGCCATGGTCCCTGCTTGCTTCCTGTAGGACGAGTATAACACAATAGGAGCATTATGGGAAGCGATAAAAAAGCTGTGACCAGAAAGCCTGACATAATGGGTACCTAGGAAAAACTGAAACTGTATTTTTTGCACCTTTACAGAAGCTAGGGGAAGCAAAATATGAGGAAAATAATTGTAGAGTAACTTAGCATTTCCACAAGACAATTTCAGAGTTCAGAAAAAAATGTATAGTGTCCCTTTAACTTTCTCTTATGACAAAGAGCCAAGGCCTTTGTTTTCTGATACATGTCCAATAGAGGCATGAAATCGGATAATAAAACAATGGAGAAATGTAAGTCTCTGAGACTTTAAAAGATTTAAAGCCAGTGAAGGAAATGTGTTTTTAATATGCAGCCCACAACCAATGAGTTACATTTGGACATATTTGGGAAGTGATTGTTGAACATCTCATGTATATTCACAAGAGTACAATCATGTGTGCATAAAATCATTGTTTGTATGGGGTCTGAAAAAAGACCCTGTGGATAAACGTGGGGGTTTCCTACCTCCAACCAAGCCTCATGATTTGCCTCTTGCAGTTTTTCTACTGCTGTTCCCAGTATTGTATGCAAACACTGGGACCCTGGGTCTTAAATTGTGTTTGAAACCAGCGCCCCTATAAAAATACCTTGCCTCCTGCATTGAAGGGGTTAACTCATTCACTACCAAAAATTTCATGTCTATAGTCTAACGGATGATTTCTCAAAGTGCAGCAGTAGATGCTGTTCAAGCCGGATGTACAAAACCTCAACTCGTTTTCAAGAGAAATGCTCAAGAAAATAAGGCAAAAGCCTTAGATTTCCTTTGCACTTGTGTTAATGGAATGCTTTAAGATGGTAACACTTTGATAAATCATCCCATGGGTGTTTTGTTCACTTGGTTAATGCACCCCATGTAGGAGGGTTTGCTTGGCCCACGTTTGCATGCCTGACCTCTCCCGCTCATCTCCGTGTACAGCAGAGCTGGTGAGTGTGTGCGGTTTGTGTCAAAGTCCCATTGCATGATGTAACCCTGAGCAGTAACCAAGATCTGGCTTCTAACTGAACTCCTTCACCCTCAGACTTCCATATTAAACAAGTCATTTTTCCTTGTGACAAGTGTCCTGCAAGGTCATCTCTTTCTCTCAAGATGACAAATGATGAAGTGTCAGAGGGTCTGGCATGGGTGCAACAAAAGCACTGCTCTGCCAAACCCAACAGAACGCTCTATTTACAGTGTAGCCGCTCACACACTTGCCTGGTAAGTCTATTTGACGTCATGTATTTGTTCAGGCTGCAGCCGGCAGACCTTAGGCATGAAGACTTGCTGATCTTGGGTTTTTCTCAGGCTAGCATCGTGTAACTTATTGTGGATTTCCATCACCTGTCTGTCTGATAGCTGTGTGTTTTATCTGCATGCTTTTTGTCCATAAGCTGGAGTGGTGAACTTGTCTTAAGATTTGCAGTTTGTGCGCTTCCATTGTGGCCAATAACTATTTAAGGGTGAAGGCAACGAAAGTGTTGAACCACTCATTGACCACATTAAAGTGGTATCTCCAGTCTAGAAAACGTGTGAGTTTCCCTGAAAACTGTTGTGGATTTGCTTTGTCTCACAGGTTATATTGAAGCTGCTGTGATCCCTGCAGGAGCCAGGAGAATTCGGGTGGTGGAGGACAAGCCAGCGCACAGCTTTCTGGGTAAAAATCATATATTCATATGTGTAATCCCTAAAAGCAATTAACCTATTCTCTCCCTATATAACCCAATGAATGAATATCACTGACTAACTTAAGCTTTATCCTTCAAACAGAAAGCATAAATCAAACCACCTGTATTCTGATTTAAAACTGTATGCTTGAGGGTGAATAAGTTGGCATATGCAGTAGTCTGTAAACACAGCAGCTAGGTCTCACTTATCTGAATTCTAATGTCATAAATTCTCTCTGGTTATGCTGTGATATCTAGAGAGGCAATGTGCTCCAAGGTCCAGTAGTTTATCTGGAGCAGTGGTTTCCATACTGTTTAGTTCAGGCAACCCTTCAAGGTCCACAATTTGGTCACAGCAGTGCTTGTCTCATAATGGGGTTACAAAATGAAAACATTGCTGTATTAGCCATTTAGTAATGGTTCCAAAAATATCCAGGACAGTACCAAATTGCACCCTATCTGGCCTTCAGGCTGGGCCCCTCAGCTGACTTTCCTGGCCCCTTGGAGGGGCAATCCCCACAGTTTGGGAATGACAGATGTAGAGGAAGTTATTCATTATTAATTAGAGTATTGCAATAGAAAGGTCAGCCAAGGCTTAAAAACGTCAGCTATAGTAGTTTTATATATGTAATTTTGCAAACCTTTAAATATTAAAACCAGAGCTTTGGAGTCGGAAGCAATTTTGGGTATCTGGAGTCAGTCTCCAAAAATATAAATATGATTGTACTAGGGATGCTGCCACAGGCTATTACTGAAGGTGCGCCATTTCGACGTTGGTAATATGTTTCCCCATTCATTTTAAACTGTAGATGTCCTGTGTAGACTTGGCAAAAATGACAAACTTTTAAAAATAAATAGTGTTGTGTATATATACAAGTTCAACATTTTTTCAGCACTACCTGCTGCCCTCAGCCTGGTCATTTGGCCTATATGTTAATAATTCCATGTCATTAGAAAAAAGGGACACATTGGCATTATAGTACATTATCCCTTCTAAATCTTTTGGGGGAATAAGTACCCTATTTGTCTATTCAATTCCCATTATTTGTTTCCTTAAATGAACCTTAAGTAAGAAAACATTTACTCCTTTCTCACTTTTACACCTTCTAAGCTAGATGGGATGTTCTCGTACCTTGTAGTCTGTTTAAAGGAGAACTAAACCATAAAAATGAATAGGGTTAAAAATGCCATATTTTATATACAGAACATATTGCACCAGCCTGTGGCAAATTATCCAGCAGAAAATGAGGTTGGCCTGTTATATAAGCTGATGCTACGGGACAGGTTATTACATTTTGATGCTAGTTGCACTGGTTTCTGAGCTGGCATGTAGTAAGTATCTGTATTAATTACTAGTCAGCCTTATATTGTGACATTTATATTCTATGTGTACTGTAATATTGTAAGTGGGTCCCTAAGCTCAGTAAGTGACAGGAGCCTGGAGCATGTGCAGGAAATCTGCAGAAAAGAAGATGGGGAGCTGCTTAATGTACAATATTTCTAGCACTTCTTTAGTTAGGCTTAAGTTCTCCTTTAAGGCATACAAATGGAAGATAACTCCTACTACTCTTATTTTATATCTACAGTATATGAGTTTTCTTCTACATACCTCTGAGGAGAGGAGTAGTTCAAGTTAGCTAGAGGCAGAAGATGGTTGTTAGAAGGAAGATGGAAGATAACTCCTAATATGTTATAATATATATATAATATATATATATATATATATATATATATATATATATATATATATATATATATATATGAGTTTTGTATACAGAAGTTTGAGGAGAAAAGTAGTTCAGCAAGTTAGCTAGAGGCAGAAGATGGTTGGTAGAAGGCAACCAAGGTTAGACCTTACTACTGAACAAAAAAGCTGATCACAAGCTGTTAAATAATCTCTCCATTTTTATTCCTCAGACTCAAAATTGTATAATAATCCTTCCCCTGTAACCCTTTCTGTGAAGTGCACATTACCTCTGCTTTACTTATAAATATAAGCTAGAGCATGTAGCTTGTCTGGACTAGTGCTGGTGCCATTATAAGGGCAATATTTGGTTAATGCCTTACAGGGGGTAATAAATGTGAAGCTATTTGTGAGGGTGGATGTGCTAAACTGAAGTTCTAAAAAAAGAAGAGAAGCGCATGGAAATGAAAAGGAGAAGGTGTCAAAGAACAATTTCCTTTCCAGTTCCTCTCCCACTGAGTTGTCATCATGGCTGTCCTCCTACAGTGCTCTGAGCTGGGAAGAAACCTGAGATATTGGACATTGCCAGCAATTGTTCCCCCCAAGGAGAATTCCTTGAAAAGCTGGACTGCAGGCAACTATGTGCTAGTAATTCGCACACAGTATTTGCTCAAGAATTCGGGACATCTATTCATGCGAAAGCACCTTGATTTCCCTAAATCAACTGGCAGCAAAAAAAAAAAATATGCCATTTGGTTTATCAAAGGCAAATCTCCAGCTGCCTTCAGCGGCATAGCTTTTCCCTCTGATCCACTGCACAGCTTTTACTTGGGCATTACTTTTGCCGGAGTTTGCAAAGGGCTTGCCCCAGACTTGCACTCTAAGGATTATGTATATTGGGCTCATACAACCCTGTAGTTCAACTGGGATTCCCAAACTTCCCCAAATGGAACAATGTCATTGGGTGCAAAAAGTTTATTTTGAAGGGCCGTGTATCGACAAGGTTCTTTAAGCAAAAGCGTCTGCCTGTCACTGTGCACACGGGGGCAAATTTAGGCCCAAATTTCTGTCCCATAAGCAGAGTTACAGGCACTTTGCTTTCATGTCCCTTTATATAGAAACAGAGTGGTTTGGAGCAGTAGTGTCTGTTTCATTGGGAGCATTTATCCTGTGGGAGAGAAATGCCATATGTAAAGTAGCTGTGACAGTTAGAGACTGGTACATATGTATATTAAATCACAATTGGCCAAGACTCTGCAAGAGCTGTAGTGCAAACAGAATGATACACTTAAAGCTGCATCTAACACTAGTTACACAGTATGGGGGTGATAATTGTTCCACAGTGGTGCTCTGTAAATAGATTATTATTACGCTTACAGTTTGAAATAATATACTATAACACAAACAACAGTTGATCCAGTTCTAGTAAACCCTAGCTATATAATGAGCATCTGTTTGGCATCTATGGATTACTCCTCTTATAATATCACACCATAGTTCACATCTGCCTCTACTTTCTGTACCACAAACACACACAGATGTTCAGCTTCAAGCTTATCCTGCTGGTACTCTTGGATAAGTCTACCTGTTTGCTTTTCATCAGTGTCCATTATATTTCTTTTAACTTGGCTTCCCTTCCTCTCTTTTCTTTCCTGTGGTGTATGTCCTAGTAGAATACCTATTTAAATAATGAACCTGTGGTTCTATTCTTGTTTGTTGTTGTGAATCCCCGGTACACAGCATTCTTGTGGCATGTTCACAGTACAACTGCTACCTTTTTAATAACGAATTAATTATGAAATAACAGAAGAACATGAAATTGTGTGTGTAGTGTGCACTTATCTAGTATGTATGTTTAGTCAGGACATAAAATAGTTTACCTTTTAGGGGTATAACAATGGGGAGAGCATACCAAGTGTTTGCTGGAAGGCATGAGAATACAGACGCCCCAGACTGTGTGACTTATGTGAAGTCTGAGGGTTTTGCCAGTAGATATGGTAAGGAAATGGGAGCAGAAATCATCTGAAGAATATATTAAAGGAGAAGAAAAGTCATCCTGCACTTGGGTGTGCCAAATGTTAGACACCCCAAGAGATTGTATTGACTTACCTGAAACCCCAGGCCAGTGCTCCAATCAGCAGAAAACTGCACTGGCCCGGTGTTATACCAGTGAGCACTTCTCTTCCGTCTTCCGCTTTCGTCGCGAGGCTGCGCATGCGCAGTAGAAATTTGAAGAAAGAAGAAGCCGGAAGAGGATCACTCTGTGGTGCTGTCTGGTATAACCCCAGGCCTGTGCAGTTTTCTGCTGACTGGAGCACTGGCCCAGGGTTTCAGGTAAGTAAATACAATCACTTGGGGGTGCCTAACATTTGGCACACCCAATTGCAGGATAACTTTCCTTCTCCTTTAAAGTGGACCTGTCACCCAGACATAAAAAGCTGTATAATAAAGTCCTTTTCAAATTAAACATGAAATCCAACTTTTTTTTTATTAAAGCATTCATAGCTGTTGTAACCTAATTTCAAAATCTCAGCTGTCAATCAAATATTGCCTGCCCCTCCTCTATTCCTAGGCATAGAGGCAGGGCAAGCAATTACTTTCACTGCTCTCCCCACATTCTCCCAGTTCTCTTCACCATTTAATTGTGTAGCCAGGGCATGGGGATGGACATCAGGTCCCACATTCTGGTGCACAAACAAGATTTTGAGATGATATAAGGCTTGTCTTAATAACAGTGTCCACATAATGGCTCCTGTCTGCTTGCTATGATTATGAGTTCCCAGACTTATGGAAACAAAATACAAATAATTTATACAGTGTAATTCAAGTTTATTTTGCTTGACTAACATGATAAAATAGGATTTGGAATAATTGTTTTGGGTGACGAGGCCCCCTTTAAGACTTCAAGTGAATGAACAGATCAGATGTTCATATTATACACCAGCAGTTGCCAAATTGTGTATCCCATGGGAGAGGGAATGCTCATTTACTGTCCTAAAAATCCCAGCTTGAAAGGTCAGATTTGGGGTAAATAACCTATTAACTGTCCTATGTATTGGAGTATGACTGCTACATCAATATTCTACTGTATTTGCTGGATTCCTGTCACCTCACTGTCATGTTCAAAGCCTCGGCACAAAAAGTCCAACAAGCCACTAAGCTAAATGCTCCCTTTATTCTAACCGCCCCCTCATAGAGAGTTTTGCAAGCCATTCTTATTTCTTTTCTGGGAGCCGTCCAGTGTGTCCCTCCCTCTTGCGCTGAATGGCTGCTTCTCTCTACACGCCAACATCACCTTGGACAGCAGTCATGCTTTGTGTTTTCATTCGCAGTGGATATGGTCTTAGGGACGGGAAGCAGCCTGGAGGTGTTGCATGTGAAGCTCAAATCCAGTCTGAGAGCAGATCCAAGAGCCGACTGTCAGGGCTGTTTGCTTGTATTTGGTGGCAGTATTCCCACAACACAAGGGATGCATAGGGGCATAAATATTGCACAACTCCCTGCACAGGCCAAAGAAAACATAATGTTTGCTAAGGAACAAGTGAGGGATATATTAGAATGTAATCTGATGCTTGTAGACATTTCAGCCCTTGGATGCCGTGCACAAACACATGGGCTAAAGGTAGCAGAAAAGAGAATTTGGCAGAGAATGAGTGGAAAATCTGCAAAATGAGAAAAGAGAATGTGGGAATTTGAAAGCGTGCGCTCAGGAGCACAAGGGAGAGAGCAGGGATTAAAGGGAAAGTTTGCACAGAGGAACCTGGATTTGTGAGTGCAAGACAGGGCTTTATTGTCATGATAGATCATGGAAAATATGTCCTGTAGCCCCTAGACAGGAAACAATTGGGGTGTCAGGTGCAGTGCATTTAGCCCACACTCACATGTGCTTCCTGGTTTTAACTCTTTCAGCTCTGAAAGATTCTATCAAGAAATCCATTAACAGTGACTGGAAAATTGAGCTTCCCGGAGATTTTCAGATCGCTGGAACCACCATCCGTTATGTGCGCAGAGGCCTGTGGGAGAAGATCTCGGCAAAGGGACCTACAAAGACCCCCCTGCACCTCATGGTAACCCTGTCACATCTGCTCTTTTATTGGTGGAGAGCATCTTCTGAGACTCACACGTGACTTTTACATTCAGTGTATTTTTTGGAAAAGTTGCCCTTTCGTGCATTCAACTTGCAGGCATGTGATTGACCGGGGAGTAATACATACATAGGCAGCAATAGAGATTTAACACCAGATGGGATAAGTGCATTATATATCTATACACAACACCAACGTGTTTAAATAGTATTATTTGCTCAGTTTGCTTATATGACCAGCCAGCAGATGACTGCACAGTTTACCCTTTTTACAGCTACACCATCCTTTGTGTTTTGCAAATCACGTGAACCAATTAGTGTGATCATTCATTCAATACAGTTAGGTCCATAAATATTTGGACAGACAACTTTTTTTTCTAATTTTGGTTCTGTACATTACCACAATGAATTTTAAATGAAACAACTCAGATGCAGTTTAACTGCAGACTTTCAGCTTTAATTCAGTGGGTTGAACAAAAAGATTGTTTTAAAAAAAGGCTTTAGTTCCTCACATTTTTATGCAATCACTTCATTTCAGGGGCTCAAACGTAATTGGACAATTGATTCAAAGGCTATTTCATGGGCAGGTGTAAGCAATTCCTTTGTTATGTCTATCAATGAAGCAGATAAAAGCCCTGGAGTTGATTTGAGGGGGTGCTTTTATGTGGAAGATTTTGCTGTAAACAGACAACATGCAGTCAAAGGAGCTCTCCATGCAGGTGAAACAAGCAATCCTCAAGCTGCAAAAACAGAAAAAACGCATCCGAGAAATTGCTACAATATTAGGAGTGGCAAAATCTACAGTGGTACGTCACAAAAAGACCTGGACGTCCACGGAAGACAACAGTGGTGGATGATTGCAGAATAATTTCCATGTGAAGAGAAACCCCTTCACAACAACCAAACAAATGAACAACACTCTCCAGGAGGTAGGCATATCGATATCCAAGTCTACCATAAAGAGAAGACTGCATGAAAGTAAATACAGAGGGTGCAGTGCAAGCTGTGAGCCACTCATAAACCTCAAAAATAGAAAGTCTAGATTGGACTCACAAACAAACAGCAACTGAAAGCCACTGAAGTAAAGGCCTGGCAGAGCATTAAAAAAGGAGAAAACCCAGAATCTGGTGATGTCCATAAATTCAAGACTTCAGGCTGTCATTGCCAGCAAAGAGTTTTCAACCAAGTATTAGAAATTAACATTTTATTTGTAGTTTTTTTAATTTGTACAATTACTTTTGAGCCCCTGAAATGAAGTGATTGTGTTTAAAAAGAAAAAAGGCTTTAGTTCCTCACATGTTTATGCAATCTTTTTGTTCAACCCACTGAATTAAAGCTGAAAGTCTGCAGTTCAACTGCAACTGAGTTGTTTCATTTAAAATTCATTGTAATGTACAGATCCAAAATTAGAAAAAAAAGTTGTCTGTCCAAATATTTATGGACCTAACTTTAGATTAGCCGCAATAATGCAAGCTAGAACACTATATTTATTCTGTAGAATGCTTCATCATACCAGAGTAAACCGCTCTAGTTGTTTGGGATAGCATCTGCCATATTAGTTTGGTGTGACATCACTTCCTGCTTATGTCTTTCCTTGCTCACTCACAGCTCTGGGCTCAGATTACTGGAGGGAGGGGGAGAGGAGAAAACTGAGCATGCCCATGCAGTGCCCTGGAGGTTTAAGCTGAAAGAAGGAAGTCTGATACAGACTGAGCACAACTATACAAAGTGCACTCTTTGATACAGTTAAATTTAGTGATTGGGGGTAGTGATTGGCAAATCTGACCGTTTCACCTTGTCTTTGGACAACAACATTTCTTTTGATAAACAAAAAATTGTGCAACAAATTTTTAGAGTCAATAGGGGTCATTTTTGCTGTGAAACTTGGTGAAAATTTTCACTCATCATGAATTAGGATTTTTTTTGGCACAGCTCTGTGTTAGTGGGAATAAATAACCACTTTATACGTAAGAAGTGCTATATAAACTACTTGCAATTTCCTAATTAAGTACCATGGTAAACAATTATGAGTTTTTATTCTATGTAAAACTGTATATATCCACACAGCACAGCTTTACTAATAGTTGCTACGGTATAATGAATATCTTCTGTATATATGATATAATGATTCTCTACAATACAAGGGTAGGTATAATAGCCTTGGGGGCTTGAAGTTGTGTGTTCTATTATTTCATATAATATGGTACACAAGACTTCTGCTATTAGGGTCAAGAACTCCAAACTGCAACTGGGATTCAAACCCCTTCCATTCAAATATTTTATTGCATAATACAAATGTGCTAAATGTGCATGGTGTGCTATGCAACTAACCGCCTGTGGGCTTTGCTTCATTAAATCAAAGCTATATAAGAATCAGGCGTGTTATTTATCAACCAAACCTTTTTTTTTTTAATCAGGTATTGCTATTTCATGACCAGAACTATGGAATCCATTATGAGTACACCATCCCAGTGAACCAATCATCAGAGCAGAAAACTGAGCCGGAGAAGCAGCCGGATCCCCTGTACATGTGGACACACAGTGGCTGGGAGGGATGCAGTGTACAGTGTGGGGGAGGTAAAGTGCCAGATCTTTGCTTAATTATCAAAGCTCTCATTTCAAACCCAGTGAATAAGAATGAATCGTACTGCACGTGAGAATGGAGTATAATTGTGCTTGGGAATGGCAGCATTAAAAACATCAGTCACCATACTGAAACGTAATATACTGTTTTTAATTTTAATCAACTTTATATATGATGGGCTCTTTTTACATTTCAGAGTACAGGTATGGGATCCGTTATCCAGAATGGTCTGAATTACGGAAAGGTCATCTCATATATACATCTCATATTTTATTCCTTTTATCCAAAAAATTTTAAAAATGATTTCATTTTTCTCTGTAATAATAAAACAGTACCTTGTACTTGATCCAAACTAAGATATAATTAATCCTTACTGGAAGCAAAACCAGCCTATTGGGTTTATTTAATGTTTACATGATTTTCTAGTAGACTTAAAGTATGAAGATCCAAAGTATGGAGAGATCAGTTTTCCGGAAAACCCCAGGTCCCAAGCATTCTGGATAATGGGACCCATATCTGTACAACATCTGAGCTGAGTATTCTGCATAACCTCATATGATTCAGGTCCACTAACTGTTGCACACACGACATCCTAGCAAACATTAAGGTGGCCATACACGGGCTGATAAAAGCTGCCGACAGACTGAGTCGCCAGTTTATCGGCCCGTGCGTGGGGCCCTCCGACCGGCTTCCCCGATAGATATCTGGAGTTAAAAATACAGTTGGATCGTTCGATATCACCCCACCTCAATGTGGGCATATCGGGGAGAGATCTGCTTGCTTGGCGAAATCGCTAAACGAGCTGATCTCTATGTGTATGGCCTTTAGTTACATGAACACGAACAGATGTTTACATCATGACTTGTACTTGTCCTTTACATGTAACAAAGCCACTTACCTTTCTGAAATATACACCTAACCTTCTGAATATCAGATGTCTCCAAATATATGCATGGAGACAGTGGGGCTTATTTATAAACACTGGGCAAATTTGCACCTGGGCAGTAACCCATAGCAACCAATCAGTTACTTGCTTTTTTTCAGCCAGCTGCAGGTTGAACAATGAAAGCAAACATTTGATTGGTTACCATAAGTTACTGCCCAGCTGCAAATTTGCTCAGTGTTTATAAATGAGCCCCGCTGTATCTATAGCAAAGGTGTTAAGCAGTCGGCTATCAAAATATGTAAAGACTTTTTTTACCAAGACATACAAACTATTTGTTCTTTTTCCTGAAATAAGTCTTGTGATTGCTTAATCCATCCGCCGGTGTCTATTTTTGCATGGTTTTAATGATTGTTGCTTTCACGTGTTGCTTTCAGGCGAACGACGAACAGTGGTGTCCTGTACGAAAATAGTGAATAAAACCATGGTCATTGTGAATGACAGTCTCTGCCTTCACGTGTCTCGCCCTGTGCCACAGGTCCGCAAATGCAATGTTCATCCTTGTCAATCCAGGTGAGATTATTTTTGTTGTTGGTAGTGATTCTTTCTGTGAATACAGTCTCATAGGAACACAGTAAGTCTTTACTCTGCTTTGTACTAGCTGGGGGTTTATACAAAATGCTTTAAAGAACACACCACTCTCTCCATTTAGCAGGTACAAGCCATATTCCATAGTAGTTGTGTGCTGCATTTTGAGCAGCAGTAAATTGGGGATGGGAAGGGAAAAATAAACTTTTTTACTTGTTTTGTGCCAAAAAGTTACATGATTTCCCTTCCTGATCCTAATTTGCATATGCTTATCTGGATTCAATTCAGCCAGGCACGAGGATTCAGCAGAATCCTGAAACTAATCCTATATTCAGTGCATCCCTTATTGCTTGGCCCATTGCTTCCTTCCTTTACCCGTATAATACCAGGAATTCTAGGTATTGTTTGGTAAGTAAGTTTGCAGCTATCTATTTGCTAGGGTCTTGTTTACCATAGCAACTAGGTAGTGGTTTTAATGAGAGACAGGAATATGAATAGGAGAGGAACTGAATATAAAGATAAGAAAAAAAAATCAATAGTCACAATAAAATTGTAAGCTCACAAAGCAAAAGTTTTCTGGCTGCCGGGGTCAGTGACCCCAATTTGAAAGCTGGAAAGATGTGCAAGATTAAGGCAAATAATTCTAAATATACTAAAAAATAAATAATGAAGACTAATTGCAAAGTTGCTAGAAATATGGCATTCTGTAACATACTAAAGGTTAACTCAAAGGTGAACCACCTAATCTGTACCACGAGAGAGACGAAGATGCACCTGTTCAGTAACAGTAGAATCCAACTAACGTGGCAGTAAATGAATGTAGTTGGGCACTGTATATGTATATACAATCAGATATAGATCTACAATCAGATGATTATTTTACACTAGTAAGGAATGTAAATGTTCAGTATTTTTACACAGATGCTGAAATATAATTTAATGAAAAGCTACAATACATTCACGCAAGTGCAGAACACAGTGCTGTATTTTAGTTCTGCAGCTTCCAGGGTGACATTTTTTACCTTGAGAGTCATGAGCATTATTAATTGAAAGGCTCAACTGCACAGAACATGAGCTCTTCCCAAAGCCCTTTCACCTCCTGCTGCCTGTGGTCCCTGCCTTTCTAAGTACCCAGAATAAGCAGTGTGAAGGTGCTGACATGATGGGAGATTTGGCAGCTCAGTACTGATCTGACACACTGCATTCCCACACTTGCTGACCACATTCAATATTCAAGTGTTGCTTTCTACATGACCCTCAGCAAAGCTCTTTCCATTCAAGCTCCACACTAACATTTGCCTTTCCTCTGGCATTGCCTTCAACCAGGACAGCTCAGGCAGTATTTCCTACTCTTTCTCTTCTGACAGTCCAGCCCTGGGCTCACATAGAATACAATCAAGAGGCTTAAAGGAATGTTTTTCCATTACTGTGCCTTTTTCAGTATCTAAACTCCCTTTAACTCGAGCAGATGATTTACATCTTTGGGAGCACCTTCTGCTGATTTAGTTGAAATCAGAGACGTTCTTCTGCATTCTAATGGGCAAGTTTATGTTCAGTCTTACCCTGTTTGTGCTTAACAAAATCCCGTTATTGCCACAACCTCTATACAATAGAGAACCAATAAATATGCTCCCTTTAGATTGCCCTGAGTTTATTGCTATGGTTATAAGAAAGTATTTACTGTTAAATTGCTGGTGGCAAAAGGATTTGTGTAACCCTTGGCAGGCCTGTGACTAATGTTTTGGCATTAATGATTGTGATGATCAAGAGATGAAAGTTCAGGACTGCCAATAATGTGTTACAGTACAACAGCAGCTGTAAGGACATAAAGAAGATATGCTTGCTGCTAACTTGGCCCCTCCAGATCAAATCTGCAGCTTAGTGTATAAGAACCTCTCCATTCAATTTCTGTATTAAAAATGGCTATATATATATAGATATATATATATATATATATATATATATATATATATATATATATATATATATATATATATATATATATATATATATATATATATATAATGAACAGAAGATCAGCACACTCTGTAATATTCAGGTGAAAACAAGTGTTGATTCATTCACACATCTTATCCGACGTTTCGGAAGCACCTCTGGCTTCCTCATTGACTGAGTGCGGGCGCTGTCTGATAATTATATATATATATATATATATATATATATATATATATATATATATTGTCAGGTAGAGCAGAAGGGAGAACCTTCAGCGGGTCCCTCGGGTTTCTGTCTGGCCCATACATCACTAATATACAGGTTTAAAAAATCCTGTTGTACGAGGACCATTCTAATAGTAAAACTAGTATGTTAGCCCAGCTGCCAAATGTTCTTGCTAGCTATACATCACCAAAGAAGCAGATCTTTAGGGGAAATGGGGTGGGGGCTGGAGGAGGGGGTTGTGGCTGGGGCCGGAGAGGTGTGGGGGCCCCTGAGGCAGTGGGCCCTGGACTTTCAGTCCACAACCAATCGGCACATAGCATTAATTGTCTGAAAGTATGTATTTAAGTGGCTGGTATGGATTACTAGATTTAAGCCTAACCTTAATGGTATTGTCCCTCTTTGCTATTTTTTCCACACATCGTTCAGATTCTCTTCAGTTTAATATCCCATGCCAGTGACACAACTGATTTGTCTCAGCGGAGTTCAAGCTTTACAGCCCAGTGTAGAAATAAATCATCCAAGCTGATGAGTGATTATCTACTACTGGTTACTGCAGTGCAGCTACTTTGTGCCATATTAGAGTCTGAACACAGAGAAGCACGATTTGTTCTCGGCTCCATCAAACCACAAGTTCTTAAAAATAACCAAGAACTGACGGTCCAAGCAAATAAGCTGACCAAATTTGTCTTGCAACTCTGACTTTACAAAGACATATTTTCTGCTCTTAGTGGAAATAAAAACTGAAACTCAATCTCCCAGATTCCTTGCAGGGCTGGTACAGTATGTGAATGGTGCGCTTTGTGAGTCCTGAAAGCACTGCTGATAGATGGTAAACTCTCTGGGGTCTGGGGGTTTCCTACTTTCAGGCGTTTTAAGGTTAGGGTATGGAACTCATCAAACTGTCAGTGGTGGAAGAGTGTTTCTGAGCTGCTGCCAGCTGCATAAGCTACGTGGATATATGTTCCAGGGAAGTGTAGGTAAGATGTATTAAACGAAACACCATTCTGTATGTACTGTAGCTGCATAGCTCAGCATTGCAAGTTGTCTTTACTTGTCCTTATGATCCTGATATCTGCTGGGACATTTGAAATGTATCCAGTTGTAACCCAATACACAGGTATTGCTTAGTAGGCATTGCTATTGAAATAATTTTGTGATATACATACAAGTTGAATGACATTTATAACCTACAGATTAAGAACAGCCATTAAGAAGTCAATAGAAAGTAATACATAAGAGAAGCTGGGACACTACCAGACATATTACTTCCCTGATAACTCATAAAAAACAAAATGAGGGACAGTTGTCAGCCATTGCCTATGCCTTGCATTCTGTGTATAAGCAGCACTTTCTGTTTGCTGGGAGACATCCAGTGAGAGTTCTAGGTATTGTATCCACAGTAATCCTGACATATTTTGGTTTCCATGTGACAGCAGATGTTGCCCCGTTTCTTTTCCAACTGCAGTCAGATTTCCAGGTAAATGATTCATGGCCCTGCCTCTGCCAGCGCTTCTCAGCTGTTCTAATCTCATACAAACATGGGCAAGTTGAATTTCATTGCTGGAAAAAAAAAACAAATTGTTCTTTCTAGACAGCCTATTCGCATATACTGGGGTCAATGTAGTAAAAGTCAGAGAGTTGCACCGGGTCGAGTAATCCATAGTGACCAGTGGGATGTTTTCTTACAAACAAGTACATGCTGATTGGTTGCCATGGGTTGGATCTGGTACAAAGGTTGCAGCTTGTATTACATTAACCGAGTTGTTTTTATTTTTCAAGTTCTTTACCTTTTCCTTGCCAACTGTTTTCACCACAACCCATTGATAGGCCACATTCCTCTCCCATTGCGGTGATTCTTTAATGCAGTAATCTAGATTCTATGTTATCAGCAGGTTGGTAACTCCCAGTTCTACTAAATTGCTTAAAGCAGTGATCCAGTTAATCTAGAGCCTCCTTCAGGAGCGACAAATCTCCTCTTCTTCGTGGGCAGGGGGAAGGCAGTTCGGGGAGATTGTCGTCCCGAAGAAGAGGAGATTTGTCGACTAATCTCCCCAAATCTGCATGTGTGGCCTGACCCTTAGGGCTGGAGAGAGGAGAATGATCCTGGTAGCAGAGTTTAAGATTGATTGGAGGGGAGAGACATGGGAAACCGGTTAATAAGAGATTGCAATAGTCTAAATGGGATAAGATAAAGGCATGGATTAGTGTACTTTCAAGTCCATTCATATGAATTTATGACTACTAGATCCCTTCCTGTGTTGCTTCATGTCTTTATTTGGTCATAGAACAGCTAACATATTACATATTCCCTATATAATGTTCTAAGAATGATGTCAAAAGTCTTTATAATAATATTTGTATTATTAAATGTGATGTCACATGTATTACAGATATACCATGACTATGTAAGACAACTAGGGGTCACAGTCCAAATGTGTTTCTAATGGTCTATGAAAACGTCAAATATCTATTTAAAGAAGGTGGTACATTATATTTATTATTATTACTAACATGTGTTTATAAAGCCAGCATACTCTGCAGTACTGTACAAGGCCCAGTCTGGCCAGTGGGATACTGGGAGAAATCCCTGGCCAGGATATGCAGGTTAAGTGGAGTTGTTTGCCAGTAGCAGCAAGAGGAGGTATGTGGTGGGGTGATGGGGTAGTTGGCCATT
This sequence comes from Xenopus laevis, assembly GCF_017654675.1. NCBI lineage: Eukaryota > Metazoa > Chordata > Amphibia > Anura > Pipidae > Xenopus > Xenopus laevis. The sequence goes on along the minus strand of NC_054375.1, from coordinate 121,713,082 downwards.
AGGCTAACAATTCTCCTAACATTAGAATCACCCTCTTCCTGGTCTGCACCCAAAACATTGCATTAGCCCGGGTACAGGCACCAACAGCAGAATATCTAAGTAAAATGCATACTCACAAGGTTTGGTGACAAAATCCACCGGCTGTGCCTGCACCCAGGCCAAAGGAATGATTCTGGGTGCAGGGCAGAAAGGGGTGCTTCTTGTTGTAGGAGGCTGAGAAAACGACCCGTCTGGCATAAGCCTTAAGGTGACAGCTCACATTAGACCCCAAACACCCCAATCTGACACTAAGAAGGCTACATGCTTTATTCTGGACTGTCACGTAGAGGTATGAAAGGTCTGTGGCTGATTTGCAGTTCTAGCAGGTTGGTGTGGCAGAAGTCCAGATGAAGCCAAGGCCTAAGTTCAATCCTGATTTCAAAGTGTTAAAAATGTTCATAAATGTGATTTTACAAAATCATATGTTTTTTTTCTGATTATTTTTTGGACTGAATGTAATTGCTCATAAAGATATACTGTGTCCATACTGATGGGCAACCTGTGGCCTTCCAGTTTGCGCCATCCCTAGCAACCAGTAATCAAAATTGGCAAAAATAAAAATGTAAATATTTTAAAAGATGAGGACCATGTGCAAATTGTCTCAGAATATCACTGATAGAAGAGTTTATTTGAAGGCCAGCGTCTCCTTTAATGATGTGAGTGAGATCACAGTGTGATGTGTGACCCAAGGGCGAGTGTGAGAGCTGGTGTGTGTCTGTCTGTGTGTGTGTGAGTGTATGTCTGTGTGTGTGTGAGCGACGGAGGGATTTCTCCATGTTGGTGCTTTGTGCGCAGTCAGACTACCGAGCTGGAAAATGTGTGGGGAGCCTCTCAGCAATCACACAGGAATGTTAGTGTTGGACTGCAAGGCTGGAGTGGAGCAGCTGTATTATGCTAAAGCTTTCCTGCCGCTCAGCTGGGACTGGGTGTGTGCTGGGACCTGCTACCCAAAGCCACATTCACCTGATTATTTTCTGTCTGGGAAGCTGCCTTCATTTAACCCCTTCTGGTCTGTTTGCCTTCTCTACTGCCAGGCAAGGGTGCAGTGCCTCCAATCTGGGTCTAATTACAGAGTCCGACTGGCCTTATACAGCACCAGAGAATCTCCAGACAGGCCCAGGCCGTCAAACATTTTTTTATCTTCCCCATATTCTTATACCTTGCAATATGATCAGACACTGAGCTCTTCTCTGCTTTCACTGTATAACCAATCCTACACAGTTTCTTTTCTGTGATCTTTTTATTTCAAAGCATTGGCAATTTTTAAGTGATAGTGTATGCTGGAAGTTTTGTAAAGAGACCTTTTGCAAAAATAGCAGCTTTAGTTATTTTGGGTTAAGTATATACCAGCTTTGCATAATGTTTATGAAAGATTTTAGCCTATTCTTCCTGATTTGCTTCAGATTGTTCAGGTTACTGGGATAATGCTCAAGAACAAGAGAGAGCAAATACCCCCCAATGGCTCAGCCAGAACCCTGATCTCAGTGCAACAGAATATCGGTGACACTTTTTGAAAACTGCCTATGTTTAAGGGCGTAAAAGGCAGCAGTTTTTTTTTATCCTTTTGCCCACTTTTTAAGTGAAGCCAATAAAGACTACTGGGGGAATGTAATATTGGTCGCTAATAGAAAAATCGTTTACAATGTGAATAAATGTTCTTAATGGGAACAATTTTGCCTTTTTCGAACCTTTGGCCCCTTACACAACATTAGGATAGTGATTGTGAATTTTATAGTATAGTGTGCAGTGTATGTAATAAAACTTCTTAATAAAAAAGCCTAATAAAGGATATTACATTGTGACATGCACATTTTTATTTGTACACAAATTTGTTATCTTTGTGAATTTTATTACATTTCCCGCTATGATTTTAACTTTTTTGGAGTATGTTCAGCTGTCCATATTTTAAAGGGGACTAAATATAAACATGAACTTATTGCACCACAAGCCTAATCAAACAAATAATTTATGCTTTCAAAGTTGGCTACAGGGGGTCACCATCTTGTAACTTTGTTAAACATCTTTGCAAGACTAAGACTGTGCACATGCTCATTGTGGTCTGGGCTGCTTAGGGATCATCATAAACAAAGCTGCTTGAGTTCTGCATGGCTGGGAAGTAAGGCGGGGGCTCCCCCTGCTGTTCATAAGTATGATTGTTTCACTGCTAAGCAGGTAGGGACCATCTGACAATTCCTATCCACAGCAGTAAATGAAGGGAGAATTTCACTGCATACAGTCAGGTTTCTTATAAAAACGGTACACATTTAATTAAAGTATATTGGAGATAGGTTTCTTTTTCATTAAAGAAAGTAAAAATGGGATTTTATTTTTTTGCCTTTACATGACCTTTAAGGCAAGCTCTGCATCATCCCACAATCTTATGTGCCAGAATGGGGCACCTGATACCCATGTCTATGCACTGATACTGTGTTATACCTCTATATATCAATGCACTCCTACTGCAATGGTGCTGCTGGTCCTCCGTTGAACCGACAAGGTCCCTTAGCATAGAGTCCTGCAGTACCCTACGGTTTGCATGTAGAAGTTCCAGGTGCGGGTATAGACGCGGTCGGCGGCGACGGGTCTTCTCAATAGCGATTATTTTACTCCTTCTTTCTGATCACGTCACTTCTGTTTTACAATGACAGCACTTCTTAAATCATGATGGTCAGCGGGTCCGGGTTGCGGATAAGGTACTTGCGGGTCGAGTAGCGGGTCCAATCGTGTAAGAATGCGTGTTGCGGATTGCAGGTTGCTGGTACAGGTCGGGGATGGGTTCCAAAAAATTGACCCGCGCAGGACTCTTACCTTAGCAATAGCAATTTTGGTTCACGGAGTTTATAACTGGAATGGATGTTTTAATAATAAAAGGACTCTTATTATATAGCTTTTTATGTCTGGGTGACTGGTCCGCTTTAAGAAATATGTTGAAACTTTCTTGGAACTTATAGTGGATAAGTTTCAGCCATCTTACTTTAAAAAGCTAAAGCAAATCTGCCTGGAAGAATGGGCCAAAAAAATCCCATAACATTGTGCACTTTTGGGACATGCATGTCCCAAAATTTTTAAATCGAAAAGAATAGTAAACATGCCAATTTTTTAGGTGTCTGCAATAAGGAAAATTATGTTTTGCCCCAGGCCTGTGAGTTTCTGGGTAATTTATGCACATTGCCATTTCCATGCATCCCTTGTAGCAGCTTGGGCAGGGCACGCGTATATTATTTATGGAAGCCATATTGTACTGCGCATGTGCCTACTCTAAGCCACCGCAAGCAACACCTGGGGGTGACTATGTCTCCACTGCCCTCTGCTGCAATTATTTTAACTAGGATAGTTTTGGTATTTCCCACCACCTTAAAAAACAATAACATCCTAGTAATAAGGAACAGGCTTTGCAGTTTTCAGGGTATGAGTTAGGGAAGAGGGAGTCGAGGGCAATGCAGGATTCTTATATCAATAATTTTGCTATAATGTTTACAGAGCCGTTAAAATGAAAGCCATGATCAAAAAGATACATGGCCATGAAGTTTAGCCTTTGTGTAGAACAAAATTGCATCTTTGCAGTAGGTAACCAGGGAAGAATGGCCTCTAGAAGAGCATTTTTTCAGAAACCATTCATTAAATAAATAGGCAGCACTTTTTGGCATATATGTGACTTCATTTTACAATAAATGATATGTTGTTCTTTTATGAAAACATAAAAAGCATGAATAAAAACTTCAGTTGAGAGATGCAGTGATAGTAGAGCATAACTAAGAGCAGCTAAAATAGCTAGCATTTTTTACATGAAGGACATTTCTCTCATTCCCCTGTAGGTACGCAATGTGTCAGTGGCACTGCAGGCACAAACCTGTGAAGAAAAATTGCTTCCCGTACACAAGATTATATATTTTGTGTTGTTATGGGGAATGCTACATGCACATCTATAAACGGCTCCACTCACTTGCCATCTGAGAGCATCTTAGGTGTATACATATCTATATACACACACACAGGGGAAGGGCAGCTTAAAGTGATTTCAATTCAATATTCGGCCCACGGCCTATATTTCAAATTAGAGTGTTAAAACCCCCAAATCCTAAAGGTGAGAGACTGATCTGATCCTTTGGCCCTAGGGCCTATGATCACATCATTATTGCCACTATGCAGTCCATTGGATTAACAACCAAATCAACACGCAGATGTGGTCTTCAATATGAGGGGGGAATCAAACCTGCCCAACTGATCTCTCCCCGATTTTCGGCCACATCATACCCAAGCCAGTAAACTGCCGACCAGCTTTTATTGGCTGGTGTATGGCCACCTTTTAGCTGGCCATACATGGAAGGATCAGCTAATTTGGCGAAATTGCCAAATAAGTGGATCTTCCCCCAATATGCCCATCTAGATGATAATGGTGGCTCAAAACAATGGAGATACAGACTGTCTGGGTCAAGGAACAAATCAATCAGCCTATATGTGGTCCTCACCTCGATACATTGGTCACATATGAGTCAGTCATGCCCATTGGAGGGCCCCATGCAGTGTTAGACCAGGGTGTATAGGGCCCACAAGGGTTGCCATCTCTGGGGCCCCCCATCCCAGTTGTGAGCTTTGCCACCGGCTCCTCCACTCCTTGCTTACCTTTTTAACTTTTATTTCCTCCTTTTGGAGATGATGGGGGAAGCGTTACAGTTTACAGGCGGGAGCAGGCCTGGGTATATTCGAGGTGTCCAGCCAGACCAACTCGGCCCCATGCACAGGTAGATAATCTGCTGACTAAATGGGCCAAATCTCCATCTTAAATATGCCCATGTATGGCAACCTTTAGTCTCCAATGCACTTTATCTATTGCCCCTATACAATGCAATTTATGTGCTTTCTTTATGTACTACTCTCTGACCTGATCTAATATCCTGCCTAGTAGTGACATTTATTATTATTCTAATTCTCATTACCTGTGTAACTACCCACAACATCTACCTCCATGACTAGTTGGGCTTTGGAACCTGGTAAATGCCATAGGGTGAGGTGTAGTGCTGTATATATTCCATTAGAATAACCTGCAAGGAGCATGGGTGATGGGAACTGTAAGGCTGCCAAAGTACTATTAAGTTGCATTGGCAAAAAAATTGGAACTGATTAAAAAAGTTATATTTTTTCAACCCACCTCAATCTTGCCTCAACAATGCCCTTGCCCTTACCTTCAAGAAAGTCAACCCTAAGCCCTACTAAAAATAAATAAATGGTACACAAACAAAAGGATATTAGATTAATAAAGTCAAGATATAAGCCGTTCCTTGACCTGAATGGGACCTGCCTTATATCCAGTGTCACAGTAAACCTTTGGTGAATGATGAGCACGAAGAATGGGAGTCATTGTACATCATTTGCAACAGACTCCTCAATGTGTCAGCCCTGCTAAAGTATACATATAATCATAACCAGAAGGTACTATGATAGTTTTAGTTCCCTCTAAAGCAAAGTTCCCCAAACTGTGAAGCCTTAAGGGGGCCCCCAAAGCAGAAGAATGGGCCTAGTCTGAATGGCAATTAGGATAAGGGTTAAATATGAATTTTCTGTTCTGGATACACATGGAACAGTTTAGTTGGGTGGTTGCAGCAGCCATATTTCATTTTCTTGTCAAGTTATGTGCAAAGGGGAGGGCTGAACACAAGCTGAGCCCTAAAGGTGGGTTTTAACTGAAAATTCTGTATAACTTCACTCTACTGGTGTCCATTCATGAACAAATTTTGGACAATTCCCATGCCAGCAGGCTGCTGAAGGGTGACATTAACCATGAATTGAAACATATATAGAGACACATATATAATATATAGAGTTGGGTATAGAAAATAGCAATTTGTGGCTTGATATGCTTTACTTAGGGTTAATGTTTTTAGGGGCGGGTTTAAAGGGTATTTAACCTTTTGCATATGGTTGGATCATGTGATCGCTTCTGAGGAAGTGGCGAGAAGCCACAAAATGCGTCGAGCAGGTGATCCATAATATTGGGATGAGTTGTAATTACCATGGATTTTCAAAGATGGACCATTAAAGGTTTTTTGCTCCGTGTGTGATTGGACATTGCGTATACTTCATATACCTGTGGGGGTCAGGTTAACATATGAAGCACGGGGAGAGTTTTTGTATGGGGTAGTTGCTCCCTTAAATATTTTGGACTGTTCCATACGTGGGTGTTCAATGCCTGCACCTGACCTAGTGCACTTCTGTATTTATAGACTTGTGGGGTGTGGCATGCAGAACCTATAAAAAGCTGCGGCTGGAGGCAGAAGCAGGGCACTGTAAGGTCACATGTGGGGTGGGCCCAGGGTAAAGTTCAGCCTGAACCCGCCCACGAACATTTTGTGGAAGTTGGCCTGACCTGCGAGTCCGCAAGCAGGCCAGCACATCACTAGAAATTATAAAATATAATAAAATATAAAATGATGTCTTTACATATTGCTATCTGATTGTGGTCCATAAAGATAATGATGGGATAGGCTGGCAATCCCTTGAGCCAAGAATAACATGTAGCTTCACTACAAGATTATGTTGACCATGTGCCGTGCCTGTTGGCCCACTGACAAAGCAATGGCTCAGGCAGTAGCGATCCTAGAGGGGGGTGGGCCCTGGTGCATGACGGGCCGGGCCCAGCCCCCCCTCCGTACGGCCACATTTGTATGTGGCGCACGGACTGCCGGGGGGCCTCGCACCCCCTGTGCCCCCGGTAGTTCTGCCACTGGGCTCAGGCCTCGTTAGCATATCATACGAGTGTCCAAGTCTGACAAAGATCCATTATTTGTTGACCAGACCAGAGTATCTGTATATACAACAGTGGCATGTGTGCTACTACAAATACATATACATTGTTACACTTGAATATGGAAGAAAATACGATTAGACTGAGTTTGTGCATTGTGAGTGATGGGATACATTGAAATTCCCATATCACTACACAAGAACCACTGTAATGTAGAAGTAGCATAAGGGGCTCCCCTTGCTCAGTGCTAACTGGAAACGCACTTTTTGACATGGCCAGGTCAATTATTTCCTCCAAGAAAGTAGCTGAAACTACTGAGAGGATGTTGGCAGATGTAGTTCACTATTAACTAGAAGGTGCGGGTTTCTCATATCCTGGTGGGTTTGCTTTATTTCTAGGGACACATCATCTCAATCTGATCATGAACCTTGCTTTCAAGTGGCTTTCAGGTCAGCACCTCCCTCTAATGAAACATGGGATCCAGTGGGTCAGTAGAATCAGCCCCCCAATGTAGCAGATTTCTGGGGGGGGGGGAAGAATGTGGTGTAAGGACATGTTGTGTATGCAAATATAAAAAACCTTTCCCAAGTCACACCAATATACGTTAGAGTGGGGTCTTGCTTGTCTGTGCAGTGTGTTTTAGCACCCTCTTGTGGGGACTAAGGGTTACCCTTAGTACAAGACGAGCACATTTGTAATCCAGCACAATACAAAATGGGAAACGTGGCTACCCTGGATGTTAGGCTTCTTCTGTGCTCTTCGTCCATCTTTGATGTACCATGGTGGCACCCATATTGGGTTACGCTATGCATGAGCTGGAACATATCCTTATTTGCTTGGACCATCACTGTATCTATTCACTGTGTTTAAAAGGGAAGACACCTCTTTTGTGGGAAATGCATAATAGGCATTTTTTTATTCTTCTTTTTAAATATAGCTTGTCTTTGTGGCCAGACTCAGAAGTTAAAGATTTGATTAATGACTAACTGATTCTTATATTTTAATTTTCCAAGAAAATATTTCTACTTGTTTTATAGGTGACCAGCAACTGCTACCTTCTGATTGCATACTATAGGTGACTGTATAGGTGACTGGACCTTTAATTGTATAACCTTTATTTGTTTTCATCTGTGGTATAAAAACTCAGCTAGATGTCCGTTTTGGGGTAACTGTTAGAAGAGGCACTAGAAGAAACGGAATAGATGAGACACAAATGGTACAATATAGATGTTTTATTGCACAAACTATTTTATGGTTTCCAAAGAACAGCAGGTGCCTATGACTGTTGATGCCCAAGGCTACAAATAAAAGTTGGTGGTCAGGATAGATGAAACATTTAATAAAAAAAGCTTTGCGCTGGGACATGTGCCCACGTGCTGCTAACCATAATAGATAGACATTAAGTCAGGGGTTGTAAGTGTAACAGGGATGAAGGATTTGTGTTTAGACTTATGGCTTTACCGATGGCTCATAGTGTGCGGCTGGAAAGATATCAGTCAGAAACTCAATGGCCAAGGACAGTAATGGATGTAAAATTAGGCGAGTCTTTAGCAGTCCTCCGGCTGGAGTAAAATAACATTAATGGAGACCAATTTTCTATATAAATGAGTACTACCCATACCCTCTGAATGTTGTTGTCAGTGCTATATTTACATCAGCTACAAAGCTGGAGGTTGAGCAGCTCCAAGTGTTTCTGTTATTATGTTGCCCCACATTCTGCCTGAATGTAACTGCTGCTCTGGGAATGGAACTCAGGCCTCCTACAGTAAGACGCTGTTTGATGCAATGCTGGGGGCCTTCACGTTGGACATCCCCATTGTCAACTCTCTTAGTCCACAATGGTGTAATATCTGTATTTGTACTCTGGAACTTATGGGACTTTTGGAGCCAGGGAGGACTTTACTGTAAATCCCCCACTGACATCTCCTGCTTCCTTTTATTCTCATACCACCCCACCCCCCACACAAGAAATGTGGAAATGTATTTATTCTAGCATGAAATTAGTTATAAGGCATCTGGATAGATTCACAGGTCCCCAGTGGCCGTAGAACAAATCCTGTGTCCCTTTATGGAAAACAGAAATGGAAGTTCATAAATGTGCTGCTCTCTGTCTGTACATAACATTTCCACTGCTGCCTTGGCCTTCCTCTACCTGCAAATGGTTGATATGCTAATCACTGGTTGGTTGCTATGGATACTAAAGAGTGTTGTAAATTAACTTTTTTCCCCCCACAAACATGGAGTCAAATAAAACATTGTAGTTTATCATAACTCTGAACTCTTCATTTATTTCTCGTCTGTGAGACGTGGGCCCCCCTGCACCTACCGAAAATAGTTCATTAACATCTGTCTAAATTAACACCAATAAGAATTGCTAAATTCAAAGCACACAAGTGATTAGTGCAAGGTTTTCTTGTAACATAGTAATAGGCTGACTGGGATTACTAAAATAGCCAGACAGAAATGAAACTTGTGTAGAAAGCATATATATATATATATATATATATATACACAGCTATCATACCTATTGCACACAACAATACCTTACAATCCAGACATCATTCAGGGTAGTGACTGTTGTTTTCACCAGGGATCTTCTGATTAATCCACAGATGGGTGACTGGAATGTGGAACCAGTGTTCTTCTACATGTGACCGAGGCTCCCAGCTAAGGGAGGTGGCCTGTGTATACCAGCTCCAGAATGGGACCTTTGTCAACACTCAAGATTTTTACTGCCTGGGTCCCAAGCCTGCAACAAGACAGATCTGTGAAGGACGAGACTGCCTGTCTATTTGGGAAGCTTCAGAATGGTCAAAGGTAAGAAGGAAGACCCTTCACTCCAAATAAAAGTTCCGTTTGTGGGTTGTTGTAATAAAGGGGTGAACCTTTATTAATATTAATCATTTTATTAATTCATATTAATACAAATATTAATACAAATATACAGGATCAATGATTAAAACATTTACTCATGTAAAGTCAAAGCTCCTTCTTATACTAGAGTTCTTAGAATACCCCCAATCCAAGTGCTGACTTGTGCACTAATGTGTTGTGCAAACACAAATTTCTAAAGGCCCCCATATAGGGCCGATAAAAGCTGCCGACAGACCGAGTTGTGTTCACTCCTGCCTTTATACATTACATTTTTGGCTAGCTAACTAAATTAAAACATTTTTTTAATTTGCACAGCCTATCTATTTAGACAGTTTTTATTTTTACGCTGAACTGTTCCTTTAAGACGGGAGCAGACCAAGTCACTTTCAGGACAGGAGCACACCAAATCACTTTCAGTTGCCACATTTCTAATTTCACCAGTTTTGCCCTGACACATCACTATATGAGGAATATTTGTGTAGTGAATCAGCTTAAATTGAAACCACATGATAGTGCCTGACAACCACCGTATCACATAGCCAGGAGCAGTGTCGGACAGGCCCACCGGGATACCAGGAAAACTCCCAGTGGGCCCAGACTTCAGCGGGCCTCTTGCTTCTAACCATTTGGCCTATTTCATGGTCATTCCCTTTTTCTTTATGGGAAAAAAATGCTTAATGATGGAAGAATAGAGTAAGTAGATATAAAAGACTAGGTGAATAAAGAGGTTGAGTGAGGAGAGGAGGAATAATAGTTTGGAAAGTGGGTCCATGGTCTAAGGTTTTCTGGTGGGCCCTTGGCATCCCAGTCCGATACTGGCCAGGAGTGGTGAGGCGGGAGTCTGTACAACAATAAGCCTACTGGAGGGTGTAGCGCAACTGAACAGCCTCATTGCCTGCAGCTACATTTTCCACCTTGTGTGTGTATCACATGGGAAGCATAATAATACTTTCTCAGAAAGGAAATGCACTACTTTCCCAGAAAACTGCAATACAGCCTTCTGCAGCCACAGGTGTAGTAACTGAGATGGATGGCACCTGTCTCTACACACACAGGGTACATTTCCCACAGAATATGGGTGTGTGCCGTTTGTGGCAGAAAAACATCCTGTGTGCACACTGACAGACAGATGCCATTTATTTCAGGAAAAAAATCTCTATTCCAGGTATGCGACCTGTTTTCCAGAATACTCGGGACCTCAGCTTTTATGAATAAAATGGATCTTTACGTAATTTGGATCTCCATACTTTGTCTACTAAAAAATCATTTAAACATTTATTATACCCAATAAGACTGTTTTGTCTCCAGTAAGGATAAATTGCATCTTAAGCTGGCCATACATATGGAGATCCACTCGTTTTGCTACGTCACCTTCAGTTGAGCGATATCGGGCTGATCCAATCGTTGGCCATAGGGCCCAACAATAGGGATCACAACGAAGAGAAAACGGGCAGGCGGTTCAAGGACCAAATCAACCAACCGATGCAGTGCTCGATCCGACGGGATTTTTAAGCCCAGCCGATCGACAACTGGCCCGTGTATGGGGGCCTTTAGTTGGGATCAAATACAAGGTACTGTTTTATTATTACAGAGGAAAAAGGATTTTCAATTGTTTGATTAAAATGGAGTCTACAAGAGATGGCCTTCCCATAATTCATAGCTTTCTGGATAAAGGATCCTATACCTGTATCAGGATTAGCTACTAGTAAAATGAATTTGCTTTAGGCAGTGAGGTCCCATTACACTTTGGACAGAGCTACGTAGCAGCTGTATGATCTTGCCAGTGCATGTAACAGGGAGTAGCCAATATGGATGTAGGGTATGGAAGTGATATCATGGCTAATGAAGTAGGGTGGGCCCAGTGTTGCTGCCAATGCAGCCCCTACTCCAGAATAGATTGTCCTGGTCACTGCAGCCTTGGGCACCAGAACACTTTGTCCCAGCGCGGCTGGAATGGCTGCAGGAGTGATACTGTGTGTGCAGCATCTAAACTCTGCTGGATGAAGTACATGGCTCCCCAGTGTGTGTCTGGCACAGTATTACATTTACATGATGTGCCAGATAAGTGTGGTCATTTTTGTGTTTGCTCTGGAGGGGAATCAGAGGTCCACTGTCATATTTATAGTCTGAAATAAGAAAGAATGCAACAAAGTTTAGAAGGATGCCAAAAATCAGTTTTCTGAATTGTAAAATACTGCACATTGTAAATTACTGACCCAGAAAGCAACATATGCTACTGGTGTTAGGAGTAAAGATCCATTTTTATTCTACTCTGCCTCTGGCATCTGGTTTACACTTTTACATTTAGTTCTTACAGAAACCCAGCTTGACACTGTTAAATGCTAATACATCAAATGGAATTAACTAGCAGAGTTCTGCAAATATATTACAAATAGGCTGCTGGGTAGATTGATGCAGGAGTCGCTCAAAGAAGAAATAAAAAAAAGACTGTGTCATAGACCTCAAGCCATTCAGTTGTTGTTCAGCCTTGCCTGTTACAGCATGTGGGAAATGATGGTTCACAGCCATTCAAGTTTTTTAATTTTGATGAAAGTTGTAATACAACAACCAACTCCATGTGCTTGGTTGGATTGTGGCTGTTATGGTTAAGGGAAGTGTGTGATGGATAGCACCATGCTCCTTTTGGGACTGGATGCTACACAGCAGCTTATTTACATAAACTATAGTAGTGTTTCTTAAGCAAACACAGCAGTTTTACCAATGCAGGGCAACACTGCATTATATTTTAATTACTTTAAAACACTTTTATTTTTTGATGTTACTGTTCCTTTAAGGGAAAGACCTGACTTTCATGTGCAGGAACAGATAGACTGGATGTCCAGATTTCAGATGGGCAAAAGACTAGGACTATTCTAGATTAGAACTATGCAGAGAAGAATCAGGTCTGTTCTCAGGACTGCAGCAGAGCAAGACGCTTTGTGGACTGAAGCATTGCGAGGCACTTTCAGGAATGGAGTAGAACAAAACACTTTCAGGACTGAAGTAGAGCATACATGGATGTCTGTCCTAATGGAGCTTACAATCTGATTTCTTTGTGTACTATTTAATTGATCTTTAATTACCCTTCCAGAATTTTTTTGACAGCTCCACTGAGAATGAGTAATTGAATACCTCAGTGCTATATAAATAAATTATAAATTCACAAATACCTTTGTAAATTGTATTTTGTTTCTGTTTTTGGAATTGTGTTTGTCAATGAGCCCTGTTGCCTACTGTTATAGGAATATTAATAGAACAGCATGAATGCATTAGGATCGAAACATATAGCAGAGGATTCTATATGGGACTTCTAATGTAAATATTTGTCACTGCATTTAGTGAGACTGTTATTTGTAATTAGATTTAGTCCCCAAACTGCCCCAAGTGCCGACATTTTCTTCCCAAGTGGTGAGGTCATTGGTTGTGTATTTCCCTGACAGGCTAATTTGCCCCACTTCAGGTGCAGCTTAGAAACCCCCTAGCAGCACCCAGAGATCCAGGAAGCCCACCATGCATGTGATTGACAGGCACAGGTTTGCTGAGGAATTCTTGTATAGTTGAAAGGAAGCAGAGCTTTTTGCAGCATGTGGCACTGATTTGCAGGAAAATGACTGCTTTCCAGAATCGGGTCCATTTCAATTCATACAGTAGTAAATGTAACCAAAGACTCTGTATTATGATCAAAAGAACTGCTGCAGAAAATCGCTTCAAGAACAGCATCTGAAAGACAGAAAGCTGAAGGGTTCTGTTTCTGGCTCCCCTACAAAGAAGATTTGTCTCCAGTGAGCCCATTGTCAGTGCAGAAACCAGGTGCACCTGGAATACAGTGTATAGTTGTGCATTAGTCTGAATACAGCACTGCATCCAAAATGGGCATCCTCTGGAACACAGAAACTGTATCATCTATGGAACATCATCATCTATCATCAGCAACAACTCTGTTATTCTCAAATATCCAAACCCAAGAAGTAAAATACATAGTAGGCAATATTCCTTTTAAGCAACTGATTTGGTTGTGCACAGATCAATCATTATTGTACTCCCGTTTTAAAAGATATTTTTTACGCACTCGACCAAACCCCTCCAAGCTTCCTCCCCGCAGCATCTATTCTTTTCAGGAGTTGTGCAGCGAAGGGCCATCTTTCCGTCTTCTGATCTTCTTCTGTAAATCTGGCCATAGATGCAAAGATCCAATTGTTCGAATCCTTGAATGATCAGACTTACCCATCTCCTGACCTGCCACTAACCATTCAGTGGCAGGTTGGGATTTTTACGATAGGATCTTTGCATCTATGACCAGCTTTATAGTGGATCTTGAAGGAGCATGCGCAGTTCAATCTATGTCCTGAATTGGCTTCTACTGTGCATGCTTCCGCAAGATCTGTGGAGGCAACTGACAGTAGAGGATCAGAAGATGGTTCCTTTGAACTCCACTGCGCAACTCTAAATTTATTGCAGGGAAACTTCTGAGCAGAATAGCTCTTGGAGGGAGGGAGCATGGAGGGGGGTAAAGGAGAGTATGAGGATGGGTAGGGTTTTGTTCTCCTTTAAAAAGTGTGTAAGACAGAGTATAGTGGGGCAATAAAGTATAACAGCCGCCACTTCAGAAGCTAGTAGGCTTGAGTAGACTCTGTCTGTACTGATATCATCTGGCCAGATGTATATGCACACACTACAGGGTAGGGCCTGGGGCATGACAACAGAGACAGAAGAGTATAGAGGTGCTTTATTGATCATTGACCAGATGTATTGAGCCAATGGCACTATTCTTGTGTTTCAGTGTTCCTCTGACTGTGGTAGGGGCACCAAGAAGAGGAGGATATCCTGCACCAATTCAAAGGGGAAATGTGATTCAGCCACAAGGCCACGGGCTGAAGAAGAATGTGAGGATTATACAGGCTGCTATGAGTGGAAAACAGGGGATTGGTCTAAGGTAGATACTTTCTTTGCCTTTCTTATCAAACATTATCTCACCTTGAAAAAACCTAAAATGTTGACACAGAGGTTTATTAATGAGAAAAAAAACAAAAACTGAGTGTACTAATTAGTCAAACATTTAAATGTATGTATTGACAAAAGATTGGCTCCTCAAAAACCTCAACTGTGTGTGTTTTTTTTTTTTTAGTTTTATACTCATAAAGAAATTAGTTTTAGTTGGCCATTCATGACCTGATATTGACAGCCAGCTCAACAGCTTACAAGTGTATGGGGCAAAATGATGGCCTCCTCGATGTAGATGTAAATGATGGCCTCTCCTGAGGATCTGCACAGGGTCTCCTTATGGTTTGATCATTGGTCAGTAAGTCAAACAATTAGCCTGGTTTGGCTCAACACTGACCATGTATGTGCAGCTTTATTTCTGGGTATACATACTTTTATTGAATATTGAACAAACTACAAAGGCTTGGGGATCAGATCAGCAGTGCAGGATGGAAATTATTTATTTAAACTGGCAGTTCACCTGTCCCTAGGAGGACAATGCCGTGTTCTACTAAATGAATGTACATGTTTCACAATGGTAATTCCCTCTGTGTTGTTGAATTACACTGTACTTGAACTGAATATTAACTGCATTAATTTAATATTAATTAAATAGTCCTGTAATTTTCAGATCAGACACCGATTTAAGTGTAATCAGATTTTTTTTCTAACAGTGCTCTTCTACGTGTGGGAAAGGTCTCCAGTCTAGAGTGGTGCAATGTATGCATAAGGTGACAGGTCGGCATGGCAATGAATGCTCCGTCGGTTCCAAGCCCGTTGCTTACAGACAGTGTCATCAAGAGGCTTGCAATGAAAAAGTCAACTCCAACACCATCACCTCTCCAAGGCTGGGTTAGTATTTATCACTAATACATATGGGGCATCCCACCATCAAAGTTAGCCCTGGCTAGGCCACATTTTACCAGTATGTAAATAAAAACAGGGAGTGATAATGAAAGCTTGTGACTTGTGCTGCCATTGAGCAGGTTACAAGATAACAGCTCTACCTGAAGAATTCAGCTGCCTGACCTGATTGCACCTAACTGGATTGTGACTTTCTGTGGGCAACAGAACCCCACCTCCCGTTGCCCTAAGGCAGGGATCCCCAACCTTTTGAAACCATGAGCGACATTCAGAAGTAAAAGGGGTTGGGGAGTAACACCAGCATGAAAAATGTTCTTGGGGTGCCAAATAAGTGCTTTGATTGGCCATTTAGTAGCCCCTATGTGGATTGTCAACCTACATTGTGGCTCTGTTTGGCAGTGCACCTGTTTTTTATACAACCAAAACTTGCCTCCAAGGCTGGAATTCAAAAATAAGCTCCTGCTTTGAGGCCACTGGGAGCAACATCCAAGGGGTTGGAGAGCAACATGTTACTCATGAGCTATTGGTTGGGGATCACTGCAAGGGCTACAGAACCCATGGGGATTGGCTGATGCTTCTGTCAAGGAAAACCAGTGATTTCATGGCTTCTGATATGAAATGTGCTGTGGCTAATCTACAAGGAGAGGTGACAGGACAAGGTACGACTTTTTGTTGGTCATTCAGCCTTAATGACAAATACTGCTAGTATAGGTGGTTACCAAATTGCTCAAAAGTCTGTTTTTGGGATGAGAATCTGTCAGTTTTAATGTACATGAATAGTAAGTGGCATGGATGATTTAAAGTGTTTCTCTGCCAGCTAAAATATACTTTTGAAAAACTGCTCCATTTTAGACTCTGCATTTGCTTGTATGTTGAAGGTTTTCTCTCTCTATATAGCCTTTAAGATCTAATAATAGGAGCCAAACCTCAGACTAGTGTGATAAGACGTTGTTTATTTAAAGCATTATTAGCCATTTTATATACAATACCCACATTAAACCCTGGGGTGTTGCTCTTATTATACGTGATGTGTGGCGTTTGGTTTGAATTATAGGATGTTCTTGGAGGCCCCCACCCCATATGACATAATATTACAGAGCTATCTACATGAACTCGTGATAGGGATGATGACAAATTACAGGTAGTAGCTTGGAGTTAAAAATGATATTGAAACCACAGAAATAACCCATAGCTACAAACCATAGAAATCATCTGCATTGTTAAAGATGCTCCACCTAGTGTTACATATGAGAATAGCACCCATGCAGGAGAAGTAGGAGCCAAAGCTGAGTGTTCAGAACTAGGAGAAAAGAATGGAATAGATGTGGTTGGCTGCCTGAAAGGATTTGCATTGAGCTGCCTGCACACCATTATTAAAAATTAATATAATATTGGTGTGGAGGGGCACCACGGTGAATGCTTTGTGACATTTTTTTTTGCCAGGCTTTATTTTTTTGTTTCTGGTGCGACTTTTGTTCAACTTGGGTAATATACATTATGAGTTACAAAATGATATCCTGTGGTGCTCTTTGCTCTCTAAATATGTCTAAATCTTTGACAAAGTTAGTGGTTTTTTTTTTTTTTAGATTTCCAAAAATCAACTCAATAGTTACCATTATACAACATTCAGTTTTATCTCCCACATCTTCAACACAAAACATTGTCAGTATAGATGCCATGAGCCTTCTCAATACTCCACTGATACTGCATATGGTTAAACACATTCGCATGATGATTGGAGATATCACATAACACACTGGGACTTGTGTACATACCTCCCAACATTTTGGAAACAAAAAGAGGGACAAAAAATGTTTTCGCACGTAGAACAGCGAATGTTTTTGACCACGCCCATTTCTGTGAACACACCCCCTAATTACCATGTTCATTTTACATAATTTGGCAGGTTATGAAAGTTTGAAAATATTTCTCCTTATCTAAACAGTTTTTTTGTGTCTCAAAATTGTTACAAAGTATCTTATTTGCACCTGTTAGTTGTTCTGGGCTCTCTGAAAGCCAATTAAGTGAGAAACATTGTTTCTTTTTCTGGCTGTTCAGTGCAGAGAAAATAGGGACTTTCCAGTACAAATGAGGGACTGCGGGTTGAGCTGTCAAAAGAGGGACTGTCCCTCCGAAAAAGGGACAGTTGGGAGGTATGGTTGTGTATTATATAATGTTATATCAAGGCCTCCTCAGTGACTTCTAATGTGCATATGTTGTTTACATTAGAAGATAAACGATTGCCTTTATATAAGGAACGAAGAACAAATTGGACCAGGGAAAAGATTTGTCCATTTGTTTCCTGTAGGAGATGAAAGCAATGTGGCCCAGGTGATCCTATTGCTACATCAGTATAAAGCTGGTGATAATCAGGGGCAAAGGGATCGTTATCAAAGGGTAAAGAGATAAATGGGGATCCAAAGATTTCTTTATGCGGCTCAGTCCTTTTCAATTTACAGTAGGAATGATCTGGGAGCACATGTGGAAAGTTACACATTCTTCTGTTATTTATTTGAGGCTATGCCTTTTATAGGAGAAAAGTTATTTGTAAAAAAAAAAAAAAGAATAGGGGGACTGACCTGCAGCTACAACTGTGTGTAGATATTGGTGGGCTCCTTGTCAAGCAGCAGCTGCAAAATGGAATCAAATGATATCAAGCATTACATGGGGAATAGAATCACAGGAATATATGTTTGGCTCTTTATAGATTTCTAGTTGCACCGTGCTTACAATACAGTGTGCGACTTCAGCTCACAGTACATAAAAACACCTTTTTTTTTACATTAGCAGATGTATAAGTGCCGGTAATCGAATACCTTTTATTGGGCCAGTGAATGATTCGCAGTAACAAGTCCTAAAACCTCACAAGGTTCATAAGTTTGTCCTTCTCTGAACCTCTACATGTTCTTCATGTTTAACGCTGAAAGGATCAGAGAAGAGAGAGTTTTGGGTTTGAAGAAAGGAAAACGTGTTAAAGTGATACACCATTTAGTGGCCTACTGCAGCAGCACCATCTCTGGGACTTTTTGCCCTGGGGATTTCACTTTATGGTTTGGTTTATGAACATATTACACATTCACAAAAACGGCATTGGCCCAGTGCATCCAACAACTACTGACACGTTTCGTGACCCATTTCCTGGCACCTCATTAGGGCAAGGTCACACGTGGTGTTTTACGTTGCGATTTTTAAAAACTCACGGTCGAGCGTAAATACGCCACTGAAGCCACACGCAATGTCAACATGCGTTTTTCAGCGCGTAGGTTTCTTTTCCCAACATGCACTACTCATTGTTCTTGTTCCCCATAATTCCACTGGCTAGAAATAGAAAAGCTATTTACATGCAAAATGGAGCAGGAATTATCATCAATACGCAATGTAATTTACTACGCTGTAAAAACTTATATGCGTCATTTATCTCGCAAGAATTTGGACGCCATATTTAAAATATGCTGCGTATTTATGCAAAGTGTGGTTTCAAACAAGCAGATCCCATAGAGTCTATTGATTTGGTAGTTTCTTGACGTATTGTTGTTTCTGCTGAAAAACGCTAATACTGGCGTCCCCTGGCAGATTTTGGCTTGAAAGCGCCCTGTGAGAATTGCCATAGTGAGGTTTCCATTAATTTCAGTGGTAGTGCAGTTTATGTGTATTTACGACCGACTAATATTTTTTAGAAACAAAACATATATATATATATATCTATATATATATATCTATCTGGCCTTGCCCTTAGAGTAAAGGAAGCGCTAGTAAAACGCGTCAGTAAATCTAAATAAAAGATTTGAAGAATTTATTAATCTCGGATAGAATGTGTCAAAGAAGTCAGTTTTTATGAATGTGTAAAACTTTCCAGGAAGTGGAACTAATGGACACGTGACCATCTGGAACCAATCGGTGAGCAAGAAAATAACTTTGGTTTATGAACATACAGTAGGTGATAAATATTACAGTATATTTTATTTTCAGGCCTGTACATGACAAAACTAATTGGTGATGTTGCCCTATTAGCCCTATTAGCATTGTAGTAAGAGTTTTACATGGTAACTTACCAATTATTTCTGTTCTGTATCACTAAAAATATTTTAATGGTATCCAAACATGCAGCGCTTTCTATCTGCTTGGGGTCTGCCGGTGTCTTTTATGTGTTGCATAAGCAAAGACCCACTAGATCTGTTTTTCATTTTCTTTTTGGCCATTGCAAACACCAGCAAACAAAAAGATTTTGATAATGAAGTCCTTGCCTCGCACAATTGCAATGGCTGCTTCAAAAGATGAATATAAGAAAGTATATTAGGTGAGTTTCTAGCAACGGAAGCGTTTCTGGACTAACTACCTTGGTGGGATTAGCGAGGACTTTGCCTTTTTCCTTCCTGTGGGTAATTTGATTTATACTTCAATGCTTCAGGTTTTATTTATTCTTTCCATAAAGCAATAATAATGGGATTAGTGTAGGTTTGAATTTGAGGGAAGAAAATGTGATACATTCTGAGCGAAAAACAATGGCAAATACCCTGCAATGTAATAGCACCACTGTTCAGATTAAGGGACGTTATTGTAGCCTCCTGGAGAGGAGTCTTGGGACCAGTATCCACAATATAAGGCTCATATACTTTAGCATGCATGTTTTTTGGGATGTATTACAATATGTCGGGAAAAGGCGAAGGTTCCCTAAAATTAAACTCTGCATCAGCATTTAAAGGAAAACTATACCCCCAAAATGAATACTTAAGCAACAGATAGTTTATATCAAATCGAATGACATATTAAAGAATCTTACCAAACTGGAATATATATTTACATAAATCTTGCCCTTTTACATCTCTTGCCTTGAGCCACCATTTTGTGACTCTATCTGTGCTGCCTCAGAGATCACCTGACCAGAAATACTACAACACTAACTGTAACAGGAAGAAGTGAGGAAGCAAAAGGCAGAACTCTGTCTGTTAATTGGCTCATGTGACCTTACATGTGGTTTGTATGTGTGCACAGTGAATCTTACGATCTCAGGGGGCGGCCCTTATTTTTTAAAATGGCAATTTTCTATTTATGATTACCCAATGGCACATACTACTAAAAAAGTATATTATTATGATAATGGTTCATTTACATGAAGCAGGGTTTTACACATGAGCTGTTTTACTCAGTATCTTTTAATAGAGACCTACATTGTTTTGGGGGTATAGTTTTCCTTTAATGGAGAATTTAAGTAAATTCTAAGCTTAACTAAAGAAGTAGGTTGAAAATGTTGTACATTATGTTTTGGGGTTCTGTACCAGCCCAAGGCAACCACAACCCTTTAGCAGTAAAGATCTGTGTCTCCAAAGATGCCCCAGTAGCTCCCCATCTTCTTTTCTGCTGATTCACTGCACGTGCTCTGTGCTGCTGTCACTTACTGAGCTAAGGAGCCCACTCACAATTAGGGTTGCCACCCGGGCAGAATTTTACTGGCCTAGCCAGCAAAACACCTGCCAAGGCCAGGGCCAGTTTAACAAATTTACCGGCAATGTAGTTGTCAATGTCCCTTGGCCGACCCCAATTCGCTCAAAATGTACCTTTTTTTCGGCCTTATTGCCATCGCGTGATATGGCCCTGCCCCTCGTTGTGTCACGGTACATGGCTCCACCCCTTTTGTGTTGTGGACTGTCCCTTTTGTTTCCGCACCGGCCGGTAAAACCTTTAAGAAAAGGTGACAACCCTACTCACAATATACAATACACATAAAATAGAAATGTCACAATATAAGGCTGATTAATAATTAATACAGATAATTACTACATGGCAGCACAGAAATCAGTGCAATTAGCATCAGAATTTAATAATCAGCCCTGTAGCATCAGCTTATATTACAAACAAACCTCGTTTTCTGCTTGATAATTAGTGACGTCCCCTAAGCTTAGCTTCTCAACAGCTGCTCAGAGCCCACTGATCACGTGAGTGTCCCAGACACTTTCCAAGATGGTGACCCCCTGTGACAAGTTTGAACTCCTGGATCATTGCTGCTATTGACAAGCTAAAACTTTTGGCTGGTGCAATAAGTTCAGTATGTAGAATATGGCATTTTTAACCGTATTCATTTTTAGGGTTTAGTTCTCCTTTAATAAACCGTGTTGCTTTCCTTCTGCTATAAATACTGCCTTACTATACTGATAGTAATGTTCTTTTCTTTACCTCCCTTCTGCCCTCTCTCTCACTCTCTCTCTCACAGCTGCCCTTACATACAAATGTACAGGGGACCAGTGGACAGTTTATTGCAGAGTTATCCGGGAGAAGAATCTGTGCCAGGACATGAGGTGGTACCAACGCTGCTGCCAAACTTGCCGAGACTTCTATGCCAACAAGCTACAACCACAGAGCTAGTGATGCAGAGGCACAGAATGCAGCAGTGTAAAGAAATCTGTGCAGCAGCAGCAGCAATCATTACAGACGTGACAACATTATTTTGAAGCCTACGCTGCCAAAACAGCCCATGCTGGCAAACCAAAGAGCAAGTGTCACATATCCTCTATACCTGCCACTCGTTTTCCTCCTCTCTCGGTATCCGCATGGCTGCTGACCTACGTCAAATACATATGACTTGATTATGGAATATTGTGTTACATACGGCAAACAAAAACCTCAGGCGAATGAAGCAAGAGAAAACAAACTTCTACGAGTTTGCCAAAGCTGAAAGAGGTGCAAAATGATGTCATGTTTATTAGTGCTGTGTGTGCATGACATCATCTGCTGTGCCGAGCAGCTCTTGGCTATAAAATGGTGCCAGACGTGATGTACTGTTCCAAAGAAATATTAAAGGTGCTTAGTGAGTTTTGCACATATGCACAGGCCTTTTGTGTTAGGACGCACAAGAGCCTGAGAAATTTTACAGGTGTTAGTCTCTCCTATAAACAATAGGCACAACCCAACTCAATCTAAATACATCAATCCTCTTGTGTGTCTGAAGCAATTCACTCCCCTGGTGTAACACACACTCTCTCTCTCGCTCACACGTAATCTCATCCTCATTCCAGCCGCAGTGTGGCTCAGTATTCTGCTCCAGACTTCCACAACTAGCTTCCTAAATATCAGTGAAATGTGACCACTTCAAAGAATACCATAGAGTTGATTTTTATTCGTGTAACTCCTAGATAATCAGCACTTTGCTTAGTCTTAAAGGGATACTGTCATGGGAAAAAATGTTTTTTGTCAAAAAGCATCAGTTAATAGTGCTGCTCCAGCAGAATTCTGCACTGAAATCCATTTCTCAAAAGAGAAAACAGATTTTTTTTTTATATACTTAATTTCTAAATCTGACATTGGGCTAGACATATTGTCGGTTTCCCAGCTGCCCCAGTCATGTGACTTGTAATCTGATAAACTTCAATCACTCTTTACTGCTGTACTGCAAGTTGGAGTGATATCACCCCCCTCCCTTTCCCCCCCAGCAGCCAAACAAAAGAACAATGGGAAGGTAACCAGATAACAGCTCCCTAACACAAGATAACAGCTGCCTGGTAGATCTAAGAACAGCACTCAATAGTAAAATCCAGGTCCCACTGCGATACATTGAGTAGGAGAAACAACAGCCTGCCAGAAAGCAGTTCCATCCTTATGTGCTGGCTCTTTTTGAAAGCACATGACCAGGCAAAATGACCTGAGATGGCGCCTACACACCCATATTACAGTTAAAAAAATACACTTGCTGGTTCAGGAAAGCAATTTTATATATATTGTAGAGTGAATTATTTGCAGTGTAATTTAGAACAGGCCCAGGCCAAGCCAGCTGGGTGCCCAAGGCAACCTTGCCGGCCACTACGCCCCATTAACTGCACGGTTTTGAGTGCACATGTACGCACGTCTGGTACTGCACATACGCACCCAATTTTTCAATACTTGGAGGGGTGAGAGAGCACACACTGAGCTGTGCTGGAGAGTGCCGGTGGGAGAGAAAGGGTCTGGACCAGGGGTAGGTGAAAGAACAGGTACATGCTTGGCACCCCACTTTGTTGCGCCCCAGGCACATGCCTTTTCTGCCTACCCCTAGTTCCGGCCATGATTTAGAAATAAAAAAATCATAAAGATCATGACAGAATCCGTTTAAGGTGCCCACATGTGACTGAATCCTGTGTGTATGTACATGATCACATACTTGCAGTGTACAGAGTGTGTGCAGCCCCTGCTTGACCTGCGTATTGGCCCAAAGGCTCAACCAGATGATTTTTGAAGCATTGGGTGTAAACTTTAATTGCTACTAGTTAACTTATTAAAGGTAAAGAGCAGCACCCAAATAGTGTAATTTATTGCTTCAACAAACCAGGCAGTTTAAGGTTTTAAACAACTAAGCTAAAGGGCAAGTTAGAAGTCTGGAATCACCTGAGCTGTAAGAAAACCCCCTTTTGAGTGTATTTGAAGTGCTGCCGTTTGGCCTTTTTTGATCATTATTGGCAATCCTTGGTGGTTTGTAAGTGCACCTCACTGATTTATTTGCTCTTCTGCCATAAAGTAAAATCAAGGTAAATATATATTTCTGTATAAAATATGTGATACCCAGCTCAGTCATAGAAAAACCCTATATCATTGCTAAATGTCCCTCTATAGAGCTGTATTTGTCTGTACTGCCACAGAACAATGTGCTCTTTTTCTTGATACCCTGGCAGTACCCCTACTGCTTTATGCTTCATGACAAGTGGATATTTCTCTACAGCTCCAGTCCAACCTGCTTCCACCCTGTAGTTATAGTAATTCTACTTCTGGGGTATCAAGAATTCTACACAGTGGCACCATTCACTTTCATGACTTTGCAGGATGTGTCATGTGCTGCTCATGTATGTGGCACTTTATAAAGATCTCTACCCTACTGGGCAAATGCATCAATATACAGAGGGCACATATACACCACTGATTGTGCAAAGGAAAAGTAAATCACTAGAAAGATTTATCCTCCTTTACTGACAGAATATGAGGGGATAGATTTCCATTGATTTAACCACATATGTGTGGCTGGGAGCTACCATACTCTGCCGAGGCATTCTCCATTATTTTTATTTATGACCACTATGCCGATCTTTATTGAAACATGAAATAAATGTCTTAGCACAGACAATCAGTATGGCAGCCCAAGCAACGCAGCATGCAAGGTCAGTCCTTCTCTGTGAATCATTCAGCTGCAATGTACTGGGGTTTTAGACGAGAGAAAGTCAAATCTTCTTTCAATAACATGGAAACTGCTTTGAGACGTCTCATGTTGGCCATTATTGTTTATAAGAACAAACAGTTGACAGTTCAGGGGTCTCACCCTATTTACAGCCACTTTACAGACAGACACACTAGTGATTATACATATACTGTATATAATATCTCGTGTTTGTGAATCATGAGAATTGTTTCCGGATTATGTTACCCCCACTGAGTATTTCCATTCATTGTCTTCAGCAATTTAGCCTTTATCTAGTGCCTAATACTGTCAAACACAGATCCTGGATATTTGTCTTTTTGTTTTGCAGATTCTGCATCTATACGTCATGGTTCTTGTTTTTTTTGTTGAATTATTTTATTGGGCAGGATTACTAAGATAAATATTACCAGTGTTTTGCCCACAGCAACCAATCATATCTGTTTTGTAACTGCTTATTGGTTGCTATGGGCACACCTCCCAACTGTCTGGTTTTTCATGAGACAGTCCCAATTTTGAAAGCTCAACCCACAGTTCCTGATTGTGACTGAATTGTCCCGACTTTCTCTTTGATCTCCTGCACTGAACAGCCAGAAAAAGATACAAAGTTTCATAATTAATTGGCTTTTGGCAGAGAGCCCAGAATACTGGCAGGTGCACATAGATACTTTTGTAACAATTTAAGATAAGCAAAGAAATAATTGTAACAATTTAAGAAAAGCAGGTCTCTTGGGGAAACTGACTTGCAGGGGATCTATCGCGAAAATTTAATATAAGCTTTCTCACACTGAAATAAGAAACTTTCTAAATACAATCAATTAAATATTCTGCATTGTTTCTGAAATAATCAAGTTTATCTTCACTATTCCTCTCTCAGCATCTGTTTCTCTTCAATCTGTCTGCATGCAGCAGTTGGGTGTCAGCAGGGGCGCGCCGCCAACGAGGCGAGTTGAGAATGTCGCCTCAGGCGGCACGCCGGAAAGGTTTCCAGGTGCGGCAAAAAGCCGCTCCTGGTACCTTTTAAGAGCCGAATTTCTGGTTTTTAAACCGGAAATTCTGCTTTACTAATGCGAGAGAGCGCAATTGCGCTCTCCGCATTAGAGTTCCTGCCTCCCCTCCCGATTGGTAAAGCAGGAGCCGCCTCAGGCGGCCTTTTCCCCTGAATCGGCGCTGGGTGTCAGATGAATAATCCAATATATCATATGGCGGACTTCCTTTCCTAGCAGATGTATTAGAGCTCACTCAAATAATGGATTCCAGTACAAACAAAATCTAACAAAATAACTGCCTTTTGCACAAATCCTGCATGTAGAGAGACAGGATTTCTGGTGGTTTTAATAGAGTGAGCTTTGATACATGTTCTAGGCAAAAGGAGCCCCCTATAAGATATATTGGATCATTTATCTGACACCCAACTCCTCAATGAAGACAGAATGAGGAGAAACAGATGCTGAGAGATAGTGAAGATAAACTTGATTATTTCAGAAAAAGAATTTGTAATTTGTTGTGTTTAGAAAGTTTCTTATTTCAGTATAATGAAGCTAATGTTACATTTTTATTTTTGTGATGATTCCCCTGAAAAGGGCAATTCACCTTCATTAGCAAAACTGTAATCACATATACAAACACATTTTCAAACTTTCATAACCTGCCAAATTTTGTAAAATTAACATGGCCACAAAAATCTCTCTACTTCCAAAATGTTAGGAGGTATCTATGGGCAACATTACAGGTGATATTTAGCACCAGTTTTAGTAATCGAATAGACAACTCTGATCTGCTGCTAATAAGAACAATGGCAGATAGGCTTTTACCCTTCGCGTTTGCCCTTACCTAAAGTACAGTATTAAAGAACCTGAAATCATAGTCTGCCCTTATTTAGTCCTATCCCTTGCATGTTTTCCGGGAAGAAACTAATTTAAAGTACCAGTACAGACACTTTCCTGAGATTGCCATTTGCAGCAATGGGGATAGGCAGGCACTTCAGATATTTTGTTGAGACAAGGACACATACATATATAAAGGGCAGAACACCCCTCCGTGTGCCACTGCCCCACCTCCTCTGCTTGCACTCTACTGATATAGACTTGTGTTTGCAAGGACTGGGCTGGTGCCCAAATGCTTCAGGAGCCATAAACTAAAACCACTATGTGTGCTGGAATAGTGTAGTGCTGTTATATCTCTCTGCACATGCTATGAATAAACATGGGGAGTTCTCCTGCTAATACTGTGCATATAAAAGGCCATTACTGACCACTGTAGTATACCATGTGCCTATGAATCACCAATAGTTTTTTTTTTTTAAAGGTTTCTGCGAAGGTTTAGGACCAGCCTGGCAGGCAATTAAACAGTACAAAAGCCTAAAACATAATAAATCGATAGACTGTGCAAAATAAAAAAGGTTTCTAATATAGTTAGTTAGTCAAAAATGTAATGTATAAAGGCTGGAGTGAACAGATGTCTAATAAAACAGCCAGAATCCAACTTCCTGCTTTTCAGCTCTATAACTCTGAGTTAGTCAGCGACTTGAAGGGGGGCCACATGGTACATTTCTGTTCATTGAGTTTGTAATTGATCCTCAGCATTCAGCTCAGATTCAAAAGCAACAGATATGACCCATGTGGCCCCACTCAAGTCTCTGATTGGTTACTGCCTGGTAGCCAATCAGTGGAAAACAAGAGAGGTGCAAAGCAGGAAGTAGTGTTCTGACTATTATGTTAGACATCCAGTCACTCCAGTCTTTATACATTACAGTTTCGCTTAATTAAATATATTGAAAACATTTTTTATTCTGCACAGCCTGTCTATTTACCCACTTTTTATTTTTATACTGAACAATTCCTTTAAAGGACAATAAATGTAAAGCATCATTGGGGGTGCCAAAATGTTAGGCAACTCCTGGAGATTAAGAATCAGTCCCCTGTTAGGGGCAATGTAACGATTAACTAATTTACATCTTTGCGTCTCTTTTAAACGTACATATTTCTATCAAATGCAGAATTAGTATAGTTATGTATCAAAGCCTATCTTTTACCTAGGGGTAGCACAGATTTCATGATCACAGATGGGTAAATGCGCAGCCAGTTTCTACTAGCAATCGCCAAGAGGCTAACATTACTGCAATGAATTCCTATGTTACATTTTAGGGATGTACTGAATCCACAATTTGGGATTTGGCGAATCCTTGGTGAAAGATTTGGCCGAATACCGAATCAGAATCCTAATTTGTATATGCAAATTAGGGGCAGGAAAGGAAAAAAATTATTTTGTGACGAATCATTACGTGATTTCCCTACCCACCCATAATTTACATATGCAAATTAGGATTTGGTTCGGCCAGGCCCAAGGATTTGGCCTAATCCGAATCCTGCTGAAATAGGCCGAATCCCAAACTAAATCCTGGATTCGGTGCATCCCTATTACATTTTAAAAGCCACAATATCTCAGGAAGAAACTGGTATGTATAAAATATGATTATATAGGGTGCTTCCCATAATTAAGTGTGTTTTGTGTTCACTGAACCAGATAAAATTTAAATGGAACGATGTTCTGTGAGTGGGTTGAGCCTTTTATTTTATAAGTACATATGGACAGCCGGACAGAATGAGTGATTTTAAGTCTTTGCCAAAACTACACAGAGAATGGATATTTAGCAGGTTGTGTCACAATTTTTTATTTTATAATTTGATTTATTCTATTTTACTGTATCCAGGTGGTTGTTAGAAGAGCAGACCAAGAGAGCAACTGTCATGATATTGTTGAACTGTGAGTGTGTGTGTCTGAAGCCTGGAAAGGACTGGTCTCTCTGTAGCATTTTCCCAATGGTGCTAGCACAACACTTTTGTATAGAAATGCTCTTGTTATTATGGTACTGTACATGTAACTATTAGATTGTGTGGTGGTATTGTTTGTCTTGGTGTTATTGCTTACTATAACACGGGGATATAAAGTCTATGGCTAATGTATCAATAAACAGAATGACATGTCTGTATAATTGTCTATAGTCTGCTTGATCCTGTATCCCGCACATGGGACAGTGGTGCAACTTCTTCTATTCATATATGCTCAGATAAGTGTTGTGCATTGCAATGGATTTATAAATAAAACAGAAAATTTTCAAGAACAACGCTGGTCCTTTTCTGCACGTCTCTTACCTTACGTCTAACAGGACAGAGATATGGGAGGTGTATTCCTGGTGGTATCCCTGCTGGGAGCTTGGTGCTCGGAAACTAGGCAGACATGCTGATAACATTCCCATCTGCTCGTCCATCCTTCCAGCGTCCCTGCAAACTCCCAAAATGGATAATTGTAATAGATATATTTATAAAGGATAATCAACAATAACTAAAAGATGATGGATACACAGAAAGTGAAGCCATTATAATCTCAATACCCTTAGTATTTTTCTACAGACTGCTTTTATGGCTTTGTGGATGTAAATATGCCACCTAGTGGTGTTCCAAGTGAAAACCATAATTATAAAGTCCAGCAGTTTGCAGAATTGTCATAGTTTTATGAGCCCAAGACCATACCTCCCAACTGTCCCGTTTTTCGC
The DNA here is from genome assembly GCF_017654675.1 of Xenopus laevis. Lineage (NCBI taxonomy): Eukaryota > Metazoa > Chordata > Amphibia > Anura > Pipidae > Xenopus > Xenopus laevis. Next base: position 121,683,877 of record NC_054375.1, on the reverse strand, counting down.
GGGACAATTCAAGATAAGTAAATAAGTAATTGTAACAATTTAAAGGAAACTATTGTGAAAATGAAAATTGATATAAGCTTCCTCATACTGAAATAAGAAGCTTTCTAAATACAATCAATTAAATATCCTGCATTGTTTCTGAAATAATCACGTTTATCTTCACTATCCCTCTCTCAGTATCTGTTTCTCTTTATTCTCTCTTCAAGCAGCAGTTGAGTGTAGGGATGCACCGAATCGGTTTGGGATTCGGCCTTTTTCAGCAGGATTCGGATTCGGCCGAATCCTTCTGCCTGGCCGAATCCTAATTTGCATATTCAAATTAGGGGTGGGGAGGGTAATCGCGTGACTTTTTGTCACAAAACAAGGAAGTACATTTTTTTCCCCCTTCCAACCCCTAATTTGCATATACAAATTCGTTCAGTATTCGGCGGAATCTTTTGCGAAGGATTCGGGGGTTCGACCCAGAATAGTGGATTCAGTGCATCCCTAGTTGAGTGTCATATTCATTCATTGACACTATATCCACTATATCTTATAGGGGGGGGCTTCCTTTCCTAGCAGATGAATTAGAGCTTATTCAAATAACTGATTCCAGTACAAATAAAATCTAACAAAATAACTTCCTTTCACACAAATTCTGCATGTAGAGAGACAGAGCTCACTCTATTAAAATCACCAGAAATCCTAATACATCTTCTAGGCAAAAGGAGCCCCCCTATAAGATATATTGGATCTAACTGTCAATGAATATCTGACACCCAACTGCTGAATGAATTGATTGTCAGAAACAGTACAGAATATTTAACTGATTTAGAAAGTTTCTTATATGATGAAGCTAATATTACATTTTCATTTTCACAATAGTTCCCCTTTAAGATAAGCCGGTCTCTTGGGGGAAACGGTGACTTGCAGCTTAAATGGCAATTCACCTTCATTAGCAAAATGTTGGGAGGTATGCAAGACTACAGCCTCCAGCATCCTCTCAACCACTTTATTTCAGTAGAATAGAGAAAGCAGTTTCTCCGCTCTCCTCAAACTCAGGCCTGGTGCTCCATCCCAGGGGTAACCGGTAAGCAACTACAGTCAATGGGGGAGGGGTGGTACATAACAACTTGGCCCCTCTCAGCACATGATCAAATTGACATCACTAGTGGAGGCATCACTTAGTAGCATGAAGTTGCCCTGCGAGAGAGAGAGAGAGACTGCCCCAGACTGAGACACGGCCCTGTAAAGCTGCAATAAACATCTGCAAGGACAATGTACTGAAACAGGAGAAAGGTGGAATGAATACATCGTACTTTATGTTTGATTCTGTGTACTAGCTATGCTACAGGGAGTTGTAATCCCAGAAAAGCAGAGAGAACTTTTCGGCAATTGCTGTGGTTCACCTGACAGTGATTTAGCCACAGCCCATAGAGAATACATGAGAATGTGCAACCGTGTGTGTTATTTACATTTCCCACTGCAGTCAATGGAAATAGACACATGGATATTCCTAATGCTGCGTCTCCACTCCGTTCCATGTGCCATGCTGCTAAAGGAAAATAAGGGAGCAGATATTGTTTGTACAGATATTAAGGGGCAGATTTACTAAGGTTCGAGTGAATTTTCGAAATTAAAAAAGTTTGGTTTTCAAAGTAATTTTTTGGGTACTTCGACCATCGATTTCGATTCGAACGATTCGAAGTACAAATTGTTCGACTATTCGATAATCGAAGTACTGTCTCTTTAAAAAAAACTTCAACTTCAATACTTCGTCGAATGAAACCTGCCGAAGTGCTATGTTAGCCTATGGGGACCTTATACAACCATTTTCTAAGCCTTTGTACATCGAAAGAAAATCCTTCGATCGTACGCTACAATCGTTCGAATCCAAGGATTTAATCGTTCCTTCGATCGTTCGAACGCTAAATTCAGTGAAAAATCATTTGACTTCAATATTCGAAGTCGAAGGATTTCAATTTGAGGGTCGAATTTCGAAGATTATTAGCTGGGGGTTCAGGCTTTGGGACACTGCACAGTTTGGAGTCAGCGGCACAGAGATGAGAGAGGGGTAGGATGAGGAGGAGGATACGATGTGTCCCGCAGGTTGATATGGCAACCCAAACCCCTTATGAGGTGGTGAGTTTGACATCCAGTCACTCCAGCCTTTATACATTTCTATATTAGAAACATTTTTTATTTTGCACAGCCTTTCTATTTACTGTACCCACATTTTATTCTAAAAATATACTAAGAAGCGGATCTGGGCCAGCAGGGCCCACAAGAGCCCGGTGCCCAGTCCGACACTGAGCTCTGCTGTATAAAATGGGATTCATCAGAATGTATCCGTTATCTATTGTTTATCCTGTGCTTGAATGGCTGCCCCCATGGCTACACAGCAGCTTATTTACAAAAACGATAGTAGTATTTCCTAAGCAAACCCACCAATTTTACCAGTGCAGGGCAACAGTATACTATATTGCCATTCCTTTAAAACACATTCATTTTTCTTAATGTTATTCCATTTGTAATTAGTAGGAAAGCTTAATCAATAGCAAGTAAAATTGCCCCTAATAAACTACATAAAGATCAAAAAAGATGTTACGTGGTTGGGAATCTCAGTGGGATTCTTGCCGTGCAGACGCTGTGTAGTATGTAAAAATAAGAATAAGCAAAAGGTTTTCTACGTTTTGGAATAAAGATAAAAGTCAGGAGTTTGAGAAAGTAATGGCACTAAATATGTGGTGTGTGTTGTACAATGTGTGGTACCTGATACATTGGCTGCACTATTTGGCAACTACAGGATGAGCAAAATTAGGAGAACATTTGAGAATTGTTATGAATAAGGAGGAGGATAATCCAATGTTTAAACATTTTGAAGTTGTACATGGAGGATGTTTGAGAATGACAAAAAGTGGAGGTAATCTGACTCCCAAACTGCTAAAATTAGAATTAAATTGGATTTTTGGTTAAAAGGAATGTATAGTTATTTTGAACTAAAACCATTCCTTACATCACTGTGGAATTGATATTATTGATTTTAAATTTACTGTAATTTATAGGGGGTCTGGCCTTTTGTTTAATTGAAGGAAATTGGGATTTTATTCTATCTATACTGATTGATTTTGGGTAGGGATGCACAGAATCCACAATTTTGGATTCAGCTGAACCCCACGAATCCATAGCGAAAGATTTGGCCAAATACTAAACCTGAAACCTAATTTGCATATGCAAATTAGATGAAGAGACTGATATAAAATAATTGGTTTTCATTTTATATTATTTGCGGTTTCTGAATTATTTAGCTTTTTATTCAGCAGCTCTCTAGTTTACAATTTCAGCATCGTGATTGCTAGGGCCCAAATTACCCCAGCAACCATGCATTGAATAAGATATTTAAATATGAATAGGAGAGGCCAGAATAGAAAACATTAGTAGTTTTACAGAGCATTTGTTTAAGATGGGGTCTCATTGAATTTGGACGCCATATTTAAAATACGCTGCGTATTTACGTACAGTGTGGTTTCAAACATGCAGATCCCGTAGAGTCCATGTTGTATTAATTATTTGCTGTATGTTATAGCATTGCCAATTCTAAGGAACTTTTCGGTCTTCTTTATTTATTTTTTATAGCTTTTTATTTGCCTTTTTCTGCTGACTCCTTACAGCTTTCAAATGGGAGTCACTGACCCCATCTATAAAACAAATGCTTTGTAAGGCTAGAGATTTACTGTTATTGTTACTTTTACTCATCTTGCTATTGAGGCCGCTCCTATTCATATTCCAGTCTCTTATTTAAATCAAGGCATGGTTGCTAGGGTTATATGGACCCTGGCAACCAGATTGCTGAAACTGCAAACTGGAGAGCTGCTGAATGAAAAACTAAATAACTCAAAAAACACAAATAATAAAAAATGAAATCCATTTGCAAATTGTCTCAGATTTTCACACTCAAACCAAAGGTGAACAATCCCTTTAATGTCTGCTTCTACAAGTGTGAGCAATGTGGCAGCTCCAGCACATATGCCGAGTAATTTACTAAGCAAACAGGTGGATATTGCTTCATAATTCACTCACTAATAAGGGTTAACATGGAGGATAAATACTACGTAACAAATGCTATGCTTTCCTATGTAGAAACGACATTGCATAGCTGATGTGTTCATCCCACTGCACGGATGAAACATATTTACCATGCTTGCTAAATAATGACCGTGCGTAATGGCAAATGCTTTCCTGGCAGGTAAGCAAAAAGGGTTTTCTAAGAAATGAGGGAGAACAAACACAGAATGTTTTCCTTGCAGGCAGCTCATGTTCCAACTGCCATATTTCTGTCTGTTTCATATTGAAAGGGGAACTATCACCAAAATGACAATTTAATGTAAACTTTAAATGATTGAAATATTAAATGTTGTATATATATATATACAGTGGTGTGAAAAACTATTTGCCCCCTTCCTGATTTCTTATTCTTTTGCATGTTTGTCACACAAAATGTTTCTGATCATCAAACACATTTAACTATTAGTCAAAGATAACACAAGTAAACACAAAATGCAGTTTTTAAATGAGGGTTTTTATTATTTAGGGAGAAAAGAAATCCAAACCTGTGTGAAAAAGTAATTGCCCCCTGAACCTAATAACTGGTTGGGCCACCCTTAGCAGCAATAACTGCAATCAAGCGTTTGCGATAACTTGCAACGAGTCTTTTACAGCGCTCTGGAGGAATTTTGGCCCACTCATCTTTGCAGAATTGTTGTAATTCAGCTTTATTTGAGGGTTTTCTAGCATGAACCGCCTTTTTAAGGTCATGCCACAACATCTCAATAGGATTCAGGTCAGGACTTTGACTAGGCCACTCCAAAGTCTTCATTTTGTTTTTCTTCAGCCATTCAGAGGTGGATTTGCTGGTGTGTTTTGGGTCATTGTCCTGCTGCAGCACCCAAGATCGCTTCAGCTTGAGTTGACGAACAGATGGCCGGACATTCTCCTTCAGGATTTTTTGGTAGACAGTAGAATTCATGGTTCCATCTATCACAGCAAGTCTTCCAGGTCCTGAAGCAGCAAAACAACCCCAGACCATCACACTACCACCACCATATTTTACTGTTGGTATGATGTTCTTTTTCTGAAATGCTGTGTTACTTTTACGCCAGATGTAACGGGACGCGCACCTTCCAAAAAGTTCAACTTTTGTCTCGTCGGTCCACAAGGTATTTTCCCAAAAGTCTTGGCAATCATTGAGATGTTTTTTAGCAAAATTGAGACGAGCCTTAATGTTCTTTTTGCTTAAAAGTGGTTTGCGCCTTGGAAATCTGCCATGCAGGCCGTTTTTGCCCAGTCTCTTTCTTATGGTGGAGTCGTGAACACTGACCTTAATTGAGGCAAGTGAGGCCTGCAGTTCTTTAGATGTTGTCCTGGGGTCTTTTGTGGCCTCTCAGATGAGTTGTCTCTGCGCTCTTGGGGTAATTTTGGTCGGCCGGCCACTCCTGGGAAGGTTCACCACTGTTCCATGTTTTTGCCATTTGTGGATAATGGCTCTCACTGTGGTTCGCTGGAGTCCCAAAGCTTTAGAAATGGCTTTATAACCTTTGAAATTGAACTCAGGTGTGATAAACCACAGTTAAGTTATTTTTTAACAAGGGGGGCAATCACTTTCACACAGGCCCATGTAGATTTGGAGTTTTTTTTCTCCCTTAATAACGTAAACCTTCATTTAAAAACTGCATTTTGTGTTCAATTATGTTATCTTTGACTAATAGTTAACGGTTTTTGATGAGCAGAAACATTTAAGTGTGACAAACATGCAAAAGAATAAGAAATCAGGAAGGGGGCAAATAGTTTTTCACACTACTGTATATATTTGATTGACAGGTAGGTCTACTACATCTTTTTTTTGTCAGAGTTGGTTATTTTGAAAGAGTGGGCTCAGTTTTGAACTGACCGGGAAACAAAATAGGTGGGCCCTGCCGACCCAGGCCCTCTCCTGTGGAACTGTACCCCCTTTATCAAGCATGCTTGATAAAAGGGGTAACCCCGAAACGTTGCATGCTGCAATAAATTTCTAGCAAGGTATAATCTGCTTGCATTGCCTGTGTGACGGTGAATTTCTTGTCGCCATTGGATCGTGGGGTTGCCGTTTCCTCCATTTTGCTGTGCACCAGGGATCTCTACTTTTCGGGAAGGCCAGGGTGTGTGAATACTTTTCTGTTGTTCTACGATTGTCAAAATCTGACCCCAACTCCAGCATGAAGAGAGAGAGTGAAAAGAAATATTTCTTGAAAGAGAACTAAAGACTAACTACTGCCTTTAGCAGTAAAGATCTGTGTCTCCAAAGATGCCCCAGTAGCTCCCCATCTTCTTTTCTGCTGATTCTTCTGTGCTGCTGTCACTTACTGAGCTTAGGGACCCACTCATAATATACAGTACACATAGAATAGAAATGTCACAATATAAGGCTGATTAGTAATTAATACAAATAATTACTACATGGCAGCACAGAAACCAGTGCAATTAGCATCAGAATTTAAAAATCATCCCTGTGGCATCATCTTATATTACAGACCAACCTCATTTTCTGCTTGATAATTAGTGACGACCTCTAAGCTCAGCTTCTCAAAAGCTGCTCAGAGCCCACTGAGCATGTGAGTGTCGCAGACACTTTCCAAGATGGTGACCCCCTGTGACAAGTTTGAAGTCCTGGATCATTGCTGCCCAGAAAATAGCGGACTCGTTTCAGGAATTTTATTCTCAACTCTATATGCCCCATACGAGCTTTGATACACGTAAAGCAGATCTATTGTTCCATGATATACAGCTGCCCGCTTTAACTTCAGACCAAAAGGCTCTTATGGAACAGGCTGTTACTGCAGAGGAAGTACAATGGGCTATTAAGTCGTTGCAGACACAAAAGGCCCCGGGACCTGATGGGTTCACAGCCCCATATTATAAGGCTTTCACTAAAGAACTGACCCCGCATATCGTGAACCTATTTAATTCAATAGGAACTGGAGAACGGTTTGTCCCAGATTCACTTAGAGCATTTATTACAGCTATCCCCAAACCTAATAAGGGTGTAATCTAGTTGAAAACCACAGACCGATCACTTTATTGAATCACGATATGAAGTTAATTGGGAAGATATTAGCTAGACGACTTAATACGTTTTTACCTGATCTTCTTGACGGTGATCAGGCTGGTTTTGTCCCTAACAGACAACCCTCTGATAACATCCGCAGGGCTATTGATCTAATCTCATGGGCCAGTGAGAGGGGCACCCCTGCGGTGCTCCTTTCACTGGATATAGAGAAAGCCTTTGATTCGCTGTCCTGGGACTTTCTTAAGTATATTCTGCTTCGATATGGGTTCCCGGAGATCTTCTTGTCCTATATTTTGGCCCTATACGATCAACCCACGGCCCAAATCAAACATAATGGACTTCTTACTACTCCCATTATGATTGCAAGAGGTACGAGACAAGGGTGCCCCATGTCACCAATTTTATTTGTACTGGCAATGGAATATTTGGCAGCATTGATACGACAAAATCAGGATATCAGTGGAATAATTGTGGAGAACCAAGAATATAAATGTTGTTTATATGCTGATGATTTGCTGTTAACTTTGTCGAAACCCATGATCTCTCTGCCAAACTTTGGCAGGGTTAATATCATAAAAATGAGTATATTACATCGAATCCTTTATCTGTTTCGCACCCTTCCCTTAGCACCCCCAGTAGACTGGTTATCTAAGTTGCAAGATGCTTGTTTCCGGTTTATTTGGAATAATAAAAGGCCACGCCTTGCTCGCAGCCTATTATGTAGACATAGAACCATGGGGGGATTGAGTGTCCCAAACCTTCGCGAATACTATATGGCAGCTCAGGTAGCTCAATTGTTGATCTGGTTTGTTCCACTTCACCCTCCTAAATGGGTCATATTGGAGCAGGCTATATGTCAATGTACCTTTCTGGGAGATTTTCTTTGGACTCATAAGCTCTCCCATAGGTCTGAGACCTTTCCGACAATACAACACACATTATCCATTTGGCAGAAAATCAGAGCTAATCCTATTTGGATATCTAAGCACCAACCGATGGCACCTTTGTTTAATAATCCGATTTTCTTCCCCGGGTTACAACCGAAACAGTTTAGTTGGTGGGGCACAAATAATCTCACACATGTTCTACATTTTATACTACATGGAAACATAATAAGTTGGTCATTTTTGAAAGATAGATATGGTATCCCTGATCAGGAATTGTATAGATATAATCAAATTCGACATTATTTGACTTCAGTACAGAAAAAATGTTCCTTTAGCACCTTTTTTGAATCATTATGTCTCCATCGACCAAACATGAAAGGTTCTCTTAGTCTTATTTACCATCACATCACTAATACTCAACCTATAGCTTCTATAAATTATGTACAACGGTGGAACATGGAATTGAAGTTGACATTGCAAGATCAAGACTGGCAGGAGATTTTTCTAAGTGCTAAACGTGCTTCCACCAATGTTTTAGCGCAGGAAACAGTGTATAAAGTGATCAGTAGATGGTATTTCGTTCCAAGCCGTATAGCTAAATGGAATCCCCATGCAAACCCTAACTGTTTTAGAGGTTGTTCTGAGGCAGGGACAATGGCTCATATATTTTGGCATTGTGCTAGAGCACAACGTCTATGGATCCGGGTATATCATATGATTTATTCGGTATTGCAAGTGAACTTACACAAACGACCCGAGGACGCTCTCCTACACAAAAAAATTGATGCTGTCTCCAAGGCACAATATTCTTTAATTACACATTTTTTCACAGCCACGAAGCAAGTGATAGCGAAAGCCTGGTTGACTCCGACCTTGGTTTTCTCTGATGTGAAATCCAGGATAGATGGAGTGTTTATTATGGAAAAGTTGACGAGTATAGCATTAGACAAACAGGACTCCTTCGCAAAGGTTTGGGACCCTTGGATTGCCTTTCGTTACCCAAACGAATTTAATCGAACAGCATTAGTGTATTGAGGAGGAGCCCTCATGTTAATTGTTGAAATAAACGGCGAAAAGCTAGCTTTTTGACTGGAATGGTCATAGTTTAAAAGGCAGTGGCCCCCTTTTTTTTTTTTTTTATTTTACTTCCTTTATTCATTATTTTTTTATTATTTTCTTTTCTTTGCCTTTTATTATCTTCTATTGTTTTTTCTTTTCCTTCTCCTTTCTTTTATTAAGTATACTGCAGTTCTTCCTTTCTTTTATTGATATATACGTAAATAAGGAAAAGTGCAGAGACTACCCTTTCTACTACAAAGACTTGATACTTGTTTATTTATCATGTCGTCTATTATATTTGCTATTTAGTTTCGGCTTATTGACATCATTGTTAGTATAAGAGATGTACTCAATACTGTCTATGTTTGCGAGATGTCTGTGACACTGTTAACGGATATGTTGTAATGCAGGATTTCCTCAATAAAAAATATTGAAAGAAAATAAAATATAGTTAAATATATAGAAGATAAAAGGAGACAAAAGATGCTGGGAGAGAGATAGATAAAGAAGGTGGTGGCATCAGAGAGGGTTATAGAGAAAAGGAGAGGAGAAGAAAACGGGAAACAAAGAGAAAATTAACATCAGCAGATTACAGAATAGTGAGAGAATGATATACACTATATACAGGGCCGGAACTAGTGTGGTCATGCGAGCGTCGTCACTGCGCATGCGTGTTCTCATCCATGTGACGTCACCATGCATTTATGTACACGTACTCACGCATGACGTCACTGCGCATGTGCAACTTTATCTTGCGCGACAGAGGAAGGAAGGGTGAGCTGGCCGGCTGGGTTGCCCTTTGCCCAGCTGGCCTAGCCCGCCTCTGACTATATGAAATAATATTGGGTAATATAGAATTAAATGGGGTTGTGATATGTTATGCCAGACAATAAACAGGCAAGGTGCTGTGTTTGCAGAAGCTGAATTGTCAGCCAAGAAAAGTCATATGCACAATTTTCACTTTGGGGTCCCTACAGGTCACATACTTATGGGCATTAAACGGTGCATTAGATGAAAATACCAAAATGGAAATAGCAAAATGGTTTTGCATTAAAGTGGGAGAAACCAGAAAGTATTGGGGTGTGAGGCTAATTATAACAATGGGTGTGGCTTATGGTTGTGGGAGAGGCTTGTTTTAGCACACCGCACTTAGGGTTGCCACCTTTTAAAAATATCTTCACCGGCAGGTGGAGGGGGTGGGGTTAAAAGGGTAGGTTGTGATGCTAAAGGGGGCAGGCCATGACGTGCTATTGGCTAGGCGGGTTGTGATGCCAAAGGGGGCAGGGCCAACACGCACGTTTGGCAAGAAGCCCAGGAAAAAAGGTTAGTTTTGAGCAGGCTGGGGGCAGGCCACGGGCTTTTTTTAGGTGTATTATAAATTTACCGGCAGCTACATTCCCGGTAAATTTGTAATATCGGCCCTGGCTGGTGTTTTACCGGCCAGGTGGCAACACTAGCCACACTACGCTCACCACACACAGCATCCCTCCACTTTTTTTCCACTCCAATTCAAGCTCTGGTGCTCTATTTAGTTTTAATTTTATACCATACCGGTGTTTAAAAAAATAATTTTGGTCCGGTAATGTTTGTGTAGGGGTGGTGATTAGACGCTCAGTTCTACCTTATTCTCGATCTCTTTACAAATCCACTCACTTACTCCAAAGGGTTGATAATTTGTGGGTTTTTTAGGCTAAATTAGCTCTTTACAGCTTAGGGCAAGTTTCAACAACGAGACCACAGTCACGATTACCCTTCCTTCTCCAGCTTTGTGGTGTCCCAGGGATACAAATGACTAGGCAGCAACTTTTGGGACCACTCCACCACTCTTTATATCATTTTCTCTCATGTTCTTCATGAACCTGAGCACGTGGCCTTATAATTTATTCCATTCATTTACAATTATCAACTCCACTTCCTATTTATCTATTGGAATTAATTTGGGAATCAGATCTATTTATTAATTACTGCACAGCACTTCAGATCCTTTTGTACTATTTATTTATTTAGCTTACTGATGAATTCTAAAATGAATTGGCGTTTCAATTGAATCAAGTGTTTTTTAATTAGAATTATTTATCACTTAAAGGAATTGATTGATATCCTTGCACTAAACTCTCCTGTAAGCACCTGCACTTTATACACCAATTAGGTAGATCAATTAGTGTTATTTTTAATAATTGATTTCTTGATCTTAAGTTACTGTGAATGAATGAAGGAGTAATATTTGTGAAGTGACTTTTATATGTCATAAGAGGTCAAGTGGGGAACTTTTTCTTCTTATTATACACAATAAAGGCGCATAAAATGTTTTAAACAAAAAAGATGCAGAATTGATAAAGCTGTGTATTTCTCTTTACTCGCCATTTCTGAAATGAGCTAATAGAATCCGTTATACAGTTATAAGTGGTGATAGGTATAAAAGGGAATATTTTGAATTTACTACAGAAATGTGTCCCACAGTACTGGAAGTGAAATATAAAGAGTAATTTAAAATGAGAGTATGTGTATGGCAGAATTTTACTTTATTTTTATTTAAAACGTGAACATTTGTATTGCAAATGATAATTTTCTTTTGTGTATCTTTGTACAGTAGAATTTTACACTCTGTTGCACATTCAATACACAGTTTTATAATGAGACCATTTGATAGTGTCCAATGGAGTTAATGAGGCGATTTACAGCCAACAAATACAACAATCCCACATCTGTCCTCCTGACTGGAACTGGTGCAGCCTACCTTGTATCCCTCTACCTGTTGCTACACTCCCAGCACGTTAGGGTGCTGCTTCTCCTGGGATATTATGAGTTGCGCAACAACAGGTAAAAAGTTGGACATCCCACACTTTCCTTGAAAGCTGGGCGCTAACCTCGTCACTAGGAATTATATAAGGGTTTCCCTTTAACACATAACAGTGCTGTTCCCTGACACGTCAAACCACGCTCCCGGGGTCGGCCTTCAACCTTCTCGCAGCCATTGGCTCGCTAGGCAGCGGCACGTACTCTGATTGGTAGGAATCGACTGGCAGCAGGGTAGGCTGTAGCTGTGCAAAGCCGTGTAGGTAGAACGGCGCCGCTTCCGGGGAGCTGGATTGAGAGAGCAATGGAAAAGCAGAGAGGAGGGCTGGGAATGCCTAGGACTGCCGCAACTCGCTGAACTGAACCGGACACCGAAGAAAGAGCTGATGATACGAAGACGGGTATGTTACACGACACACCATACAAGGGATGGTTCAAAGTGTACTCAATCGGCAGGGTGTGAAGCAGGAGGGACAGGGTGGATCATGGGAGTTGTAGTTCTGCGTGGGCAGGAAAGCAGTTGTTTGATAGTCCTTTGTTATAACGGTTATTATTGCCAGTTGGTGGAACTTGGGAGCGATTGTGCCAGTGTGTGATTGGTATAATTCTGCTGCTTTGCTGCCTGTAATCTGGGACAGAGATCTGCCCTTTCTACCCGGGCACCTTTTTATTATTCATGCCGACCCTTCCCTGACTCCTCAGCTGTGTAACACTGACAACATTCACCCATATCCACTGTATCATAGGATTGTTCTATCCGCTCTATCATAGTATTGTTCTATCCACTCTATCATAGGATTGTTCTATCCACTGTATCATAGGATTGTTCTATCCGCTCTATCATAGGATTGTTCTATCCGCTCTATCATAGGATTGTTCTATCCACTCTATCATAGGATTGTTCTATCCACTCTATCATAGAATTGTTCTATCCACTCTATCATAGGATTGTTCTATCCACTCTATCATAGGATTATTGTTCTATCCACTCTATCATAGGATTATTGTTCTATCCACTCTATCATAGGATTATTGTTCTATCCACTCTATTCTAGGATTATTATTCTATCCACTCTATCATAGGATTATTGTTCTATCCACTCTATCATAGGATTATTGTTCTATCCACTCTATCATAGGATTATTGTTCTATCCACTCTATCATAGGATTATTGTTCTATCCACTCTATCATAGGATTATTGTTCTATCCACTCTATTCTAGGATTATTGTTCTATCCACTTTATCATAGGATTATTGTTCTATCCACTCTCATAGGATTATTGTTCTATCCATTCTATCATAGGATTATTGTTCTATCCACTCTATCATAGGATTATTGTTCTATCCACTCTATCATAGGATTATTGTTCTATCCACTCTATCATAGGATTATTGTTCTATCCACTCTATTCTAGGATTATTATTCTATCCACTCTATCATAGGATTATTGTTCTATCCACTCTATCATAGGATTATTGTTCTATCCACTCTATCATAGGATTATTGTTCTATCCACTCTATCATAGGATTATTGTTCTATCCACTCTATCATAGGATTATTGTTCTATCCACTCTATCATAGGATTATTGTTCTATCCACTCTATTCTAGGATTATTGTTCTATCCACTTTATCATAGGATTATTGTTCTATCCACTCTATCATAGGATTATTGTTCTATCCATTCTATCATAGGATTATTGTTCTATCCACTCTATCATAGGATTATTGTTCTATCCACTCTATCATAGGATTATTGTTCTATCCACTCTATCATAGGATTATTGTTCTATCCACTCTATCATAGGATTATTGTTCTATCCACTCTATCATAGGATTATTGTTCTATCCACTCTATTCTAGGATTATTATTCTATCCACTCTATCATAGGATTATTGTTCTATCCACTCTATCATAGGATTATTGTTCTATCCACTCTATCATAGGATTATTGTTCTATCCACTCTATCATAGGATTATTGTTCTATCCACTCTATCATAGGATTATTGTTCTATCCACTCTATTCTAGGATTATTGTTCTATCCACTTTATCATAGGATTATTGTTCTATCCACTCTCATAGGATTATTGTTCTATCCATTCTATCATAGGATTATTGTTCTATCCACTCTATCATAGGATTATTGTTCTATCCACTCTATCATAGGATTATTGTTCTATCCACTCTATCATAGGATTATTGTTCTATCCACTCTATTCTAGGATTATTATTCTATCCACTCTATCATAGGATTATTGTTCTATCCACTCTATCATAGGATTATTGTTCTATCCACTCTATCATAGGATTATTGTTCTATCCACTCTATCATAGGATTATTGTTCTATCCACTCTATCATAGGATTATTGTTCTATCCACTCTATTCTAGGATTATTGTTCTATCCACTTTATCATAGGATTATTGTTCTATCCACTCTATCATAGGATTATTGTTCTATCCATTCTATCATAGGATTATTGTTCTATCCACTCTATCATAGGATTATTGTTCTATCCACTCTATCATAGGATTATTGTTCTATCCACTCTATCATAGGATTGTTCTATCCGCTCTATCATAGGATTGTTCTATCCGCTCTATCATAGTATTATTGTTCTATCCGCTCTATCATAGTATTATTGTTCTATCCGCTCTATCATAGTATTATTGTTCTATCCGCTCTATCATAGTATTATTGTTCTATCCGCTCTATCATAGTATTATTGTTCTATCCGCTCTATCATAGTATTATTGTTCTATCCGCTCTATCATAGGATTATTGTTCTATCCACTCTATCATAGGATTATTGTTCTATCCACTCTATCATAGGATTATTGTTCTATCCACTCTATTCTAGGATTATTATTCTATCCACTCTATCATAGGATTATTGTTCTATCCACTCTATCATAGGATTATTGTTCTATCCACTCTATCATAGGATTATTGTTCTATCCACTCTATCATAGGATTATTGTTCTATCCACTCTATTCTAGGATTATTGTTCTATCCACTTTATCATAGGATTATTGTTCTATCCACTCTATCATAGGATTATTGTTCTATCCATTCTATCATAGGATTATTGTTCTATCCATTCTATCATAGGATTATTGTTCTATCCACTCTATCATAGGATTATTGTTCTATCCACTCTATCATAGGATTATTGTTCTATCCACTCTATCATAGGATTGTTCTATCCGCTCTATCATAGGATTGTTCTATCCGCTCTATCATAGTATTATTGTTCTATCCGCTCTATCATAGTATTATGGTTCTATCCGCTCTATCATAGTATTATTGTTCTATCCGCTCTATCATAGTATTATGGTTCTATCCGCTCTATCATAGTATTATGGTTCTATCCGCTCTATCATAGTATTATTGTTCTATCCGCTCTATCATAGTATTATTGTTCTATCCGCTCTATCATAGTATTATTGTTCTATCCACTCTATCATAGGATTATTGTTCTATCCACTCTATCATAGGATTATTGTTCTATCCACTCTATCATAGGATTATTGTTCTATCCACTCTATCATAGGATTATTGTTCTATCCACTCTATTCTAGGATTATTATTCTATCCACTCTATCATAGGATTATTGTTCTATCCACTCTATCATAGGATTATTGTTCTATCCACTCTATCATAGGATTATTGTTCTATCCATTCTATCATAGGATTATTGTTCTATCCACTCTATCATAGGATTATTGTTCTATCCACTCTATCATAGGATTATTGTTCTATCCACTCTATCATAGGATTGTTCTATCCGCTCTATCATAGGATTGTTCTATCCGCTCTATCATAGTATTATGGTTCTATCCGCTCTATCATAGTATTATTGTTCTATCCGCTCTATCATAGTATTATTGTTCTATCCGCTCTATCATAGTATTATTGTTCTATCCGCTCTATCATAGTATTATTGTTCTATCCGCTCTATCATAGGATTGTTCTATCCGCTGCATCATAGGATTGTTCTATCCGGACTGCTTCACCTTTAAGTTAACTTTTAGTATGTTCTAGAATGACTAATTCTAAGGAACCTTTTAACTGCCCTTTTTTTAAGCTTTCAAATGAGGGTCACTGACCTCATCTAAAAAACAAATGCTCTGTCAGGATACTCTTTATTATTCCTCTTTCTATCAGGGCCTTTCCTATTCATATTCCAGTCTCTTATTCAAACTGGAGAGCTGCTGATTAAAAAACTCAACAACCATAAATAATAAAAAATGAAATATTAAAATTAATTGTAATTAAAGGTAATTTTACAGTTCAACAACCCCTTTAATACACCAGTATAGTGCTTTTGCTATAGTTTTTTTCACCTACATAAAGGCCTTTATACACTGGTCTGTGCAGGGTATTATTATTATTACTGTAGCTTGGCCCTTTTTGCATTGGTACTTTGGGCCTGGGCACTACTGTAGCATTGGTACCTACATGTTTCCAGCACATTGGCTCAGAGTCTCTGTTTCGTTAACTTTGGAAGCGCTTTATTTACCTTGCAGTTTGGGATTATTGTTTCATTGTTGTTTGAAAATGTACTTTTAATTGCCCCTGAATCCATCTCCCCCGGAATTCATTTGTCAGTTTGAGCCGTTCCAACAAAGAGTCTTTGGCTGTGCTATTAGCTGGACTGTGAGTAGCAGCCTATAGTAACCTCAGACTAGAATTTGTGTCGTACTGTAGTAGTGTTGACTCAGCATGTGAAACATTACTTGTTTGGTAGTCAGGTGGGAGCTGCGTTTGTGATGTGACTCTGGTTGTGACGTTCCCAGTCGCAGTGCCCATGTCAGTAGTATCTCTCCTTAGGGGATGATCTGAGCAGAATCAATGTGTTTTTGTAGTTTGGATGAGCTCTAAAGCCCCACAACTGATCTTTCACCACTTTCATGGGGTAACAGAAACCACAGTGCCAGCGTGTTCCTCAATTGTTACACTAAAAGGCTCCATGTTTTCTCTAAATAAATTCCTCGTTTAATTACCCCCACTGGTCAACATGAATTCAACAAATATCTCTTGTGCTGAGCACACTTATTGCCTGTGCTAGAGTCCTGCGCACACTTACTGCCTGTGCTAGAGTCCTGCGCACACTTATTGCCTGTGCTAGAGTCCTGCGCACACTTATTGCCTGTGCTAGAGTCCTGCGCACACTTATTGCCTGTGCTAGAGTCCTGCGCACACTTATTGCCTGTGCTAGAGTCCTGCGCGGAACCAATTTCTAAGACCTGGACCCGCAACCCGCATATTTTCCCAATTTGATCCGCTACTAGGGATGCACTGAATCAAGGATTCAGCCTTTTTCAGCATGATTCGGATTCGGCCGAACCAAATCCTAATTTGCATATGCAAATTAGGGGCTGGGAGGAAAATCGCGTGACTTTTTGTCACAAAACAAGGAAGTAAAAAAGGTTTTTCCCCTTCCCACCCCTAATTTGCATATGCAAATTCGGATTTGATTCTGGGGTTTGGCCGAATCCAAAATAGTGGATTCGGTGCATCCCTATCCGCTACCCAACCCAGACGCACAACTGCCTTATACGCAACCCGCCGACCACCATCAAACAAAGTGATGGTGTGTGGCAAACCGGAAGTGACATCATCAAAAGTGGGCGGGACAGACACAAATTTTGTAAAACTTTATAAGGCGTAAAATATAGACAATATTACAAGATAAGAAATTTAGATGAGACCCGCAGCTATACCCACACCTGAAAATCCTCCCCTCATTCCGCGGGTAACCCATGGGTATCCGACCCGCTGCAGGACTCTAGCCTGTGCTTTTTCTCTTTTCTCAAGCTAAATAGGACAAATTGAGAAAATGAAACTACTTTCAGTTTCCAGCTCCCTGTTTCTTACCAGCAAGTGTGGGAGGAAAAGATCATTTATTAGATTATCAGTGCATAACCCCCATGTATAATGGACTTTTTTTTTTATCTGTCATCATATAGGGTTGAAGGGAGGGCTCTGTTTGTACAGAGCTGTAGTAGCAGTAAAAATAACAGGCAGAATAGGTTTTTATCATAATTCCTATTTATTTTAATCCAGTTGAAAAAATATGTATCTAGGTATTTACTTTCGCTTTGATATTACACAAGAATGAACTTTGATACAGAATAAGTTTGCTCTTTTTATACAACCTAAGCACAATGTCCCATCCATTGGCACAGTCTTCTACTAACACCTGTGTAACAGGATTAATTGTACAGGCATGGGACCTGTAATCCAGAATAATCAGGACCTGGGGTTTTCCCAATAAGCAGTGTTTACATCATTTGGATCTAAAATCTTAAATCAACAAGTAGGATAGTTTTGCCTCCAGTAAAGATTATTTATATCTTAGTTGTGATCAAGTACAGGTATGGGATCTGTTATCCAGAATGCTCAGGACCTGAGGTTTTCCGGATAAAGGATCTTTCTGTAGTTTGGATCTTCATACCTTAAGTCTACTAAAATAAGATTTAAACATGTATTAAACACAGTCAGGTTGTTTGCTTCCATTAAGGATTACATCTTAGTTTGGATCAAGTACAAGGTGCTGTTTTATGGGACCTGTTATCCAAAATGCTCAGGGCCTGGGTTTTCCGAATAATGGATCTTTCTGTAATTTGGATCTTCATACCTTAATTCTACCACAATATCATGGAAACATTACATCAATGCAATGGGCTGCTTTTGCCTCCAATAAGGAGTAATTATATCTTAGTTGGAATCAAGTACAAGGTACTGTTTTATTTTTACACAAAAAAAGGAAATAATTAAAAAAAAAAAAATCTGAATTATTTGGATAAAATGGAGTCAATGGGAGACAGCCTTTCCGTAATTCGGTGCTTTCTGGATAACGGGTTTCCGGATAACGGATCCCATACCTGTACAGAGAATTTTTTTAAAAAACAAACATTTTTGATTATTTGCCTTGATGGGGTGGCAGAAAAACTGGCATCAGTATTATTTTTATTTAGCTCTCCAGTTTGCAATTTCAGCAGCTATCTGGTTGCTAGGGCCCAAATTACTGTAGCAACCATGCACTGATTTCAATAAGTTACTGGAATATGAATTGAATAGACCTGGAATAGAAAGATGAGTAATAAAAAGTAACAATACATTTGTAGCCTTGCAGATTGTTTGTTTTTTAGATGGGTCAGTAACCCCCATTTGCGGGAAAGAGTCAGAAGGCAAAAGCTGATCACTTGTAAGGCTAAGGCCACACTAGGCGATAGCGCCGCGATTTGACTCGCGGCGACTTTTCGCCGCGACTTTTAAGCCGCAATCGCTGGGGAAACTTTTGCGCTGGCGTCTATGGGGAATCGCGAAAAATCGCCAGCGTAAAAACACACGCAGCGATCTTTTTTCTATTGTCGCTCGAAATCGCCTAGCGAGGCAATTTCGAGCGACAGTAGAGAAAAGATCACACGCGGCGATCTTTTTTCTATTGTCGCTCGAAATCGCCTAGCGAGGCAATTTCGAGCGACAGTAGAGAAAAGATCGCCGCGTGTGTTTTTACGCTAGCGATTTTTCGCGATTCCCCATAGACGCCAGCGCAAAAGTTTCCCCAGCGATTGCGGCTTAAAAGTCGCGGCGAAAAGTCGCCGCGAGTCAAATCGTGGCGCTATCGCCTAGTGTGGCCTTAGCCTAAAAGAGTTGCAGTTGCCCAGTGACTAAAATGACTTTGCTGTGCTCCCTCCCTTCAGAACTTCCATGGTTCAATTCACTTGTACAAACACTCACTTGTCTTCACTGTTTTATGAGCCTTCTGTGTATGTGATAGTGCAGTGTATTTGTCCAGCCTTTCATTGGGGGAAAGATCGTCAGAGCTATAAACTCTCCTCTCTCTAAGATTCACAGCAGTAAAAGCAGGGAGAAAGTGTTCAGCTCTGTACAGAGAGACTGGCATTGCCATCCTATATAACTACATCATTAATGAGACTGAACATGACACATACGGGGGAATGTAATAAAAATCGCTAATGGAAAAACTATTCGCAATGCCTTTGCGCAAACAAATTTTGCTTTGTGCGAATTTAATATAGCTTTTGCGAGGCCGGAAACTGTTTAGCGACCACTTCCGACAGTGAAAGACCGTTTGCGAATTTTATAGTTTGCGCCATGCGCAGTCAATGTAATAAAACTTCTTACTGAAAAAGTCGTTATGTTTGCTCCAAAAGATTACGACACCTTCAAGCACTTCTTATGAGTGCGCAATTAAAATTCGCAATGCGCAATTAAAATTCGCAATGCAATAACAGTTTAAGGAACAATATTACATTGCGAGATGTGGATTTTTAGTCTTATTGGTGCGAATTGTTTTGCTCTTTGCGACTTTTATTACATTCCCCTGTTAGGGTGCTATGTAATAAAAGGTACTAAGTTTGCTCAGGGGCAGTAACCCATAGCAACCAATCAGCAGGTAGCATTCACAGGTCACCTGTTTAAATGTAAACACCTTATTGGTTGCTATGGGTTACTGCCCCTGGGCAAAGTTACTGCCTTATATTACATATGGGGGTTAGACTTTCTTAAAGGAGAAGGAAAGCTACGGAAGCATTTTATTGCCAATAGATTAGCCACAATAGTGCAAGCTACAATGCTATACTTATTTTACCATACCTGAGTAAAAAGCTCTAGAAGATCTGTTTGTTTAGGATAGCTTGGTGTGACATCACTTCCTGCCTGAGTCTCTCCTGCTCACTTATAGCTCTGGGCTCAGATTACAGCAGGGAAGGAAGGGGGGAGAGGAGTAAACTGAGCATGCTCACACCCGGGGCAAGGAGATTTAAGATGGAAACAGGAAGTCTGATACAGAAGCCCATGTGTACACAATAGAAGGAAAGAAATGCAGTGTTTCTTTTGACAGAGGACTCGGAGCATCATTACTTTGAGGGTTTACTGGTATATTTAGGTGGACCTTTTTGATAAGGCTTACTTAGTTTTAACCTTTCCTTCTCATTTAAACTGACTGCTGTTTGATCCCTGCTTCTCTTTGCTTATATCTCTCTAAATCTCACGAGAAATGACACAGAGAGCTCTTCTACACACTTTGCCGTTTATATTTGTCATATTTTTGTCGCAGTTTTTACACTGTTGTTCAAGTATTTGAGACACCTGGCTACAGTCAGACCCAAATATCATGAGTGAGAAAAGGGAAAATGAAGTGAAGGAGCAGAGAAGAATCCTATGAGGTTAGTTCTAAGCAGAGCAGCATGGCAAGACTTTAATGAATGAATTTTCATCCGAGTAGCCAGTAATAACCAGCAGGTGGCAGTGTTGTCACACATGCGTTACATGTGTTATAAATGTTATAAATGTTTCCTTTAGATGTTGGAGAATATAGAGGGGCTTCATTTTGGCTGCTGAATGTGCCACATCATTGAGGCTTATCAGATGTTTTTGTTTTGGAAGTGGTTTTCTCATATTACATGATGGTCGCTCACATTTGTCAGCTGTTTTGTCCACTTTATGTAAAGCTGGATGTTCCACAGCATTGGTGGAAGACCTCAGACAGTGTGCATCTTGTCTGTATGCATCCAAACATTTTGGGGATAAAATGGGGGATTAAAAAGTTTTTCCCATTCCTCAGTATGTACAAGCAAGCAGAAAGAGCGCTATCATGCCAGACTTCATCCTTAAGCTGCGAAAACCTCTTGAAATAAAGAAAATGCGCATAAGACTGTCCAGATATTAATATTCTATTGAAATATTCAATTATGGAGGATAAAGTTATTTCCAATCCCCTTACCCTGCATATGTTGCATGCGGCTAAATGTCTGTTACCAAAAAAAAAATGGAAGTCACCAGAGGCTCCCACAATCGTAGATTGGCTTTCCTCTGTTGAGGATTTTAAACCAATGGAAGAAATCACTAATATAATACAGGTATAGGATCTCTTATCCAGAAACCCTATATCCAAAAAGCTCCGAATTACGGAATGGCTGTCTCCCATGGACTCCATTTTATCCAAATAATTGAAATTTTTAAAAATGGTTTCCTTTTACTCTGTAATAATAAAACAGTAGCTTGTACTTTGATGTTTAAATGAATTTCTAGTAGACTTAAGGTATGAAGAGCCAAATTACGAAAAGACCTGTTATCTGGAAAACCCCAGGTCCCCATCATTCTCGATAACAGGTCCCATACCGGTTCTATAAATCTGTAGTGAACTGCTCTTGTATTCTTTCCATGGACAGTTAGAAATCTATTAATGTCCTTTGCATAGTGACAGTGACTAATGATTATTAATAATGATAATAAACGAATGAGTGGCCCTTTAATCCAAGTATTCAGATTTGGAAATCCATGGGACACTGCAGAGGTCAAGTTGTAGCAGCCAATCATGATGCACCAGAAGGCTTAGTGTAGTTTACTTTTGTTCTTATTTCCTCATATATATTTGTATTTTTTCCGTCTCTTCATAGTGATATACTGACCATGCGTCTTCGAGAAGGACCCACGCACTCTTTCCAGCCCCCCAGTTCAGTCCACTCTTCGCTTGGCAGCCATGTTTACACATTCAGCAATGGCACAGCAGAGGCAGACAGCTCTTCAGAAGAAGAATTTGATGTGATGGAGTTGCGAGCACGGGGCGGTGAACAGCAGCGGATAAATGCATCACGTGAGAAGGTTGGCAATGTCATTCTACTGGAACGCGCCATCACAGAGGATGATAACCTCAACAAACTGGCACTACAGTATGGCTGCAAGGTGAGAACATGAGGGATGTTAAGGACCTCCGCTCAAAATCCTTTACTTTTGCACTGATGAAAAGTCACTTGATTTTTTTTGATTCGGTTCAGCCAGGAACTTGGATTCAGCCTAATCTGAATACTACTGGAAAAGGCCGAATCCCAAACCAAATCCTAAATCCGGTGCATACCTACTCTCTGAGGCATAAGAAAGGGACTGGTGTTAGAAACAAATGGTTTGCCAGAATGGTTTTGTACTTGGTTTAGTATCACAAGGTAACCAATCAGCAGGCACCTGTTTGAAAGCAAATATCTGATTGGCCATTCTGGTTTACTAGACCAAATGAAACTTGATTGTGTTACGTATGTTATGTTTTAGTTATAGTCACATAAAACATTTTGTTGCTGTCCCTGGTGAAACCGACAGTTGATGTATGAGCTGTTCCAGTGTTCTGATTGGCTATAGATTGCTTATAGACCCACAAAGGCAAAAGCAGTTACTGGTCTTTAGAATTAGCTTGCGCAGTGAGGTTTCTACCCTGGTCTTGAATAGGGGCCCTTGTTTATATAATCTTTCTGCTTTTTCAGGTTTCTGACATCAAGAGAGTGAACAATCTTATCACAGACCAGGATATCTACGCTTTAAAGACAATCAAGATCCCTGTCAAGGTTCATGGACTCTTAACAGAAAGACGTGATGAGCTGACTGCTTTCAATGCAAGTGCTCCACCTGAGCCGGAGAAGGAGCTGTCACTACCCTCCATGGAAAGCAGAGACTTCACTGTTTATTTCAAAGCGATTGATCAGAACATTGAAGAAGCAGCAGCACAAACCCACGATCTGTTCAATGAATCTTTTGCCTTGGATTCACCCAGCCTTCCACCCACACGAATCCTGGGGCAGAAGCAGCCCGCTTCAGGGGCAGACTGGGGGATTCGGTGGTGGAATGCAGTTTTTATTATGCTTTTGGTGGGGATTGTTTTGCCAGTATTTTATATAGTTTACTTTAAAACACAGGGAGATTCAGAAGGCACATTTTCCATTGAAGGTAGGACAAATGTCTCCACTTCTCTGAGCCCACACACCAATACAGGGCACTCTATGGAACAAATGACACAGAGAACATCTGGTTTCTCACCCGGCCTTCTGCAGGACACTCACAAACTGCTCAATCCAGGAGGCTGATGTCGGGAGGCGGATTACGGACGTTTACAAGATCAGGTTCTAATGTGCAGAAGTCACTTTACATCCTTTTGGTGCCATATGAATCCACTACACTTCGCTCATGGGTTTCAACCAGACTGACTCAGATGTTTTATCTTATCAGTAATATTTCAGAAGGGATGGGATGAACCCACAGCCTCCCAGGTTGTCTCCTCTCTTGTCTCTGGATTTAGGAGAAAGTTGTGCTTCTGGCTCTACCCCTGAATCACTCACATAATTATCCTTCTTTCATTTATATGAACGCACTCTGTTTTATGTTGGTTCCTTTAGGAAACACTAGATTGTTTAAAAAGTATTATTTATATGTTGGAATGGGGCAGGAAGAAACTTGTCAGAGTAGTGGTTTGTTTATCTTTAACAAATACTTTGTGATCTAACAGGGGATGCGCAGTGGTACAGGCTTGTTCTTTAATCACAACCCTCTCTGCTCCAGTGGTTTATTCCATGCCAAGACTTGGATTGAAGCTGGTAATTCCTAAATAATGACTTCATGTTACTCCCATTGGGAACGTGCAAGTGTATTGGTGGGGCAGCTATTGCATAAAGTAAGACTGTCCAAACCACTGTGCTACCTTCTATCACATAAAAGCTTTGTATTTTTTAAAAAATATTTATGTATGTTAAAGGTTGAATAGATTTCTTTGCTCTGCCTTAGCTGAGGGTTCTGCCTTCATAGTTATATCACCCACAGGCACGTTGATGAGGAGGGTGCAGTTAGCATAAACAAGCATTTCAGATTAAGGATAATTAATTGTGCCATGTATTTTGGAATGTTATTCCTCAGATCCTAAATGTGCAGGGTCGGGGGCCCACCGGGGCTGACACATCAGGGGCACCGCTGCTACTCCCCAGTGGTAGGGCCCCACGCTGCCGGCACGGTTCTGCTTTGCGCATCATGCCTTCCTTACGCAAACGGGGGGAGGTCAGGAGTGCTGGGCCCAGTGTCGGAGTGCCCAGTAGCAGGGCCCCTGCCGCTCCCCCCTCCGAGTGGCATGGCCCTCTTTCCCTCCCCGTGATCTGGCGGTAGGAGGTCAGGATCACCAGCTATGTCTAGCGATCCTGTCTCCGCCTGCGGGGCCCATGAGGACTGGGGCCCACCGGGGTTTTTCCCGGTGTCCCGTCTGCCCAGTCTGACGCTGTAAATGTGTATCATAGATCACTGCCATGAAGCAAGAAAGAACTGTTGCTAGAAAGAAAGTTCAGTGGACATATGCATACCCCCAAACTTATGTATTGCACATTGTTTTAGGTACAATTAAACCCCTTTTGACAGCAGATACAGAAAAAAAAAAAAAAAAGCAAACTATTACTGAATTTCTTCAGCTATCTCAGGGCTATAAACAAGTAAATTTGCCTACAGCAACAGGTTTTGTGAGCAGAGTAATCTCTACATGTGAGCCAGATCAGAACATTTGAATAGTGGCTTTGTGTAGTGAATAAGCTGTGGGACTGCAGATTGAAGGGGTTTGTAAACACAGTACGTACCAGGGCTAGCCTAATAGTCGGCAGAAACTCCATGAAACTGTTCCACCAAGGGTTAAAGCATAGTGGGGTTTAGTACACTTGGGTTATGTAGGGTGGAGCAAGAGTGTTTACATCCAGTTTAAATACTGCCGCAAATATGTAAGTCAACAGGTCAGATGCCTCATTCCTCAGAAGTAATGCTGAACTGTTTCTCTTCAGGGAAATATAAACTAAGCAGTTCATCCAGATACACGCTGAATCACCACTGTGCGCAATGCGTTTCATGTCATTCCCCCCCCCCCCAGCTGTAGTGTTTGTTTACAAATTAGTTAATGAGCAATGATCCCAGCATAGAGTACAGGATGGTGCAGATAAAAGGCAGACATTTCTAGATACAGACTCTGGTGACATTTCCATATCCACATGTATACATTTCAATACAAATTTATTTATGAAAGTCTCACCATTCATCCATTTGGGAATATTTGCAATATTTTTCTAACTACAATGAAAGTAACATTTTGTTGGCTGTATAGTAACTCACAGATACCTCCAAGGAGAGAAGATATTGGGGCACAGGGCTGATGGGCTGCTTCTCACACCCCCCCAGCCAGTGCCAAATAATAACATTTACTGTGCCAGCTCATAGTGTAGGGAATCTGCACTCGTATTCAACACACCCTGGAATAATAGGGGGAGAAGTATTTTGCCAGTGGAGCTCTAGTCTGGAATTTGGAGGTTGGCTGTGGAAATGCTGTAATGTTCCCTTAACAGAATCGCTTACTAAACTGCAAATCTACTGCATTATTGGGATGTCACATGTCTCTAAATAACTGCCTAACATTTTTAGAGTATTGATGTTTGAAACAGCTTCAAGAGTACAGTCATTTTAGCAAACTGCAGATTGTTTGGTGCTGGACATTACCTTCATATAGCTGATCCAAGACTCATTGGAGCAACACTTGCTTTGCACCCATAGGAGATATTACCCATTCATTGCTCTACATTTGCTCCAGCAGTTCTGATTTAACCCAATTGCCCAGCTATTTGTTTACCTCGGGGCAGTTTAATGGTACTGTCCAGAATTATATCTGCTAGTGCCTCATCATTTTCATGGAAGGGTGTAGGGGGACGTATAGCAAATAGTTATATTTAAAAAGATATTTTTGTAAAAAATCCAATGTTCTACACAAAAAAATCGGTGAACACCAGAAAGAGTTTCTCAGTCATTCTCAGAGGCAGTTTACCATAATAGGAATATTTATTTGAAAGGGACGCACCAAATCCATATCTGGCTTAAAGCCACATAACTTTTTTAATTGTTTATTTCTAGATCATTATAAAAGTACCAATGGCAATAGATTCATAGAATTCTGGGTAATGAACCCCTAGGGGGGAAAAATGCATGGTGCTGCTGCGGGTGGCATACAAAGTGTTGAATCTCTTGGCAATCGGATGCAATTTTCTTTGGATTCTGCAAGTCTGGGTTGGGACTTGAATACTGCCTTGGGCCAAATCTTTTGTAATGGGTTTAATGCAATTCTACAATAGCAGGGGTTCACTGGGTGGGAAGCTGAAATGCAGGAGAGAAGTTTTGGCAATGACAAACAGCAAATGAATAACTGCAGAATGCGTTTTGTTCCAGTGATCCTCGTAATCTCTTACTGTAAGATCTGAAAGTGGTATTAAAATAAAGTAATCCGTGTAAGACTCTGGTTTTCTTTTTAATTGTTGTATTTGGGTAAAAATGGTAATTTTTTTTTATGGGTGCAGGTGGACACTTTTCCCATGGGAATACTAGCAAAGCTGCGGTATAACTCGTATCTCTCCACTAGGAAACTGAAAGGTTCACCACTGAAACTCAATTACTACTATTATACATTATGCACCATATCTATAGTTCATTCCTTGTGTAAGGAGCCCAGACAAGTGATGATACAATTGATTAAGCAGTTTGTGCAGTCCCTGGGTGTATATTGTACCTGCAGCTGCCCCTACATACGCTCCATAGCTCTGACGCTGTTCCACACCTCCACCTCTGACTACTGGCTGCTCTACTTTCACCTGTTGGAATGAAGATAAATAAATTCAATAAAATCAATAGAATACGTGCAGAGACACTCTGTATTCCACCTTTAGAATAAATAGCCACCATTTTTATGAACGAATATAGTTAATTTACTTATACAAGCTTGGGGCCCTGGCACAATATAACTGCACCCAGATGCTCTTGTGTCTGTCCAGCTCCGCAGCAAAGCTCCAGCAGCAGACCCCATACAGTATATATTCTTATTATAGGTCACTTTGCTCTTGGTAAAGTGTGGAATTCAGTGTGCCTGCCTAACATAGACATTATTCAACAGAGCAGTTACTGGCTCTGGTAACCAGTGCAGACTAATTATATAGCACCCCTCCTTCCCATTTATGTTACCCAGGGAATATTTAGAGTTAGGGTAGGACTTAGACTATTTCCGCGCGATCCGACGCTCTGCGCAAAAACAAGGTAAGTGAATGCATTGTCGGATGGTGTCGCAGCGTTGATCGGACGCTGCGTCTGCATCAGACAGTTGTGTCACGTCGGATCAACACTTCGACTTCATCTGATACTTCCATTCATCTGACATTTCCTTGTTTCTGTCGCATCCGTGATGCCTGCGTTTTTGCGAAGTGCGTCGGATCGCGCGGAAATCTTCTGTGAAGTCCTACCCTAAGACAGGAGCTAAATTGCACCACTGGGTTGGCTGAAGCAACCAATCAGATCTTGGCCTTCATTTTAACTGGTAGTAGACCCATCAAAACATTTTGTTGATTGGTTGCTAAGAGCAACTGGATTTGTGTGCAATATTGCAATATTGTAAAGTGAGTCCTATGTGTAAGCTCCAAATTCTGAGAAGGCCGTTCCATTTAAAG
Organism: Xenopus laevis; assembly: GCF_017654675.1. Lineage (NCBI taxonomy): Eukaryota > Metazoa > Chordata > Amphibia > Anura > Pipidae > Xenopus > Xenopus laevis. The sequence continues at coordinate 121,655,749 of NC_054375.1, read as the reverse complement.
TAATCATTCATATATATTTTTTAAATGGTTCCCTTTTTCTGTAATAATAAAACAGTAACTTGTACTTGATGGTAACTAAGCTGCACAAATCCATATTGGTAGCAAAACAATCCAGACAAAGGTGAGCATTGATACAGATTTTTCCACCTGTACACCTTCCCTGCAAAGACTCACAGGGTGTGCCACTGCCCATCCATCTGCCATAGAAAAAGAAATTGTGCAGAACTGCACTCGCTGATGTTAGGGGGACAATGGAATTAGTGCAAGCAAATAGTGCAAGAGGATAGGGGCAATAGCAACTACCCTCTTGCAGCATGCGAATGGCACACGCATTGGTAAGCTGCAAATGATGGCAATTGTCATCCAAAAAGTGCACATTGTACCATCTTCTGCATTTGTAAATGAACCTTCTTATGTTTTGGGCTTCCCAAGGCAACCACAGCCCTTTAGCAGTAAAGATCTGTGTCTCCAAAGATGCCCCAGTAGCTCCCCATCTTCTTTTCTGCTGATTCACTGCACATGCTCTGTGCTGATATCACTTACTGAGCTTAGGGACCCACTCACAATATACAGTACACATAGAATAGAAATGTCACAATATAAGGCTGATTAGTAATTAATACTGATAATTACTACATGGCAGCACAGAAACCAGTGCAACTAGCATCAGAATTTCATAATCAGACCTGTAGCATCAGCTTTATTACAGGCCAAACTAATTTTCTGCTGGATAATTTCCGACGACCCCTAAGCTTAGCTTCTCAACAGCTGCTCAGAGCCCACTGAGCATGTGAGTGTCACAGACACTTTCCAAGATGGTGACCCCCTGTGACAAGTTTGAAGTCCTGGATCATTGCTGCTATTGACAAGCTGAAACTTTAGGCTGGTGCAATAAGTTCAGTATTTAAAACATGGTATTTTTAGCCATATTCATTTTAGGGTTTAGTTTTCCTTTAAAAGGCACGCTGCATTACAAAAAGCATCCAATGAGGGCAGTGCATATTGAGTTTACTCTGTATAATGTATAGTTATCAGTAATATGAATGTTCCCATGGTAATCATCTTGCTTCCTGGGAATTCTACACTACAGCGGTTGAGACAAGACACCTTAGCGACGTTCCTTAGCCCACAAACGGCACGTTTATTCCAAAAACGACACAACCCGGGGTGTAGTGCACAGTAAAAGCCATTATATTTAGTGAATGCAAGATACAAATAATTTACAATCTCTAGTATTTCTTTAACCATTCAACAAAAAGTCACAAGAATATCCATATGTTATAAAGAGAACATATCCAGGGAGAAAATCTCGGCTAAATGGCTAGTTGAGTTCCCCCTTTCCATTGAGTGAGCACGACAAAGGCCCGCTTCTGTCGCCAGTGAATATACACCTGCACACTGAGAACTGCTTAGAGCAACTACAAACATTGTCAATTGGTTTATTTAAATATCATTTACATGAAGCAAACAGTATCCACTAGCTATACAAAGTGAACTAACCCAAGCAAGAGATATTTGCATGTGTGGTTGATCGGGATTCTGTACAGCGTTTTCTTATTTATAATCCCAGTCCTGGTAAGTGGCTCTAGAGTATGTGGACACGTTCCACTTCATTACCCTGTGTGTGTGTGGGCACTATGCGTATCTTGTGTGCAGATCGCAAATCATATTAAACATATTTGTCTCTGCATGTAAAAGAAAGAAATGATGGATGATATACTCACCGTAAATCAGCTGCTGGAGCCTTGAGTTGGCCATCGGCGTATACAATACCTTATTTTAGACTTTTGGTGTAGAAAAAGGGTCATCTCTTGTCAGTTAAGGATTGGTAGGTCTTATGTCTATTAAATAGAACTAGAGTCTTTGCGGTTTATGTAATAAAAGGCACTAAGTTTGCCCAATTGCAGTATCCCATAGCAACCAATCAGCAGGTAGCATATAGCGATCACCTGTTTAAGACCAAACTTGTTATTGGTTGCTATGGGTTACTGCTACTGGGCAAACTGAGGGCCTTTTATTACATATGGGCGTTAGAATCAGGGGTACAGAAATCTTCACTGGGCAGAAAACACACAAGCCTTTGGATCAATTTCAGACCCAAAATAAGGCAATAACTATTTTTTATGCACGGTAACGACAGTTAGTGCTGTTCATATTTTCCAAGAACTGCTTTAACATGAACACAAGGCTATTTCTTTTCCGGGGAATTGCCAAATTGACCCTTTTCTTCCCATAGAAATGGACTGAATTGGACTGCTCAAAGCACTCAAATCCGTGTTAATCAATTGGCCTTTCTATATAAGCCAAAAAGCTTCCAAAAATGTGCCAATTTGTTAAAACACTTCTCTTAAAGGGGTTGTTCACCTTCCAAACACTTTTTTCAATTCAGTTGATTTTAGATTGTTTCCCAGAAATAAAGACTTTTTTCAACTACCTTCCATTATTTATTTTTTACTGTTTTTCTAAAATATAAGTTTAAATGTTCGTGTCTGGTGTTTGAGTCTGACATCTCAGTAATTCAGGTGCAGACTCTGAACTGTTACAATTTTGCAACATTGAGTTGATTCATTTCTCAGCAGCATCTCTGGAGTATTAGCAACTATTGTATCAATTCTAACAGCTGCCTGTAATGAAACCCAGAGATTCTGCTCAGCAGGGACAAAGATATTAATGTATCAACTAAATGTATCAATTTAGAACAGTTTACAGGGTCAGCGACCCCCCTCCCAGAGCTGCTTCAGAAGGAGAAAAATTACACCTTATACTTCAATATTAAAAAAACTGCCCTGGGTTCATTTACTATACCTTGGGGGTGGTGGTGTTACTAGATATAACTGGGCCCCACAGCAAATTATTTTTCAGGCCCCCAAAATCTTTAGCAGTTGACTTGTTTTACCAATATTTGGCAAAACTGTATATGAACTAGGGCCTCATGGGGCCCCTATACCTCCTGGGCCCTCCTGCAGCCACAGGGTCTGCTTCCTCTATAGTTACGTCTCTGCCTTGTGGCTAGTGTGCAAAGAGGTGCAAGTTAAGAAGCACTTGTGCCCCAGGGTAAGCTGTACCTTCCTAATGCACTCCATCCAAGGACCATGCCCAGTGTTGGACTGGGACACCAGGGACCCACCCAAAAACTTTACACCAGGGGCCCACTCTCAGTGCTATTATAATTCCACTCCTCAGAAACCTCTATTCTGCTAGTCTCTTTACTTTACATAATATAATCTATTACTCAAACTATTTAGTCTCTTTGTTCTCATAGAAATAGATAAGGGCCATGAAATATGTCAAATGTTTTGAAGCAGGAGGGCCCACCGACACCTGGGCCCACCAGGAGTTTTCCTGGTATCCCTGTGGGCCAGTCCGACACCTGACCACACCACAAAAAGGAGGTGCCGAGGCTGCAGCAATACAGGTAAGCAGCATGCAGTGTGCAGCAAAAAATAGTCAGAATCTGGCCTTTTTTGGCACTTTGCACACTGTGTCGTGTGTAGTAAATGACCCCTAAAATAGATTTTGTTCTGAATAAGATGGAGCAATGCAAATTGATAACAGAACAGCTGCTTCTCTTTTGTCACTCTGATATATCCTGCCAAAGTGCCCAATATTCATACAGAATGGAGTACCTGTACTGGACCTGCTTTTCTGGAAAACGGGTTTCCGTATATCTAGTAAGTTGGCTCTATGTTTTACTGAGTGGAATCAGCAGGCATTTTTTGCATTTCTCTAATCAAAATATAGTGAGAAAAGTAAATAATTATATTTGGGCTTTTGCCTTACGACTATAAAAATATTTCACTGTCCCCATGAAAATTGTCTTGCCCATAGGAGCCATTATATTGCCCTCTCCCATAATCCTCATTTCCTTTTTCATCTCTCCAGCCAGCCTTACCCTATAGTTATAATCTGAAGTCAAAACAATGGTTTAATGGCTTGATGTGGCATCACTGGAAATGGACAGAATCAGGCTGTAACATCGGTTAAGGAACCGCTAGATAGATGGAAAAATAAGATGCAGTCACATAGGGAAAATAGTTGCTATGAGCAGATTTGAACCACAAGTAACCAGGGTAATGTGTTACCACTACTAGTCTCACTCGTATTAAACATGTCGTGGAGGATTTCATTTTGCTTGACCTTAAAATGAAGATAAAATTGTTCATCTGCATAGGAGCTTCGCATACAGTCAGCATAGCCATTTTCTTAAGGCACAAAATAGTCGGTAAAGTGGAGTGTGGTTTTCCTGTATGTACACCCAAATAAAAAGAGCAGATTACCCTTTAACAACAATAACAACTCCTTTTACAAAGGAAAACTCTTAATTTCAAACCACTGGAGTGTTTAACTCACTCACAAGCACAGGAAAGTGGCAAAAAGCAATGAAAGGACTTTCTGCACAATTTTATGGTGGAAAACTATTATTTGACGCCAGTATATGTTCATATACCTGGACAAGCTTCATGCATATTTTGCATGGTGTAACTGGGGGTGAATGCGTGACTTCCTGGTGCTATATAAATAAATGATAATGATTATGAACTCATCACAACTTTTCCCCTGTAGACAAAATTTGGAGCATTTAAATGTGCTGAGCAAAAAGAAGTAGAACTCTGGTCACTTGGCAGTTAATACCAGTTAATGTTAAATTAATGTCTTTGCATACTGGATTATTCAAAATTCAATAAAGAGAATTTGGAGCAAACAGGCATGGTTTTACTTGTATTTGTTTCAGTTTAAGCATTTTCTGCCTCAGAACCACACTATTTATTTATTTATGGCAAATTGACGGTCCTGTTTTACAGACGTCTGCAGTAAAGGGTATAGTTCAATAACAATATGGCAGCTCATATGCGTACATGTAAATGCAAATATGTAGTTAAAAATGTTGCTGGGCACTAAGCTGTATTATTTGGAGTAGTAGTTGCAAGGCCCTTGGGGCTAACCCAATGACCTGGCATCCCTCAGCTCAGCCTGTGATTTTGATGGCACTTTAATAATTGTGCATCTGGAGAATGGCATGACTTCCCTCATGGCGGAGGTGAAAGGGGATCTCAGCGGTCTGGATACAATACGTTCATACAATATGATCAGTGAGAAGCTAAATAAAGCCATGAAATCATAAATAGAAATTAGAGATGTTCAGAATCCAGGCTGAAAGTATTCAGAGGAACCAAATCTGAATATTTGGCCCAGTCCAAAAACAATGGATTTCTGCACATTTCTACCCTAATTACAAATACAAACGGAGTAAGGCTTCCATTGGCACACAGATACGTGGAAGAATATAAAACAAGTATGGGATCCGTTATCCAGAAACCCTTTATTACGAATTACGGAAAGGCTGTCTCCCATAGACTCCATTTTATCCAAATAATCCAAACTTTTTTAAATGTTTTTCTTTTTCTCTATAATAATAATAATAAAACAGTACCTTGTACATGATCCAAGCGGAGATATAAGTATTTCTTATTGGAAGCAAAACCAGCCTGTTGGGTTTGTTTAATATTTACACAATTTTCTAGTATTACGATCTGTTATCCAGAAAGCCTCAGGATAACAGGTCCCATAGCTGTATAACAAACAGGAATGGAATCCAAATAAGCATGCAGAAATTATTGGGGGAATAGGGGGAAGATAATTGCCTGGTTTCAGGGCATTCTGGATAGTGGATTTCTCAACAAAATATTCCATAACTTTTATCTTCCCATAAAGTTATACTTAGTGGGTAACACCAGATATCTATTTTTGCTTTTCAGACATAAGCAAAGATCACCTTGCATCACCGTGTCCAGATACATTTCCAAGAAGAGCGACTTTTGAAGAGATCCATATATTTACTTTTTGCCACTTTTCTGTGTACAGAACATAAGAACACAGATTAAAACATGTTACGGTGATTACAGCAAAACCCAACCAATTTCTATAGTTCTCCTGAAAGGGAGGGAAACATGTAAAACAGTACTGGCAATAACCACGTACAAGGGCAGTACAGCATATCTGACAGAATTGTACATATTACTCACACAATACTCTTCTACTCTTTAACATTTCAAGTCCTGGTGACATATTTATGATGCTATGTACAGAAAGTTTGGCTCAAAGTTTAAATTACAGATACAATATAATAAACGTATCATGGCTTTTATCTTTCTGAAGTTGATGCATTTGAGTTTTTTTTTGTACATCTATTTATTTTGCTCTCAAAGCAAGAAAAAAAAAAACCTATAAAAACAAATCAGGAAAGAAAAGAATAAATCTATAGTCTACAAAAAAAAAGCCCAAACATACAGCTTTGGTTTGTATAAATAATTCATAGCAGAACGTGTTCAAAAGTATATAACTTTTATATATATATATATATATATTTATAGTCAATAAGGGCATTGTTTTCCCATAATATAAAATATACACAAGCTAAAATCGGTTCTTGTTCTTTTAGGTATGAAAGTAAAAAGAAACTTTAACATATTCCCAATTATAACTTAATATATTAATTTTATATGCCCTTTTTCCAAGGCTTATAGATCTTTTTTTTATTTATTTATTAACCTCCCCCAATACAATGCCCTATGACTCCCTAGATTCGAAACATAAAACTTTCTGACCTGATATCATTGCTGTTTGTGTCGCACGTGCAAAAATAGTTCTCGTGGCTTCAGCCCTTCACCTGCTCCCTTTCAAAGAGGGATCTGTAGGTATTAATTTTGGATAAAACATTTATTATTGTTTTACATTTACAGTATTGCTTTCTTTGTTTCCTGCATTCATTGTCCTGTTTGTTCTATCAAGCCAAGTGTCAAACCCATGAGGTTCCAGATGGGCTAATACAATGCACTGAATGCCCTTTTGTCAGCAAAGGGGTTAAAAGCACAGGGATAAGGATGGGGGGGATAGGATCCTCTCCCCAAGCGCGGAAAGGTTTCAACCCTCCACATTTCCCTTTTAAAAGGGTCATTTACTATTGTAGTTTCAGAAAAGTATGATTACACTGAGGCCTAATGCATTGCTTCCCCCGGAGTTGTTAGAAAGTCCACATTAAGTGCCACATCACTGCAGAAAGTTGTAGGTGTTTCCAGTCATTGCAGCAGGTACCTGATGGATGTGTGTATGACACAAATGCGGATATACAACTTGTGCACCTGTGACATATAGTTTTAGATATGCTCAAGGGTTCCTCGCCATAAAAGGTGTCTGGAGAAATATTTATGTCACCCAAGCATCCATCCTCATGCGTTTCACAGAGGGGCTGTCCCTGTCCTCGTTATTGGCAGGTCTTCCCAAGCCAATCGGTGAATGAAAGTCATTTCTGACGTCCTCTCGGTCGCTGCCATCATAGGAACTGCTGGAGCTGCTCAGGCTGTCCATTTCTGGGCGAGGTTGGTGTTGGTGGTGCTGATGGGATTGAAATCCAGAAGGAGTGATCCTATCACGGGGGGGTGATATGGGCTCGGACTTTATATTGATGTTCTGGTTTGTGTTGATGGACAAATTAGAACCCTGAGATAATTGTCCAGTAGCCCTGGGAAGCCAAACAGAGCACATTATGTTATTACACAGCGGCCGCCGGGATATGTAGCTCAACATTTGCACATCATTCGCAGCAAGTTATAAAAAACTATATAAATACTCCAATAAACCCTCATAGTAATGCTAACTCATAGGGGCAATTATACTAAAGGGCAAAGTGACTAACGTGATGTCATTTTGGAACTTCGCCGATTTACCGTCGCTGGCGTAACTTCGCTAGCGAAGGAGATAGACTCTAGCAGAACTTTGCTCCCTAACGCCAGGCAAATTTGCATTCATCAAAAAATTTACGAAAATTTTTCTAAGTCCCAAAAAACGCTGGCGTCTTTTCCTTTTTTCAGGGTGATAGGCTGTAAAAGAGCGTACATTTTTTTTGGAGTAACCGGCTTCCCCCCTACATTTCCTAACATATGGCACATAAACTATACACTGGGCTCATGTGTAGGGCAATATAATAACTTTTATTTTATATAGGTTTCCCGGATTTGTGTAGTGTAAAGTATTTGCTGCTACATATACGTCCATTCAACATTAAAGGGGTGGTTCACCTTTAAGGTAACTTTTATTATGATGCAGAACGGCCGATTCGAAGCAACTTTTTAATTAGTTTTCATTATTTATTTTTTATAGTTTTATAATTATTTGCCTTTTTTCTTCTGACTCTTTGCAGCTTTCAAATGGGGGTCACTGACTCCTGTCTAAAAACAAATGCTCTGTAGGGCTACAAATGTATTGTTACTTTTTATTACTCATGTTTCTATTCAAGCCATCTCTGCCCCACCCTACATCTCTAAACTCATCTCTATATACTCACCCACTCGCTTACTACGCTCCTCTACTGACCTGCTACTCAACTCTTCTCTCATTACCTCCTCACATGCTCGCATTCAAGACTTTGCAAGGGCTGCACCCCTCCTCTGGAACGCTCTCCCACGGTCTGTCCGACTTTCTCCCAACCTTTCTACTTTCAAGAAATCTCTGAAAACGCACTTCTTTCGAGAAGCCTACCCTCACTCTGCTTAACTACCAAACGCAATACCACATTTCTCACCCACTTAATTCGATCTTGCCCACTCCCACACCTTGTGTATTACTCCCTTCCCTTTAGACTGTATGCCTATGCATAGGGCCTTCCTCACCTTTTTGTACCTGTATTGATTGTGATGTTTGTTACTCCATATATTCTATGTATGTAATTCATGTGATGTAGTTGTATAATCACATTTACTTTACAGTGCTACGCAATATGTTGGCGCTATATAAATACATGTTAATAATAATAATAATAATAAAAGCCTCTCCTATTCATATTCCAGTCTCTTATTCAAATAAATGTATGGTTTGGACCCTAGCAACCAGATTGCTGAAATTACAAACTGGAGAGCTGTTGAAGAAAAAGCTAAATAACTGAAAAACCACAAATAATAAGAATATTGATCTCTACATCATACTAAAAGTTTACATACTAAAAGAAAAGTTATCTCAAAGGTGAACAACCCCTTTAACTTCCCGCAATATGCAAATTAGGCAACGCTATCGCAACTTTGCTTTGCTTGGTGCAGTAAAGCTAGCGCAACTTTGCCAGCGTTCGGCACCCTGAACACAACTTCGAATTTTAGTGAATTAGTGTTGTCCTGGCGAATTTACACCCGGCAAAGTGTTGCGCTGTGAGCGAAGCCGTCGCTGGCGAATTTTCGGAGGTTAGTAAATTTGCCACATAGAGTCCTCTATCAAAAGAAACTCCACATTTCTGTCCTTCTATTGTGTAAACATGGACTTCTGTACCAGACTTCCTGTTTTCAGCATTAACCTCCAGGGCTAGGGCTTGAGCATGCTCAGTTTGCTCCTCTCTTACAATGCATCATGAATATTGCTATTAAATATAAAAGCATTAAAAGTCAGTGGAGCTCAACGACCATATAAAAGAAATAGAAAGAATTGCTGAATGGAACTCAGAGGTGACCTCTAATATCTGTAAAATTTGAATCTGGGAATGCATTACGCCTTTAAATACATCTGAAGCAGAGTCTGATCTGTTGTTATGAAATTATGAAGCAGCAGTTTAGGTCTGTCACTTACAGTGGAAAGCAAAAGAGTGGGAACCCTGTGCCAAATTGTGTTTTTTTTTTGTTTTTTTTTTTTTGTTTCCTGTCATTTAGGACATTTCCACTTACAAAATTAACCAAACATGCCATTTGGCAAGGGGTGTCCACGTTAGCATATGTCCTTATATAGTTTTACTCTCTTATCTGAACAAGTAAATTATATAGTGACATATTTCACAATGTTTGAGACTGAAGTGGAAGAAGAAGGGGAGGCTGACAAAGTGAGGGCACTGATGAGGAAAGATGCAATGATATTTAAAGGAGACATTTTGTGTAAAAAATAAGAATGTACCTGTGCATTATACTCATTTAGATACAGAAGAATTGTGCTTAGAAAAGGCTGATTTATTGAATATTTCTGCAAAAACCCTAATAATCCCTCCCTTCTCTTCCAATTCCTGCTCCCCGAAATTCCCAGGCTGTGCAGGGGGCTGGTAGGTCTCAGCTCACTGGAACCAATCAGCAGCTAGCAGGACCTGATAGGGAACTGAAGCCTGTCTGTGCTTGTGTGACTGCAGGGCTGCGATTGACTGTCCTCTTCATATTGTGCTTCTGGCAGGGACCGTTAGGAAACGCCCACCCCTCATTTGAAAAACAGACAGGGACCAGAGAACATCTATAGGGGCTATTTTTAAAGATAATATAAATTTTTAGCACCTGTAAAAGCAACACCATATATTACTTATAATTGCCTACAAAATTAGGGTTTTTTCATTTATGTTGTATGTCTCCTTTAAGTAATGGATACTCACACAAAGGAGCTGAGGGCTGCTTGTCCTACGTGATGCTGTTGCCAGGCTGAAACCTGTCCTAGAGGCAATATTCCTGGGGAGTTAAACCCCTGCAGCATTGACAGATCTGCACTGGTCAAAGGATAGTCTGTGGAGCAAACACAAGCAAACAGCATTGTTTAAACATTTAAGTGCCTTTAAGAACTGTTAGTGCATGTAAGTGCATGTATAGTCATTGCTACAATGAAGAATACCTTATTAATACTGCCCAAAAGAGCTACAATGCCTGCTTGACCTTGACCCTTAGCTCATGCCCTCAATTTCCAGCACAAATCCAATGCTGCCTTCAACAGTACAATGACTATCTGGGAGCAAGTTGAATTGCTTTGTACAGGCACTGTTTTCTGCAGCTGGAGCAAACATACCCTGTGTGCTACAGGGGACCAAAGATAAACATCTGCATACAAGCCGTGTGTGCTTTAGCCTCAGAGCATTGCTTTACATTTAACATAGTACATTAGCAGCATAAATAATTAGGTGCAGTAACAGAAGTTTACATTAAATGCACATGTAGTAAATCATGTAGTAAATCATGTAGCTAGTAAAGCTATACATAGTATGGCTGTAGTATACCTATATACCCGTCAATACTTGTTTTGTGTGTCTTTTACCTATAATATGACCTAATATAATGTGTCTAACAGTTACAAGTAATATGGGTGTATTGTGCATTATACAGTGAGACACTTTTTTTTGGACTGTTCAAACTATATCCTTTTTTCTCTTTTATCCCTCTTAAAGGGGTTGCTCACCTTTAAGTTAACTTTTAGCATGTTATAGAATGGCCAAATCTAAGTAACTTTTCAATTGGTCTTCATTATTTATTTTTTACAGTGTTTTAATTATTTGCCTTCTTCTTCTTCGGACTCTTTCCAGCTTTCAAACTGGGGTCACTGACCCCATCTAAAAACAATTGCTATGTAAGGCTACAAATGTATAGTTACTGCTACTTTTTATTACTCATCTTTCTATTTACACCACCTCCTATTCATATTCCGGTCTCTTATTCCTATCAATGCATGGTTGCAAGGGTAATTTGGACCCTAGAAACCAGATTGCTGAAATAGCAAACTGGAGAGCTGCTGAATAAAAAGCTTAAATAACTCAAATAAACCACAATAATAAAAAATTAAAACCAACTGCATATTGTCTCAGAATATCACTCTCTAAATCAGACTAAAAGTTAACTCAAAGGTGAGCAACCCCTTTAATGCTATGTATAATAAATTGTGTGTTTTCTGGTTAGTTATAGGGGTCAGCGCTGCCCTAACCAAACATTATAAACCATGCATATACATTTACCTGTATTGTAGGCAGTAGGCATTGCAGAATAAATCAGCCCCTGAGGGGCTAAACTGGGAGTAGCTACTGAAACAATTGGGGTGGCAAGTGGCTGAGTACCTTGTGAACTGGTTACTCTTTGGGTGTTCTGTAAAGAAAAAACACAATGGCACAGTTATGGATCTTAAATATGCAAAGTAAGAAAAAATCTTAATAATCGCTGATATTGCGTGTGCATATAGGCATGTGCATTAAGGGAAAGTTAAAGAGGTCCTCCACCTAAAACCTATTTTTGCATAATGCAATTCCAGGCAATTTTCAATATATCTTCCTGATTGTTTCTGTTCTCTCCATTACTGGTCACTGCATAACAGACCTGACCTGGAGGAGAACTGAATTCTGCTATATGGTTTCACGAGTCAGAACCTGAAACCAGTAAGGGAAAATGCAAATGCAAGGGCTATGTGTACTTTAATTTATGTCTTGGGTCAATAGAACCTTGAGCACTAATTTACTTAAAGGAGAATTAATGATTAAATGTACACATGATTATGCATTTGCTTTGCAGCAATCTGCTGACACTTTCAAAGTGAAACTATTAACCAGCAGCCACATGGGGGCAGGCTCAGCCTGTGTATTAATCAACTATGTCAAGAGCAATAGGGCTCATGTACGTCTGCAAGTGAGGTGAGTAAAGTGCAAGTTTGACAGCAACTGGCTTGTTTTTCTCCCCACAATGCATTTTTTTCCCAGAATTCCAGTATCATTGCTGTTGCACGGGAGTAACGGCCTGCGTTGACTGCAATTTCAGCCGGCATAAATTACCACAACTGCGTGTGCGCTCAGGGCCGCCATTAGATATCACGGGGCCCCATACAACAACATTTTCTGGGCCATACCCCAGATCCCGCCCACCCTTTACCAGTTAAAAGACCACACAGACATCAGCGCTAAAAACAGTAAATCCCCCCACACACAGTTATAAAAAGGGCCCCCTTATTATTATTATTAACATTTAATTATATAGCTCCAGTATATTACGCAGCGCTGACCCTTATAATTTTTTTTAAAAAATCTGTGGTGCCAGGGCCCCCGATAAAAGTTTTTTAAAAAATCATTGGTGGTCAGGACCCCCAATAAGTTAAAAAAAAAAATTTGATGCCTGGGGCCCTATTATTATAAAAACATTGGCACCAGGGCCCCCCCTTACAAGTTAAAAATAAACATTAGGGCTTCAGAGAATATTTATTTTAAAAACATTGGTGGCAGGGGCTTATAGAGTATTAAAATAATACATTAATGGTTAGAGTTTAATAAAATAAAATAAAAAACTCATAGGTGTTCAGTATAATTAAACTCAAGGCTTCAGGACTTCAACTTCGGCTCCTTTCGTGGCTTCAGGACTTCAGCTTCGGCTCCTTTTGTGGCTTTGGGTCTCTTTGCGGCTTCGGGACATCAAATTTGGCTCCTTTCGTAGCTTTGGGATTTAAACTTCGGCTCCTTTCATGGCTTTGGGTCTTTTCGCGGCTTCAGGACTTCAACGTCGGCTCCTTTTGTGGCTTTGGGTCTTTTCGCCACTTCAGGAGTTTGGCTCTTCAGGAGTTCGGCAGCTGTGGCATGGCTTCGGCGTTGTCATGGGGGGGCCCGGCTATTTCGAAAAGTGCAGCCGGGCCTCCACTTTAGGACCGGGCCCCGTACATGAGTACCTCTTGTGCCCCCCTGATGGCGGGCCTGCGTGCACTGCATTGCAACTAAACCACTCCCATTGGCACAGGGCGTAGAAGGAACCCTGGAGTTACAGCCGGGTCAGGAGGTAGTAGTAGGTCCAGGATTTTCGGAAACAATAGGCACAGCAGTGCTCTATTTGGTATGGAAGGTAGGAAGGAAGCGGCACAGAGTGCAACTATTTGGAAGTGCAAAGAGTGCTATTTGAGGCAAGTACTTTTAATAAAAATGGTTTTACATGCAAATGACTGCAGAGAAATTCCGGAAAATGCTACTGCCCTTGTGGACATGCATGAGCACTAATATGTTTAAAATACGCTCTACTCCTCTCCCCCTCCATGATGGGCAAAGTAAACATAAATAGATACAACGAGAGCCAATAGTTACCAAACAGTTAAGAGATAAGATAGGGATGCAGGGAAGCAACACAAATAGCATCACCTGTAATCTCTGTACTAAAATTATAAAACATATAAAGTGGCCCAGATATTGAGAAAGTAGAAACACTCACTGTACAACATGCAACACACTAACGACACAACGGATTGCCATGCTGCATGCACATTTAACCACCTTAGGGTGCTGTGCCAGGTTAATGCCTAAACAAAGGCTGGATTCTACTTTAGATTTAAAACAAATATTGTCATTTGCTTATTTTTAAAATGAATGCATCAAACTGTCTCCTTAAACGAGGTACAGGAAAGAATAAAAAACTAAATATCTTTCAGTGTTCTATATAGCTGAATTGTAAAGGCCTATAGAAAATAAGCGGAGACCTGTTTGTGGGTGTGGAGTGATTTTACGTATTAAAGGCACAGAAGGAGTCAGTGCTCTGATAAGGCTGCAGATGAGAATGAATAATGCAGTAGAAAAGGCAGTGTGTAAGTGTATATGTGTGTCTTGGTGCTGTGTGTGTGTGTGTCTGTAGTGCAGCTCCTGTGAAAGATGAGCTCATCCTACTGTTGGCAAGCAATGACCTCACCAGGGATGATGTAACCTCGCTGGAGGAGGACACAATGCTCTGGCGCTCACAGCTAAGCTGCGGGGAATCCACAATCACCTGAGCGACAACAGCAGATGGTTGTACGACTTAGGACTCTCTCCCAGATTCAAATGTTTCAAGGAAAGGGGAGCTGGCACCCCAATTCCAGTGTTCTCTTTAAAGCCACAAATACTTAAGCATATACTCAAATTACTTTTTTTTTTTTTTTACATTTACATTTTGGAATCGATTATTTGTAAGGTTTCATTTTTAAATTGATCTGCTTTAAAGGGAACATTCAGTTCATGTTGGTTGTAGCCATGCATACACAACTCACCAAATCTAATTCGTCCTCTTCCGTCTGTATGTAACAAATGAGGAAAACCACAATTATGCAGACTGTTGCATTTATTAGAAAAGTCATGTTTTGCATGGACAGGTCCACCACCAGAAATATATAGATAGCCCCCCAGAAGCCAAGCATAAATGTGTACCCCTGATGCCTGCTCTGTGGAGGACAATCTTTAACCTGAGTCAGGCATACACATGAGCAAAATGGGGCTGATCCACTGGTAAAGCAGGCATATCACGGTGGCCAATTAGGGTGAAATTTAGGCTTATGCCTCATGGGGAGAAAAATTGGCCTGCTGAAATACACAGGCCAAAAATCATACCCAGGGTCAGACTGGGCCTGCAGGACAGCAGAAAAAAACCCAGTGGACCCAGATGACCCAAACCCGTTCCCATGTCTGGGCTACCCTGTCAAGGTTGAGGAAATGGGAGGGAAAAAAAGCTGGTGTATTCATCTCTAGCGCACAGGGGACGGGAGGTCAGAGGAGGGCCCAAGAGGTTGCGACATGGGCCCTTGAAGTTACACCGAATATACTGTGGAGCAGGCACTCAAATGGAGGCAATCTTCCACCATGTAGTTAAAGTAAAGTGAAGAAATGTATTGTGTCCACAGTCTTACTCGTTTCGTGTTACAAACAAGTCACTACCTGGTGGAGGATTGCCTTTATTTGAATGCCTGCTCCACAGTATATTTGGTTTATCTGCTCCCTGTGCTGAGGGCTCAGGGTGGTGTACTTGGGCCTCTCCCTAATGTGGTCAGTAACAATCTTACTATTAGGAGACCCTCATTCAAGTTCATCTATACTATTCCCTAAAGTTACACCCCTAGTGGGCTTTAGATGCACCATTCCAACGCAGATCATTCCAACAGCTTGTGTATAAGTACTATGCCTGGGTGCAAAAAGCTCAAGCAAATGTATGTAAGCACATCAAAGGCCTCGCACTCACAAGTCTTACAAATGAAAATAAAGTTGTTTATTTGGCAAAAAAAATAACTAACGTTTCGGCTAGTACACTAGTGTTGATATTGACTAGTGTACTAGCCGAAACGTTAGTTATTTGTTTTGCCAAATTAACACCTTTATTTTCATTTGTAAGACCTGTGAGTGCGAGCCTTTGATGTGCATATATATATATATATATATATATATATATATATATATATATATATATATATATATATATATATATGTGTGTTATGAACTACGATGGGACCCAACCAATTGTTGTCATGCAAAGGGAGGTATGAACCCACAAAGTATGGAGACTTCTCTACAGACAGTTATTCTGTTCAAAGATGACCTTTGTGGATTATAGTTTGTCTATGTTATGAAATCAGAGACACCAAGATAAAAACTTAAATGTTAGATGATGTCAGTTCTCACAGAAACAAAGAACATATAGGTAGAATCAAAAGTTTGTGGTCACAAGCTCAAGCATTGTTATACAAAACGTCGATTAAAGTGCAACATCTCTATCGCTAAGACTGCCAAATGACTACTTACCAAAGGAGGCATCATGCCTTTACTGGAAGGAGGAATAACCACACGTAGGTCAGGTTTTCGGCTGTTCATAACAAGGTTCCCTCCAGGGGGTGGGGGAGATTTTGTAGGCATCACTTTCCCCAGCACATTCCCTCCCGTTGGTCCTAAGTGGCTTGGAGAAGCGCGAGGGTTTACAAACCCATTACCTGCCGAAGTAAAAGATAGATGTGAATGGCAGCTAACAGGCTGACGCTGGCAGAGATGGGTAGAAGGTGAAAAGGACAAAGCAAGTAGCAAGGATAATGATTCAAGTTGTGTGCTAATACTTCAATCGCTTTAATTTCATTATCTAAATTTCCTTCAGGGTGCCAGTTTTTCCTGTATAGCAATACGACATGCAAACAATCATGTCTATTATAATCTCTATTACACGTTCCCTCTACAATCTAAAGCGCATCCTTTCCTGATAGTGTCAATGGTGTGTTCATAACAATTAAACACCAGAAAGGCACAGCTTAATTACTTTATATTTTTTGGTGTTACTGTTACTTTAACAACACTCACAGTTCAGTGATCAGTTGCCAAAGGTTGGAGGATTAAAAAGACAGGGCAGATTTTTTTGTCTTTGACTATTAGGAGTTAGACACAATGGCACATAATTAATATTCTTCACATCTAATGGCAAGTCCATTGTACAGATTTCAGGCAGGCAGAATTTCGCCCTTTTAGAAGGATCTGCAAACACAGTTTGGAAAGATGTAATAACATGGAACTGTAGTCCCAGATCAGCAATTTATAGTAACAATTCAGGTATTTGCTTTTAGGCTGATGGCACACATAGCGTTGGCTCCACTTCTCTAAACTTGCGTTTTTTTTCTGCAGGCTGAAAGCTGTGGAACCGATCTGATCTACAGCTGTGAACAGGTACATGTAGCGAAGGTTGACCAAAAATGCTTTCTTTCGAGTTTTCAGCCAATCTCCACTCTGCGTACCTGCACCTGCAGAAGCTGTATTTTCAGTGCAGATCAGCGAAGCTGCGAAGGGAGCGAATCTGCTTCTCTTAGTCTGCAGAGAAAACGCAAAATGAGCGAAGTGAAGCTGAAACTCTGTGTGACCTCATAGTCTTACTGTGGGGCTGATCTCGGCCTGCAGAAAAGCACAGGCCAAGAATCAGCCCCTACGCTGCTATCTCCTTCCTTCCTTGCCTGCACCCAATGATTTTCCAGAAACTAGATTTTTGGCTCCCATGGGACAGGGAGTGGCCCAAGTTAAAGAACATTCACGCTAAAGTTCTGTATAATACATTATGCTAGCACTCTATATAAAGAATGACTGATTGCTATGGTTTACTGCACTACAGCAAATCCTTATGTCACTGTAAAGCTGAAAACTGTAATTTTTAGCAATAAACACATGGGGGCTCAAGTGAAGGATTCGAATATAAAAAACTTCGAATTTCAAAGTATTTTTTTGGGTACTTCGACCATCGAATAGGCTACCACGACCTTCGACCTGAACTAAAAATCATTAGACTATTCGACCATTCGATAGTCGAAGTACTGTCTCTTTAAAAAAAAACTTCGACTACATACTTCGGTAATTTAAACCTACCGAAGGACAATGTTAGCCTATGGGGACCTTCCCCATCACTTTCCTACGCTTTTTTTGAGCGAAGAAAAATTGTTTGATCCATCAATTAAAATCCTTCGAACGATTTTTACGATCGATCGAAGTATTTGCGCAAAATCCTTCAAATTCGATATCCGAAGGATTTAACTTCGAGGGTTAATTAACCCTTGATATTCAACCCTTGATAAATGTGCCCCATAATCATTCTAAATAAAGAATTTCTCAGTTTACAGTTTACAGTCTAAAAAAGAATGATTTATACTGCTCTTCAGATGGCAGAAACCAAAAGGTTCGGCTAGAGACTGATAATATTCAGCCAGAGAAAGAGTGATCAGCTTCAGGAAAGAATCAGTGTCAGAAAATCTTTACAAAATAATGTATGTGTGCTTTGTTGCCAGTATTCAACTCTACTAATTCAGCAAGTGCTTGTGATGGGGAGTGTCGAAAGAAAGCTGCACTGCATCCTTTCTAAAAACCACATTCCAAATTGACACAGGCACATGTGAGGGATAAAGTTTCGTGACCACTAAATATGCAGCTTGAGTCACACAGTTTAGCACAGTGTTATAGGTATATGGGGGTTATAATGTTGGCCTATGAATGATCATGTTGCCATTTATTTATAAATATACACACCCACTGTATAAAATCTTAATAGTTTTTGTTTTAGGATATGTAATATATGGGCTAAAATGTTGGGGAAAAGGTGGCTGCTCCATTCTAAATGCTATGCTTCTTACCCCTTATGATCCACTTGTCAGGTCTAAAGTACAGTTATAAGCTTGCCCTCACATGTAACCTTTTAGTGTATGGATTGAACCATTAAAGGGGTTATTCACCTTTGAGTTAACTTTTATTATATTGTAGAGAGTGATATTTTGAGACAATTTGCAATTGGTTTTAATTTTTTATTATTTGTGGTTTTTCAATTATTTAGCTTTCTATACAGCGGCTCTCCAGTTTGCAATTTTAGCAATCTGTTTGCTAAGTTTCAAATTACCCTAGCAAACATGTATGACACTGGAATATGAATAAGAGAGGGCCTAAATAAAAAGATAAGTGATAAAAAGTAGCAATAACAAAAAAAATTGTGGCCTTACAAGACTAGATTTTCGGCTCCCATGGGACAGGGAGTGGCCCAGGTTAAAGAACATTCACTCTAAAGTTCAGTATAATACATTATGCTAGCACTCTATATAAAGAATGACTGATTGCTATGGTTTACTGCACTACAGCAAATCCTTATGTCACTGTAAAGCTGAAAACTGTAATTTTCAGCAATAAACACATGGGGGCACATTTACTAAGCTCAAGTGGAGGATTCGAATATAAAAAACTTCGAATTTCAAAGTATTTTTTTGGGTACTTCGACCATCGAATAGGCTACCACGACCTTCGACCTGAACTAAAAATCATTAGACTATTCGACCATTCGATAGTCGAAGTACTGTCTCTTTAAAAAAAACTTCGACTACATACTTCGGTAGTTTAAACCAGTTTGCAATTTTAGCAATCTGTTTGCTAAGTTTCAAATTACCCTAGCAAACATGTATGAGACTGGAATATGAATAGGAGAGGGCCTAAATAGAAAGATAAGTGATAAAAAGTAGCAATAACAAAAAAAAATTGTGGCCTTACAGAGCATTCATTTTTTAAATGGGGTCAATGACCCCAATTTGAAAGCCGGAAGAGTGAGAAGAAGAAGGAAAATAAAATACTATTTAAAAATATATGAAGACCAATTGAAAAGTTACTTAATCTATAGCTATATTTAAATATAATATCTATATCTGCCCCATCTCAAACATCTTCTGATTTTGCACATGCCATCCGTATTTCTCAGTGTCAGACTGGACCTCCTGGGCCCACTCTTACAAGAATTAGATGCAGACAGTGCTAAATAGAATATGTGTCTAACAGATATGGTGGGAATAAGAAGGGTTGATGGGAAAGGTCATTGGCTGGAGATTCTCTGGTGCTCACGCAGGCCAGTCTGACCCAAGTCTTCCTGCTGTAATAAGAATTTCCTTGTACTTATCGCTGTAGCATGTTTTGCTTATCCATGGGTACATCTTTACAGCTGTAACTGTTATTTACAATACAGCAGACGATGACAACCACATGTGACCAGAAACGCTATATTATTTTAGTATGTCAGAGGAAAAAACATGTTGAAATAAAGAAGGGTTTAGTCATATGCATCCTAGATGCACCCAAAAGGTGACATGTATCCCTTGTGGTACCAGAGGGAGGTACAAATCAATGTGGGTCATATTTCCTTTTAGCTAGAAAGGCTGCGGCATGACAGAAATGGTGCTCCTATTACAGCAAAAATAATAATGCATCCTTATGCTATTAAATATTTAGCATGGTCATATTTCTGTAGCACGTGGCTGAAAAAGGCTTCCTGTGCGAAAGCTAGCCCTCTTAAAGAGATACTACTTATAACATCATTTTATTAATATATACTGCATCAAAACTGTATTTATGTATTTGCACTGAATCCATGTTTCTGTTGGGGTTCATGTCCCTCCTAGCTTTCTTTATTGAATTTCTATTAAGGCAAATTCTTAGGCGAATAGCACATGTAATGCTCTTTTGCTGGCAAACTATAGTTAGCTGGAAGGAGCACTGGGCAATTCTTCTCTACTAAAAATATATCCTATTTTAAAACTATTGCAGAATCATTTCCTTTGCCTTGTTTTAAGGATGTAAGAGTGTGTTTCTAAAAAGTGTATAACATGATTCCCAGATTCTTTCATTACAAAGAGTTAATCAGATATTTATAAAGGTGTGTCTATTTATTTTACACCACACCAATGAGTTACTTGGTCCATTAATATTTATGTCACCTCACATCTTGTAAAAACCATTCAAGTCAAAGTGACAGATTCAAGTAGGAAAGGAACTGTAAAAAAGAATATGAAACTAGTCATACATGGGCAGATAACAACTGCCAACTCTGCCCCTCCAAACTGGGTCCATTATTAGCTTGTGTTTGAGAGCCTCTGGAGGTCATACTATCCTGTCATTGGCCTGAGGGGGGATCAACCCAATTTGGCCCAATATGTTGGTAGCCAAATCAGGAAAAGAATGAGGAGGGAAAGTAAGAAGGGAGGAAAATAAAGCAAGAGAAGGGAATGAAAGAAGAAGAGAAGGAAGGAAAGAAAGAAAGAAAGAAAGAAAGAAAGAAAGAAAGAAAGAAAGAAAGAAAGAAAGAAAGAAAGAAAGAAAGGGAAGAAAGGAAGGAAGAGAAGGGAAGGAAGGAAGAGAAGGGAAGGAGCTCAAGAAAGGAGGAAATATGACCAGAAGGGAATAGTTAAGAAAGACCATATATACTTTGTTGCTGTACAAAATGTAATGTTATGATATGTTAAGAGCGACTTTGCTGCACTATACATCAAACATGTACTTCCAGGATGATCAAAGAAGCAGCTTGTATCAGCAATAGAGTGTGCATCATTCCCAAATTCCTCCCCTCTGTGCATTTCCTTTAGCCATCACCGTCTGCTAATTGATGGATCGCATGCACATACACAGCCATATGTAAACATTAAAGGAACAGTTCAGTGTGAAAATAAAAAGTGGGTAAATAGATAGGCTGTGCAGAATAAAAAATATTTCTAATATAGTTAGTTAGCCAAAAATGTAATGTATAAAGGCTGGAGTGACTGGATGTCTAACATATTAGCCAGAACACTATTTCCTGCTTTTCAGCTCTATAACTCTGAGTTAAGTGACTTGAAGGGAGGCCACATGGTACATATCTGTTTAGATATGGTTTAGATATTGGTTACTGCCTGGTAACCAGGGTAACCAGTCAGTGTAAACAGAGAGAGTTGAAAAGCAGGAAGTAGTGTTCTGACTATTACGTTAGACATCTAGTCACTCCAGCCTTTATACATTACATTTTTGGCTAACTAACTATATTAGAAACATTTTTTATTTTGCACAGCCTATCTATTTGCCCAGTTTTTATTTTTTACACTGAACAATTCCTTTAATAGTTAAAATGCGGGGGCATGTGGGGGTGCAACAAGAAACACTGCTCAGGCTCACAGCTTAGTGACTTGCCATCTGTGTGTAAAAGCTGCACAGAAAGATTTTCCACTGAAAGGCAACTTGAAAGTTAATAGCTTTAACAGTGAAAGGTCATGAATATTAATGAAAATGTAACACACCTTTTACTGCATACATACATAGTACTTGAGATCTTGGATCTATTTCATTTCAAGGGCTGCAACACCCCCCCCCCCCCCAAAGCCTTGGGCTGCACAGGATCTCCAAAACTCTTAAATACATAATTTTTGGATTTGGACAAATACCAAACATGTCATAAAAGATTCAGACAAATACCAAACCTTAATTTGTATTTTTCGTTTTGAGTAAAATTTTAAAATCCTTGTAACATTCATTTGACCAGAACTTTAAAGGGTTTGTTCAACATTAAAATAACTTTTTGTATTGTAGAGAGAGATATTCTTAGACAATTTGTAATTCGTCTTAATTTTTTTTTATATTTGTGGTTTTTGAATATTTTAGCCTTGTGTTCAGCAGCTCTGCAGTTTGGAACTTTAGCAGCTCTCTGGTTGCAAGGGTCAAAACTTCCCCAGCAACCAGGCTGTGTTTTGAATGAGAAACAGGAATATCAACAGAAAGATAAGCATTAAAAAGTAACAATAAATAACATTGTAGCCTCACATAGAAATTGTTTTTTGGCAGCTGGGGTCAGTGACCCCCCCCCCATAAGTATTCATAAGATCAATTGAAAGGTTGCTAGGAATTGGCCATTCTATAACATACTATACGTTAACTTAAAGGAACAGTAACACACAAAAATAAAGTGTTTGAAAGGAATGACAATATAATGTAACGTTGCCCTGCACTGGTAAAACTGGTGTATTTGTTTCAGAAAAAAACCTATAGTTTATATAACCAAGCTGCTGTGCAGCCATGGGCGCACCCATTAAAGCACAGGACACTCTGTTTATCTGTTATTTGCTGTGTATCCTGTGTCTTTTCTCCTTTTTCAGTTTGAATGGCTGCCCCCATTGCTACACCACAGCTTGTTTATTTAAACTATAATTGTGTTTCTGAAACAAACACACCAGTTTTACCAGTGCAGAGCAACACTGCATTATATTTTAATTACTTTGTATTTTTTGATGTTATTGTTCCTTTAAAGGTGATCCACTCCTTTAAACTCACAGGACGTCAAGGGGTTTGGAATTGGTAGACTAAACATTTAGAATTAGCATTAACACAAATGAGAAAGCTAAAAAAAAAAGTTCTTGGATTGAACAAAAATCCTGAATTCAATTCAATGCTAATTTGCTTACGTTGTTGCCATGTCCCCTCAAAGACATCATTGTTTTTGCAGAGAAATTCTTTGACCGTTACTTTTCAAGTATAGGCTCATTCTGATAACAGGCTTTTTCATCATCAGAATGTGTTAATTCTATTCTACAGTTCAGAGGAAGCTAAATAGCAGCTAACAAAAAGGCTACTGTAAACACACATACTATGCAATGATGTCAGAATGCCTTCCTAAATTCTTCCCATTAGCTATTCTATTAACTAGCCACAGTTTCACTCACCTACTGGACTGGTACCTGCTCCATTTGGCACGGAGAGATCAGACGAACACAACATTACACCTGCCAACAGAACAAAAAGCAGAAATACTGACTTAAACCATTTATCAAAGAGTGTATTGCAAACAATATAAAAAAAAATAACCATAAAACCATCAGTGGTCTTATGCAGGGTGCAGGGATTTTAAATCTAAGGTTGTTTTACCAAACAGGCATATTTATCAAAAAGCTACTGCTGCACTCAAATCCAATTCTATTGGGTGTTTAACACCCCAAAAAAAGACAAGCATTGGGTTTAATTTCCAGTTTTATTCACAAATGGAGAAACTTGTAAATCTTAAATGTTCCATTATCACTATGGTAAGTAACTATTCAACTTGCTAAAAATGATAATACAGGTCATGGGACCGGTTATCCAGAATGCTTGGGACTTGGGGTCTTCCGGATAATGAGTCTTTCCTTAATTTGGATCTTCATACCTCAAGTCTACTAGAAAATCATGTAAACATTAAATTAACCCAATAGGCTGGTTTTGCTTCCAGTAACGATTGACTATATCTTAGTTTGGATCAAGTACAAGGTACTGTTTTATTATTACAGAGAAAAAGGAAATCCTTTTTTAAAACATGGATTATTTCGATAAAATTGAGTCTATGGGAGATGGCCATTCCGTAATTTGGAGCTTGGTTACTGCTATTGGCCAAACTTAAGGTCTTTTATAAAAAAGGGAAAGTTGTGATCATCACTATTTTTAAAACCTTTAGGCAGGGGTTCAATGACCACAAGATACATATAGACAAATACAAGAGTCATCTGTACTCAACCCATTACCAATATATTTAAGACATAGACATTTTGTGCATACTGCTACTGAAAAATGCCTTACCCTTTAAACAAAACAGGGATTGTTTGTCCATATATTGCAATATATTTAAGCTGGCCAACTACGTCAAAGTCATCCCATATCTGGCCAGTCCTACACTCAATTTTCATCTGATTCATTAAGAATTCTATTGCTTCATTACACATTTTACACAGGGACTAAGTTTTACCTGCAACTTACTCACTGCTTTCAAGGTTAAAACTCCCAAACATGGTTGCCCTTTTATTGGCCACCAGTGGGATCACCTGATTATAGCTGGGAAGGGTGGGGGCTACAACATGGAGCTGGTCATTGCTCCCGTATAAATTGGAAAATTGTTAATAAATGGTAAAAGAGATTGTGAACAGCCAGGAATCCTTCTGGTTTGTTAAATTTGCCCCTACCTTTTGTGAAGGTTAACAATCCCTTTAATTCTTAGAAGTGTACTTTCTTCTTCATCTCAAAACTTCTCTTTTTTCGGCCTCGTGTTTTTATATGGTCATGAAACTCCTTGGTAACTTATAATATCCTTATATTTTACAAGAGGGGGTACTTTATTCACTATATCTATACCTGGTGCACACGTATAGCAAAATAAATATTTACATCTTTAATATTCCATATTATAAAAATGATTTATTCATCATTTTGGCCCCAAACTTGAGCCGTCTTAAGGAAACCACCTTCAGTTTCCCCAAGACGGAACATTGAATAAATAATTTGTATAATTTTTCAAACAGTGTGGGTTGCTTATGGAACATTCAAATTTTAATCCCCCTATTCAAATGTAAATTCGAATTTGAGATTTAACACACCTCAACCATGGAAACAGTCCTAATACGAATATTCGCCACCTAAAACCTGCCGAGTTCATTTACAAGTCAGTGGCAGAGGTCAGTTGAGCCAGTTAGAGATGTAAATAGCCTTCCTGTCATTTGAGGTTTTTTTCGGGAGAAAAAACTTGATTCGTATGAATGAAATACGATTAAAATTTTGGGTCGAAACCATTTGATCAAATATTAGACATTTGAATTTTTTTCTTAAATAACCTCCGAGTCGAATTTTGAGTTTATTTGATTTAAAAAAATACACATGAATTCAAACTTCAACCTTTGATAAATGGGTATATAAGTAAGAATGTTTAGCCTACAGGTAATTTCAAGGATAAGATGTAAACCATACTAATGTGCTTACCAGCATTTCCCGTGCTAGGAGGCCGCTGGGGTAGCCCTGGGGAAACCACATTTCGATGCAGTGTCGTTGGAGGTGGGGACAGCATTCTTGCATCTGTTAATGATGCACTGGCAGCTAATGAAGCAGTAACCATTGTGTTCCCTGGAGAACTGTACGTTAATGTGTTTGGGTTGGACACCGGTACAGTGACAGACATTGGAAAGGTTTGCTGTGGTAATCCAGGCTAAAAACAATATAAAGGGGGACAGAATTACATTACAGGAAAAAGCACAATTGACAAAATAGCAATTCTACAACCCTTCAAATCCTTGGGTGCCTGTAACACAATATGAGATATTCTCTAACACACAAAGCAGAGCATTCATCTTTCTTGCCATTACTCAAGAGCTCTGATGACTTTCAAACGGCCCACAAATCTATATAAAGATTCCCTTTGAAGAAGACTTGATTGGTACCTTCTCTAAAGTGAAAAATGCCCACCTCAAGGTTACCCGTTTTTGTGCAAGCAGACATGTTAGGCAAAGAGGTGGTTGTGTATATCAAGTAGCAATTTTCCAGAAAAGTAATATAAATAGATGAATACATAGTGAAGTGTCAGTATATATAAAATTTATATATAATTTACCATTAGGGTGAGACCTTTGTGAATTGAAAGTTCATTCTCAATTTTCAAAAGCCAACAATAGGACTACAAGTGTTTTTGAAAGAACACACAGTTACAAGCCTTTAGCAAGGCATGCTGGGAGATGTAGTTTTATAACTGTTGGAAAGCTACAGATTGGGCTATACACACTTTGTGGATGATGTGATCCTCGGTTATCAGGTATAGGAGGTTCACATTCAGAGTAAGGTACCGCCAGACCTTCCAAACTTTCACAAATTGTAGATGTCACTCTGGAGAACCAGTCTCTTCAGACAGTAATCTCTTTATTTAGAATTGCACAACATGTTTCGGATCGAAAAGATCCTTTATACGAGCATCTGAGGAAGGATCTTTTCAATCTGAAACATGTTGTGCAATTCTAAATAAATAGATTACTGACTGAAGAGATTGGTTCTCAGAGATTGGGCTATAATTATGGTTTCTTTGTCATCTTAGCTAGCAAGTGTCTGAAAATGAACACTTTAACCCACAAATATTAATATGCCAAACGTAGTGAGGAATATAAAATGTGTAACTCAGAGGCAATTTCAACAGCAAAATAACTTTAATTTTCACAAGTGTTATACCAAGAGAATTTGCATTTTGTCCACTGCAACTTGCCGTAGAATAGCACAGTGCTCCCCAATGTACCTGTCTAGCTATGGCAGTGCACAACTACAAACACACAGGGAGTCGCACATTTTCTATAATGTGCATGTGATAAGCAATATCATAGAAAATATATTTCCCATTTCCTTGCATAACATTTTCTGGCTCCAACAAAAAAGAAAAATGACTGTACTATAATTTACATCAGTTAAAAAGATGGCATGAACCCAAATACTGTTGCGCTAGTACTCACTGAGATTTTATGACTGCGCATCATATTATCAAATTCCTCGTTAATTTTTTTGTACTTTTCCTCGGTGTGGGGGGTGAGTACGTAGGAGCCATCAGGGTCCGGGCTGTCACAACCTCTGTTTTCCTTCTTGTTCAGTGCCTAGATGGTAAAGTTAATAAAGACCATCAACACATACAAAGAAGGGATTAAGGGAAAAAATACTTACAGGGTCTCGCTTGAAAACAAAATCACTATCTTCAATTAGTTTGCTGAATGTCTCCTCCTCAAAGTATCTCTGATCATCTGGGCTTTCACAACCATTTAAGCCTTTCTTTCTGAGAGTCTGAAACACAATTAAAAATTCATATGCAAACTGCACTAACTAATTTTGGGGCCTGACAAAACCATGCCACCTCAATATTTAAAAGGCTGGTGGCAGTACCAAGCCAGGCTGGTGGATGGATATTTTTGTGCCAGAGAGGAATATGCACA
Organism: Xenopus laevis; assembly: GCF_017654675.1. Lineage (NCBI taxonomy): Eukaryota > Metazoa > Chordata > Amphibia > Anura > Pipidae > Xenopus > Xenopus laevis. Next base: position 121,628,248 of record NC_054375.1, on the reverse strand, counting down.
AGCCTTTGTGGCAAATAGTGTTTTTTCCTTTCAGAGAAGTTTGGGCCTTTAAACATAAAGTAGAATCTACTGTATACATTTTTTTTATTTATATAGCAATATATAAAATATTCAATTTCATTGAGGAGTTTTATATTATTATACAAAGATAAGGTTGCCACTAATATCAGAAGTCATGTGACAACAACAAGCACAAGGATAAAGTGATTTCTATATACACACACACACACACCACATGCATTCCCATTTATTTATTGCACACTAGGCCTGTTCAGTGGGCCAGCAAGGGTCATTTTCATTCAAACAATTTCTTTTTGGCCTTCTTTCACAATTCTGCTAGAGATGATAGCGCTTCACGCAAATGCCATGCTGCCAGTGGACAAGTCTATGGCCCTGAATGTATCAAACTCTAGAATGTCTCTAGAGAATTGAGGGTTCAGTGGCTAAAACTTTCTGTTTGCCATTAATCTAAGCAAAAAGAAACAAAATATACAACAATGGTTTCCCATTGGAAACCATTTAAAGGGGCAATATCCAACAATGCTTAGCATAAAGCAAATATCCTATTTCATGTAAAAACCAAATCTATAATTTCTTTATGTTTCTATTACAGCACATAACAGATTATAGTTTTGCTCTTACTAGGGATGCACCAAATCCAGGATTCGGTTCGGGATTCGACCAGGATTCAGCCTTTTTAAGCAGGATTGTGTCTCGCCGAACCGGATCTCCCCGGGATGGGGATGGGGAGGGAAATCACGTGACTTTTTGTCACAAAACTAGGAAGTAAAAAATGTTTCCACTCTTCCCCTTCATGCCCCTAATTTCACATGCAAATTAGGATTCGTAATCGGTTCGGTATTTGTCGAATCTTTCACGAAGGATTTGGGGATTCGGCTGAATGGCAAATAGTGGATTTGGTGCATCGCTAGCTCTTACTACCTCCCCACCTCTATAATTGAGTGTGTATAGACAAGCCCCTCTCTTTCTCCATCTGCTTTATATGTCCCAGATTTATTGGCAAGAAGGAATTTGCTAAACAGAGGGTTTAACTGGAAAGGGAAAAATGTTTAAACGACTTTCTCCTCCACCCACATTTGTTCTAAAGAAGTGAAGAGGTATGGTCAGGCATGCAGGGGAAGTGCTTTCAGTTTCCACCTTCTGCATGGTCTAGTGCATTGTTTTCATTATTATAACAAAAACAGGTGGAATATATTTCAAAACACAATTCCCATTCATTGAGCTCACAATGAACAACAGTCTATAGTGCCCCTTTAAATTGTCAAATATTGTTTACACCACTGTAGCAAACAGTCCCTGTCATAATTATTCAGAAAAAAAGTTAAATTTGAAAATGGTTATTCAGGGTATTTACAGTATATATATATATATATATATATATATATATATATATATATATATATATATATATATATATATATATATATATATATATATATATATATTATATTTATTATTTAACAAAAATAAAGAGCATTTGTAAAAAATGGTCATTATATACTTTAGACCACAGACTGCACTGCAATAGAGCCATAGGCGATAGCAACTGTTGCAAGAAAAGGTTCTCTTATTATCTACTAGGAAAGCATAAAACAACAATTTAGGCTGGCAGGACATCTCTGAGTCTAAGGCAGGAGCACCTATACTTTACTAACGCAAGGTCTACTTTTAGTGATGTTGTCCCTTTATGATCTACATCCATAATAGTATTGTTAGGATTTTGTATTACTTAAATATTATATTTATGGGAAAACTTATATTGCTATATTTAAGAATGTAATTATTTATTATGTATTATTATTATTATTAAATTATTGTTATATTATTGTATAATAATTATATTTATTTATTATTAACTATTACTATTTCTTATGTAACCTTAACAGTATAAATATCTGAATAAAACAGGAGGGTGCTTTATTCAAGCTGTTTGTTGACAGTGTCTTGAGATCTTCTGATCACCAGCTAAAGGTCTACTGGTAGATCCCAATCTACCTTTTGGGTACCCCTGGTCTAAGGGGTTAAAATAAAAGATAAGTGAAGCCATGTTTAAGGCTTGCAGGACTTTCCCTGGTGTAAGAGTTATGGACAATACAACCCGAGCCTCCGATACTTGATGGCTCGCTAACAACAATGTCTTGGCTGAAAAACTAGGGCAATATCAACCCTGCAAAGTCTCCTGAGATAACTAGCGTCTTCCCTTCAGTTAACCTGACCCAATTCTAGCACAAAGAGCTTGCCTTGCCGTTACAGCACAGCACAGTGTTTTATGGTTTTCTTTTTGCAATACAATTCTACTATGGAACATATCAGATACAATCAGCTTTTTGGTTATTTCCAAAAAGGGCAAAGAATCTGAAAAGCCAACAGCAATACATTACAAACCTCAAGCACACGTTGATTGTGAGCCAACGATGTTACAGACTTTTTTGCTGCTTGGCTTCTGAACAATGTATCTGGCTGACAACGGGGGGGGGGGGGCTTTGAAACAGTATACTCCAATATGGCAATATTTGTGAGTTCATAGGTGATCATTAGCTAAGATGTCCTGTAAGTCCCTCTCACATTACTTGGCATGTGTTGTGTGGCTCAGCACATGGAGGAACAGGTGTAGTGTGTACTTGCACCTGTCACTGCTCTCAGCTCAGCCCGGCCAATTAGCTGGACAAGATCACAGACACGGCCATACAAGGAGCGGTTGTTTTAGTCTTTGAAGGTCGGATGTTGCTCTCCTCTGAAACCTTCTCTAACTGCCAGCTAGCAGGCAGCCACTTTATCCACTTGCTATTGTTAACCCCATCAAGCTGCAAACACTAAGGCCAGGGTATAACATTTTGCAACCACTATGATCGACTCTGCGTGACAATACCCTCTAATTGCAAATGCGTATGTTCTAAGCAGACCAGTGAATGCATGTGCCATAAATCATGAACAATAGCTGGTCTTTTGTGTCTAGGTTTTAGGGACAAAGCAAAAAAACAACAACTGTGCACCATAAGGGTACAATTTCATATACCAAGTGTTTTGCAGGGCCACAATTGTACAATATGAGCCATTCATTCGATATAAAGTGCAATTTCCCAAGCTGTGACATGGGAACATTAATATAAACTGAATTATCTGTACATAGCACAGACGCTCGGCTGTAAAACTTTTCTTTTCTCCTGTCACTGTTATTAGGGTATATTTAAGGTTTCATATCCAGGTACTGGAAAACTATTCTTTCCAGTTTGTTTTGTAGTGGCATTACTTATAAAAGCCTTGCAGATACAAGCTTTGTGGAATGTTGTAATCTGTTAACAAGGACAGGCGAGGTCTGTGGGAGACAGGCAGTCCCTTATTTTCTCACAGGCAAATAGTAAGACAATAGATAACAGGTTTCCCCCTTCACGGAAAGGTTATGGCTGCTGTCGATTATCACTAGAACGTGTAGATGAATTAAAAAAAAACATTGACCAGAGCAAGTCCGGTGCATTCAGAAATAACAGAAATTATAGAAATTTCTTCCAAAGAAACCAATTCATGAAGCAGACTGCACTACCCACACTCTAGAATACAGCACCACCCACACTATGGGTACCCCAAAGCTGATCATAAAAGGTCCAGCAGGGTTGGCCAATGCTATCTGGATCATTTTGTTTCTGGCTCTTAAGGTGGCCATAGACGTAACAATTATGATCTTTCTTGGAAAAGATGTTTCCAAGAAAGATTGTTCATTTCAATACACACGTGTAGAGCTGAATCGTCAGATATATAGGTAGAAACAATAGAATTCTACCTGTATTTGACGATTCAGAACTAACAATGGCTGATGTTTGGATGCTTTCAAAGGCATCCGATCAAAATTTTCCATCCAGCCCGATTGACAAGCCGACTGATATCCAAGTCTTCTGCCGATATCGGTCGGCTCTTTTCCCACCATACTTGCACGGAATATTGCATGAAAATTTGTTTCGTACGATATTATCTGTGCGTCTATGGCCACCTTGAGGCAGTGATCACTGACCAGAAGCACGTGCAATTGACGTCAGGACCATACATTTCAACAGCATATTTTTCTGGTCAGCAATTTCCACCAGAGAGCAAAGCAGCCAGCCAGTAGGGCATTTTACAAAGTTTTGGGGGTGCCCTGTGATATATTGAACGATACCCCAGGGTTCCTAACATTGCAGGTCTCTATTTGTGGGGTCAGCCCCACAGTTTGGGAGCCACCAATCTACAGGCTAAAATCTGGAAACGGTGTGATTTTGTTTTGCAAAAAGCTGGTGCTGCATCCCAGGTCTGGAGAGCTTCCAATAAGCTTTATCATTGAGCTAAGAGGATGATTGATCATTGCATGCTCTTTAGAACAATCATTCTCCTTACATGTGCATCGTTTCTTTAAAGAGTTTAATCTACAAGGCACTATAATGAACACACCTACAACTATAATAGCCAAGGCCCACCAGACAGCAATCAAAATTAGGCTACTTGCGATTTACGTGGCTTTATTTGGCAATCAGGGGCAAACAGTATAGGTATGTCCAGATATTCAGCTTGAGCACTCAAGAGGATGCAGTTTAATGGACTGCTCATTATGTATGTATAGTGGCATTAGAAGTCCTAATTACAATCATCAAGGAAAGACTGTACTGCTAATACCAGCAGAATGTACATGGGCAAGCTGTGGCTCTTAGTCTTCAGTTGTAGCTAGATGCATATAGATAGATGGCTTATCTCCAAGGCTCTGGGACCACACTGATGTACGGTAGTTTTAACTTCTTGGTTCTTGTAAGGCAGTTATAAGCAGGTGACCAGTCAGCAGATAAACCCCTGGCCTGCATAAAGGCCTTCTGCTAAGAATAATGGCAAAAGGGGTGTTTTGTGTTTTTAAATAAGAAAAAATTGCATTGCCATGTTATTTCTTGAGCTAAACAGGGCAAACAGAGAAATTAAAACTACAGCAGGTTTTAAAGGTGGCCATAGACTACCAATAAACTCGCCCCCCTAGAGCATGCTGGCAGCTTATTGACCCATGTATGGGACCCAGTCACAGGCCTGAGCAACCAATAGCAAACCTAATGTTACTAAGGCAGATTTGAAAATCCTGTTGAATAAGAACCACATCACCTCGTTAATACGGTTCTCATTTGAATGGACTGCTCTCCCATATGTATGATTCACTGGGGCCAATGATTGAATCGGCCTGGTGTGTTGGTAGCCAAATCGGGCTCAACTCTGCCCATTTTGTGACCTGGCAAACCAACGGATCTGGCAATGTACAGCCACTATAGGGCTATGGCACACTAGGAGATTAGACACCTTCAATAAATTGTGCAAAATGTCCTCTTGTGCTGGTAAAACATCTGAAAATATCTTTGTATTTAAAAACCTTGAACTCTCCAGTTCCTAGCCTGTTATATCTCATAATCATGCAAAAATTGCTTCCTTCTGTATTTTCATCTATTAAGCCATTGAACTTGGGACAGGGACAGGTATTTTACTTTGCTTTTACATTTATGGTACTTTCCTAGATACTTGTAAGGAGGATGTAGGATGTGGCTCTACACAGTAAAGTCTGATTGCTAAATAACCAAATTTGTGTTCAGTTTAGATTTGCAGAGAGGGATAATCTGAACATAACCACTGAATTTAATCATTGTCATTCCAGAACATAATTTTCTGACTTGCAAAGTCCATTCAGTTTTTTACATGGAACTATGTTTCATGGGGCCTGCCCATGAAAGGAAGAGACTTCAACGGAAATGAAAATAACTAAAACTGACTAACAATATCTGGCCCTTAAAACACCTACAAAAACTGCATCCAAGTTTAATGCTTTAACCACAACCTGCCAGTCTTTAATATAAAAACCAAGATGCAACTTACAGCTGATGTACTGTAGTAGATAGCAGTAGTGTATGGTTCCATTCTTAGTCATAATCAGCCTGTACATAAATATTTTCCTTTACAGGGGGTGTTGAGGAAAAAGCAATGTGGTATAGTTTCTTCTTGAGTGGCTGTCTGTGCTAAAATGACAAGACTATTTTAAAAGGAACAAAAGAAAGGGCTTCCCTGTCACACACCTATTATGTTGCCAGCAGTTCAATATTCCTTTTAGTAATCTTGATCGGATTTCTCTCTGTTTTTGGTCAGATACCAGCTGCTATAAAGTTACCAGCACTGGTGGATATATATTGAACAGGGCAATGGGAAGGTAACCAGATAGCAGCTCCCTAACACAAGATAAAACCTGCCTGGTAGATTTAAGAACACTCAATAGCAAAATCCAGGTCCCACAACCACACATTCAGTTACATTGAGCAGGAGAAACAACAGCCTGCCAGAAAGCAGTCCCATACTAAAGTCCTGGCTCTTTGTGAAAGCACATGACCAGGCAAAATGACCTGAGATGGCGCCTACACACCAATATTACAACTAAAAAAAATACACTTGCTGGTTCAGGAATGAAATTTTATATTGTAGAGTGAATTATTTGCAATGTAAACAGTGTAATTTAGAAATAAAAAAAAAATACATCATAACAATCATGACAGAATCCATTTAAATAAATGAGGGATGGATTTTGCTAATTTTGTTGACTGCCTGATGAGCTGGGAATCATTAGGGTAACAAAACACCCATTATTTGACACGTGTGCCATTGTCCTGGGATGTGAAAGGGATAAAGAATGGGGAGAAAAGAGAGAGGGAGAAACAGATAGGTGGCTTTTCAAACTGATGACTAACTTGTGTCTTATGTTTATGCTGAAATAAATGTCAGTGATTTTTATTTGGTGTAAGAAATGAATATTTGCTATATAAAGCACCACTAAAACAGAGATGTCTCCAGACATCAGTTGATAGCAAACAATAAAAAATCTGCATTTAAAAGTAGACATTATCCAGTGGTACAGTGGTTATGCACAACATCATCTATGTATAGCTTAATTAGGCTACATAGCCATTTTGACTACTGACGTTTAAATAACCCAAGAAGAAAGTTTTGTCTGAGAAAACAATCACTTGAACTTCTAGTAGCAAAACATAACTGACGTCAAAAGCCCATTTGCTTTGGGTAAGTGTCCCACTTCAAGCGGTTTCTAAGTAACAAGTGGGAAATGATCAGATGAGTGGAAAATGAGTTATTCTTGCAGAGGTACAAAATAATACTGTTCTATACATGCACCTCATTACAATAATACAGCACATCGGGGTTATCACAATCAATATAAACAATGGCAGAAAGACTAGGGTGCAGAACAATGAACCAAACTATTACAATATTACTTTCTTCCATTGTATACTTTTGTTTCAATCATGTATGATTTCTGTCTTGGTCTAATTGTCACAGATAGGAAGAAAGCATGCCAGGATCTGTACGGTGACTATTTCTATTACAAAATGATTAGTCTGACAAGGTTTCATTCTGTAATTATACAGGTAAGGAAAAATCACAATAAAAGTTGAAATGTTTATAGCAGCCTTACAGGATGGTGCTTAACAATGTAGGTAATGTATCAGTGTTTGCAAATGACACAAAACTATCCAGCCCAATTAATTCCATCCAGGATGTGGCATCCTTGCAACATGATCTTGACAAACTGGCAATCTGGGCAGCTAAGTGGCAAATGAGATTCAATGTTGATAAATGTAAAGTCATGCACCTGGGATGTAAGAGTATCCAAACCACTTATACCCTTAATGGGACTGCACTAGGCAAATCGATTATGGAAAAGGACCTTGGAGTCCTTGTAGATGATAAACTTGGCTGTAGCAAGCAATGCCAGTCAGCAGCATCAAGGGCAAATAAGGTCTTGAGCTGTATTAAAAGGGGCATAGAGTCACAGGAGATGGGGTCATTCTTCCACTGTATAGAGCACTGGTAAGGCCCCATCTAGAATATACCGTACAGTTTCGGTCTCCAGTGCTCAAACAGGATATTTTTGAATTAGAGAGGATCCAGAGAAGGGCAACTAAGCTGGTAAAAGGTATGGAAAATCTTAGCTATGAGGAAAGACTGGCCAAATTGGGGATGTTCACGCTGTAGAAGAGGCGCTTAAGGGGTGATATGATAACTACGTATAAATATATAAGGGGATCATATAATAATCTCTCTAATGCTTTATTTACCAGTTGGTCTTTCCAGCTGACACAAGGTCTCCCAATCCGATTATAAGAAAAGAGGTTCTGCCTAAATATTCAGAAAGGTTTTTTTTTATTACAATGAGAGCTGTGAAGATGTGGAAATCTCTCCCTGAATCAGTCGTACTGGCTGATACATTAGATAGCTTTAAGAAGGGGTTGGATGGCTTTTTAGCAAGTGAGGGAATACAGGGTTATGGAAAATAGCTCATAGTACAAGTTGATCCAGGGACTGGTCTGATTGCCATTTTTGAGTCAGGAAGGAATTTCTTCCCCCTGAGGCAAATTGGAGAGGCTTCAAATTTTTTTTTTGCCTTCCTCTGGATCAACGAGTAGTTAGGCAAGTTAAAATAGAGTTCAAAGGTTGAACTTGATGGACGTGTGTCTTTTTTTTTAACCTAACTTACTATGTACTATGTATTACGGAAAGAAAATATAAGCATTCCATTTAATAACTGATATACCTGTATTACCAATGGTTTAAAGGCAAAGGAATGGTTTGTTGATTCTAGTCAATGATTACAGGGATATTTGGGCACAGCAATAGCAATAAGGTGTGAGAGGATCAGCAGCAGATTCTAAGGTTTTCACTTTGTGAATAAGTTTTATTTGTGCTAAATCCTATACCTGTAGGTGTTTTAAGGCAGAGAGGTGATAATTTAGGGATTGGATCCTCTGCCAACAGGCCTAGATATGCACTTACGATGATCTGATATTTGGACGTGGGGTTTATCACATTCTGGTTGAGGTTTTAGGGAGGTATGCTAAAATAATCAAACAAAAGACAATACAACAGTAGAGGAGGCCAGAAGTGCTCTCCATTCATGTTAGGCATGCACTGTCAAAGGTAAATTAAAAATTTGCCCAGGTGTATCAAGCAGTTTCCCCATGTCTATAAAAGGTATGGGTTACTGGCCTGAGGTCAGAAAAGTACTTGGTAAAAGAAAGAAATTGGCCAAAGGACTGTAAGTGAGTTTTCTATCTCTGGGAGTAGAATTAGGCTCAGGGTAGGTTGTACAGAAAGCACGCCCACCAAGAGCCGAGGATTAGCATCCCAGCAGCACCTGCTAGAGAACTGGGGTGTCCCAAGTGATTGCCTTCTCTTTTAAGGTGGGCCCTGGATGTCAGGTCCTCTGGTGGGCCCTAGAAAGGTCAGTCAGACACTTCCTCCAGTGTCCAGTGCATGCGACACTGGGTGTCATTCATCAGAAAAAGGCAGTCAAGTCTCTAACCCAGCAAAGCCAAAAACTTTCTGCAATTTGTCTTGCACTTAAACCCTTGATCTTATTTCTGCTGGCACAGAGAGCTCTTGCCATAGCCCACTGAGTGAATTATGTGATTGTCCGATTAGTCTGCCAAGTGTATTGCTTTCGCATTTATTAAACACATGTGCAAAACAAATTAAGCTACTTGAAACACGGATGTCTTACAGTTTGCCTTTACCGCTTGAATAATATTGCTCTCCATTTTGAGATTAAATAAGAACTGCCAGATACCGAACTTGTGGATTATATTTTATTTGGCTACCAGAATTGCCTCTTTTTTTTGCATTCTGAGTCATCCAATGCATTTTTACAGGAGCTTGGACACATCTGTGAAAACACTTCACAAAGGCTGGAATTCAGAAGAAGCCACATGAGGAAGGCTCTGCCCAGGTTTTATTTGAATTCAGACATAAAATGCTCATTGTGTCTGCCCAGGAGCTCTAGCGACTCTTGTTTGCTACTATATGAATGGGGGAAATTTTAAATGTTTAACTTTTAAAAACCTGTCATCAGTGTCTAAACTGATGAAAATATATCAGGTGCCATTCCACTTAACTAACGCCTATGGTTTAAAAGCAAAGTACAAAACCTTTCCACTTTACTTTTATTTTTCGATCCCGCACGGATTCCACTTGATTTTATTTTTTCTAATTAAAAAAAAGCCCAAAGAGCTTCAGCGCCACCCCCCCGCCATGGAATGTGCAGGTGTTTCCAGTCTTCAAGAGAACATCCACAGACCTGCCAGACACCAAAAGGAAACAAAAACATAAAGAGACTTATGCTCATACTATAAGTCTTTAGCTTCATTTTCAGGCGTCCAGCTCATAAAAAGAGAACATACAGAGACTTAGAAAAGAAGCAGAAACGGCCTGTATTAAGTACAATTTCTAAAATTCAGTAAAAATCCATTCATGTAAATGAAGATTTTCCATTCCAGCTGTACTGTAAATAAATAAGAACTCCACCAATCTTCTTTCCTGCTGATTTACAGAACATGGCTTAAGTTTTACATTAAGAAAGTGTGTTACTGGGGATGCAAAACCAACTATTATTCCAAACCACCTCTCAATACATAGAACTGCTTATTATGGTGACCATCACGTTAATAATTTAGTTATAGCCATGATGACTTGTAGCTGGCTAGCAGAAATCATTTAGTACATATAGAGAACATGGACAGCATGGAATGCAGTCCTTGAAACCCAAGAAGTCAATGCTTGCATACAGCTTACTACTGGTTTGGCACTTAAAAGGGTGGTTCGCCTTTAAATTTTTAGTATGTTATAGAATGGCCAATTTTAAGCAACTTTTCAACTGGTCTTCATTATTTATTTTTTATAGTTTTTTAATTATTTCTTCTGACTTTTTCCAGCTTTGGAATGGGGGTCACTGACAGCATCTAAAAACAAATGCTTTGTAAGGCTACAAATTTATTGTTATTGCTACTTTTTATTACCCATCTTTCTATTCAGACAATCTCCTATTCATATTGCAGCCTCTTATTCAAATCAATGCATGGTTCCTAGGGTTATTTGGACCCTAGCAACCAGACTGAAACAGAAAACTGGAGAGCTTCTGAATAAAAAGTTAAATAACTCAAAAACCACAAATAATATAAAATGAAAACCAATTGCACATTGTTTCAGAATACCACTCTCTAAGCTAATTTGAAGGTGAACAACCCCTTTAAAGGGCATGTAAAGGCAAAAAAATTAAATCTAATTTTTACTTTCTTTAATGAAAAAGAAACCTATCTCCAATATACTTTAATTAAAAAATGTGTACCGTTTTTATAAGAAACCTGACTGTATGCAGTGAAATTCTTCCTTCATTTACTGCTGTGGATAGGAATTGTCAGATGGTCCCTAACTGCTGAGCAGGGAAACAATCATACTTATGAACAGCAGGGGGAGCCCCCACCTTACTTCCCAGCCATGCAGAACTCAAGCAGCTTTGTTTATGACGATCCCTAAGCATCCCAGACCACACTGAGCATGTGCACAGTCTTAGTCTTTGTCTTGCAAAGATGTTTAACAAAGTTACAAGATGGTGACCCCTGTAGCCAACTTTGAAAGAATAAATTATTTGTTTGATTAGGCTTGTGGTGCAGTAAGTTCATGTTTATATTTAGTATACAAAATACAGCATTTCTAGCCTTATTCTATTTTAGACTTTACATGCCCTTTAAAGTTACGTCTTTCTATATTTACATCACATAGAGTCATACTTCTTGTCACAAGTCAAAGCTCAACAAAATGGTGTCATGACATTAAATAAGCTATTTTTTCAGAAGAATCTTAGCATTCCCATACTTAAAGGGATTCTGCATGAGAAAATATGTTTTTTACAATATGCATCAGTTAATAGCGCTCCGCCAGCAGAATCCTGCATTGGAATTCATTTTTCAAAAGAGCAAATAGATTTTTTTTATATTTAATGTTGAAATCTGACATGATGTCAGTTTCCCAGGTGCTCCCAGTAATGTGACATGTGCACTGATAAACTTCAGTCACTCTTTACTGCTGCACTGCAAGTTGGACTAATAGTTGAACCAATCAACTCCTTCCCTTCCCCACCCCCAACAGCCTTTTAACAGAACAATGGGAATGTAACAAGATAACAGCTCCCTGGTAGATATGAGAATAGCACTCAGTAGTAAAAATACAAGTCCCACTACGACTTCTTCAGTTACATTGAGTTGGAGAAACAATAGCTTGTCTAATTACATGCAATGTACATATTGCAATTTCGTAATAAAAACTATACCATAAAAATCATGACAGAATTCCTTTAAAATGAGAACAAAAAAAACCGATGCCATTTTAAGAAAATGAATTAGATTCATCCATAACATAAGAAGCTGAAATGAAGAAGGGCAAAAAAAGCACCTGTACATATAAGGACATATTTATGGTTAAAGATGGAGCTTTGTGTTTAATAAGGTTATTGAGAGCTAATGATTTTGTTGATTAATGATTTTTGCAATTCAGATTTTCAAAATGTATTATTATAACAAATTAGAAATCATTGTAAGTCTCATCTTTCCATCTTAGGTCTATGGAGATACCATTTAAAGCAAAGTGACTTAATGTATATACAATTTACTATTTCTCACAAACATATGACTTGTCAAATAGCTGGAAATGGAATGAGAAAAAAAGTACAGTTTCTTCAACTAAACTTTATCGAGATTAACCAACTTGTAATCTTTCTTAAATAATGTCAGTCTCAAGTAATCTACCTTGTTTGAATTTCCTTGAATCTATGCAAGATAAAACATGACAACAACAAAAAAAGAAAGGCTATTTAACGGCTGCCACTAAAATATCTGGAAAGGTCCCATATCACAAATGCATATTTATTTACTATGTTAATGTAGGGTTCATAAACAGTTAACATTGCTACCTCAACAATGTCAGAGTTGGTTCTGCTCTCATGGGGCTCATTGTATTCGGTGTACTTGAGAAGGACTTTGTCCATGTCCGTACTGGCATATTGAAACAGCTTGTTAGAGCTATTGAAAATAATCAGTGCAATTTCACAGTCACAGAGTACGCTCAGTTCGTAAGCCTTCTTCATCAGTCCAAACTTTCTCTTGGTAAATGTTACCTGAAGAAAAAAAAATGAAACACCACTTATGCAATAATTATCTGTATAGTCTGTTCACAACACTACTGGGATATTTTTTGTATACCCAACAGCTTCCCCACCCGCAACTACTTTAAAAAGAAAATAAAATTAGAATACATTACATTACCTCTGAATACAAAGTGAAACACATAAAGGCAAAAGCATATCCTGCTATTAAATATAATAAGTTACTGAGGAATTCCATAAGCATATAAAGGCAGCAAACTTCATTCTGAGAACTCTGTTATTATAGTGTGATATGGATGAATTGCCATATATTAAATTAACAATTAATGGGCTACAATATTTGTATAGGGAAAAGTTGCACTATGAGTGGGGAGCTGGAGAGGTATAAGATGATGTAGGACTGCACTAAAATATATACAGGTAAGGGATCTGTTTTTCCGAAGTTTTAAAAATGATTTCCTTTTTCTCTGTAATGATAAAATAGCACCTTGTACGTGAGCCAAACTAAGATATAATTAATCCTTATTGGAAACAAAAACAGCCTATTGGGTTTATTTAATGTTTACATGATTTTTTTAGTAGACTTAAGGATTCTGGATAACTGGTCCCATATATATTTATATATATATATATATATATATATATATATATATATATATATATATATATATATATATATATATATATATATATATATATATATATATATATATATATATATATATATATATATATAGATTCTGGATAACTGGTCCCATATATATATATATATATATATATATATATATATACACATACACACATACATATACACACACACATATATATATCTATATATATGTAGTTCACTATGATCTGCTCATTTCGCAAGGTCTCCAAATGAACAGCTTTTTACCTGATTTGGTCACCAATGCACTTGGTCACTATTTGAATTATTGAATTACAGACTGTCGAGATATCTAAACTATTTTTAACTACTAAAGTTGCTGACTTGTTCTGGAGGGGCCAACTTGGAAGCTTTATTATTATTATTAACATGTATTTATATAGCGCCAACATATTGCGTAGCACTGTAAAGTAAATGTGATTATACTAGGGATGCACAAAATCCACTATTTTGGATTCGGCCAAACGCCCGAATCCTTCATGAAGGATTCGGCCGAATACCGAACCGAATCCTAATTTGCATATGCGGGAGAAGGGGAAAACATTTTTTACTTCCTTGTTTTGTGACAAAAAGTCACGTGATTCCCCTCTCCGCCCCTAATTTGCATATGCAAATTCAGATTTGGTTCGGCCGGACAGAAGGATTCGGCCGAATCTGAACCATGCTGAAAAAGGCCGAATCCTGGTCTAATCCCAAAACGAATCCTGGATTCGGTGCATCCCTAGATTATACAACTAAATCACATGAAATTATATACATAGAACATATGGAGTTACATACATCACAATCAATGCCGGTACAAAAGGTGAGGAAGGCCCTATGCAGAAAGAGCTTACACTCTAAAGGGAAGGGAGTAATACACAAGGTGTGGGAGTGGGCAAGATCGAATTAAGTGGGTGAGAAATGTGGTATTGTATGTGGTGTTGCGTTTGGTAGTTAAGCAGAGTGAGGGTAGGCTTCTCGAAAGAAGTGCGTTTTAAGAGATTTCTTGAAAGCAGAAAGGTTGGGAGAAAGTTGGACAGACCGTGGGAGAGAGTTACAGAGGAGGGGTGCAGCCATTGCAAAGTCTTAAATGCGAGCATGTGAGAAGGTAATGAGAGAGGAGTAGAATAGCAGGTCAGTAGAGGAGTGTAGTAAGCGGTTGGGTGAGTATATAGAGATGAGTTCAGAGATGTAGGGTGGGGCTGAGTTATGAAGTGCATTGAATGTCAGGGTCATTAATTTGAATTTAATTCTGAGAGGTAGTGGAAGCCAGACAGAATGGCATGGCAGAGGAGGAGTGGTTGCCTTGCAGCAGTGTTCATTATGGATTGGAGAGGTCTGGAGGGGAAGGCCAATTAAAAGAGTTACAGTAGTCTAGACGTGATATGAAGAGAAAGTGAATAAGAATGTTGGCAGCATCCTGGGTGATAAATGATCATATTTTGGATATGTTCCTTAGGTGGAAGTGACATGATTTAATAAGTGACTGGATATGAGGAGTGAATGACAGGGCAGAATCTAGGATAACCCCAAGGCACCGGGCCTGGGGAGAGGGGGTGATAGTGGAATTGATAGCTATGATGGATACTTCCGGGATGTTACTGGTGTTAGTTGGAGGAAAGAGAATCATTTCAGTTTTAGAGAGGTTTAATTTAAGGTAGCATTGCGACATCCAGGTAGAGATAGCAGACAGGCAGGAGGAGACGCGAGTTAGGAGTTCAGGGTTAAGATCAGGAGATGAGAGCTAGATCTGAGTATCGTTAGCATAGAGGTGGTAGTGGAAACCATACGAGTTGATTAATTTGCTAAGGGAGAAAGTATAGAGGGAGAATATTAAGGATCCCAGGACAGAGCCTTGAGGAACCCCAACAGAAAGAGTTAGGGGAGAAGATGCTACTCTGTTGTAGGAGACACTGAAGGAACGATTGGTGATGCAAGAAGAGAACCAGGACAGGGCTGTGTCACGAAGGCCAAGTGAACGGAGGGACTAGTGGAGGGGAGGGTGATCTACAGTGTCAAATGCAGCTGAGAGATCAAGCAGTATTAGTAGTGAGAAATTATTGTTGGCTTTAGCAGTTAAAAGGTCATTAGTTAGTCGGGTCAGGGCAGTTTCAGTAGAGTGTTGTGGCTTAAAACCAGATTGTAGGGGGTCCAGCAGGTTATTGTCAGAGCGGAATGAGGTTAGTCGGTTATAGACTAGATTGAGGGGATCAAGAGAGGGTTTTTTTTCAGAATGGGGGTGATTAGAGCATGTTTTAGTTGAGAAGGAAACAGTCCAGTTGAGAGCGAGAGATTAAATAGGTGAGTTAAGGCTTTGATTAGACAAGGATTGGTATTGCGGAGAAGTTTTTGAGGGAATTGGATCAAGCGGGCAGGTGGTAAGGTGAGAAGAGGCCAAAAGCTTTGAGACTTCCTCATTAGTGACAGGGGTGAAGGAGCACAGGAGAGACTGGGGAGTGTGGAGGGAGGGTGATGGAAGTCTAGGGGGGTTGAGTAGTGTAATGTCCCTTCTGATAGTGTCAATTTTGTTTTTGAAGTGCTCAGCAATATCTTGAGCAGAGACAGATGTGCACGGAGAGGGTGGAGAAGGGGAAAGGAGAGTGTCAAAGGTGGAGAAAAGTTGTACTGTTTTTTTAGAAAAGGAGTTAATGAGTGAAGTAAAGAATGTTTGTTTGGCTTGGAAGAGGCTGGTGTTATAGGAGCGCAGGGCAGATTTGTAGCTCCAAAAGTCTGATTCTGAGCGGGATTTGCGCCAGTGACGCTCAAGTGCACGTGAGTGTCTTTGGAGTTTTTTGTATGAGCAGTATGCCAAGGTTGAAGTGGTTTGGGTCTAGCACGTTTAGTTTTTGTAGGAGCAAGCTCATTGAGGGCAGTGGTGAGAGTACTGTAGTAGACAGAGGTAGCCGCATTAGGACAAGAGATGGCTGAAATATTAGAGTGAAGAGAGTCAAAGGAAGAAGAGAGATGTGACACGTCTACAGCTTGCAAGTCACGGAAAGTACATGTTTGGGGAATAGCAGGGGATGAGGAGGGAGTTAGTGAGAGTTGAAATGTGACCATATTGTGATCAGAGAGGGGAAATGGTGAGTTAGTAAAATTGGTGGTTAAACAGAGTCTGGTAATATGAGATCCAGAGCATTACCATTGGAGTGAGAGGGGGAGTCCAAGCACAAAGATAAGCCTAGGGAGGAAGTGAGTGATAGAAGTAGAGACAGAAGGGTTGTTAATAGGTATAATGTTGTAACGGCTATATTAAAGTCACCTAATATGATGGATGTAATGTTAGATGAAGGAAAGTATTGGACTGTGTATGGCCACCTATTCTTCTGTGGCTTATTTTTTATACTGTTGACTGGTTAACATGATCTGAGGTGCATCTGCATTCCACTCTCTAAAGGTTAACCAATCAGTGGGATTGACTACATCATTGAACACATCACGTACTACTGACTAGCTGATCTGTCCATGAAACAGAAGTTAATTCCAGTGTCCCAATCACAGACGTCTTACAGACGGAAGACAGAAGCATCACTGAAATGTTGTTTGACACTGTCTGCCATTACCAAATGACAAACAAAGGGTATATTTCCTTGTAATTATAGTTATTATATCCTTGTATTTGTTATGTTGTAATGGCAGAGAGCGACAAATATAATTTCACTAATGCTTCTCTCCCTCCACACAGACGTATGCACTGTGACAGCTGAACTAACCTCAATTTAATGGATAGATTGATCAATAAAAAGCTTGTATGATGTGCACAGTGATGTCACAAATGACAATTATTGGCTGATGATGTGATTATGAGTGGGGAGTTTAGGCATGCCTCACAGATATATCAATAGCAAGCCCCCTCCAGCTCTGGTTTGCTTTGACTCTTTATACAGTTACACTTCTTTGTGTACAGAAAATATATAGAATAAAATATATTTAACATTTTTGCATTATATTATTTTTACTTGCACACAAACATACACTTTGATTTCTAAACATTCAATATTATGGTTTACATGCACATTTTATAACATGAAGGTTTGCAGCAGTAGACTAGTAAAGTTTAGGTGCTTGGGAGTGCCAAGCTTAATCCTCATAATCCTATACTGAAATTGTTTTCAATTTAGTTCTTTTCATAACAAGCCAGTGCTAACCAGCACTTTAACATAGGGACGTTAGAAGGCAAATTCCAGTAGTCCTTCCTTTTGTGTACATCTCATATACATTTGAGTGTGACATCATACCAAGAGACCTAGAGGATCAGAATATATTTCCTGGGTGTCTCTAAAAGAATCTGGCAGTTGTGGGAAATATGAAAGGGAAAACCTAGGGGCTTGTGAAACTTTGCTGATGTAACCAGAGCACTCTTAACAAGAGCTCACAGGTAATGGAATACAGGCATAGAACTTGCTATCCAGAATGCCCAGGACCTTGGGTTGTCCAAATAATGAATCTTTCTGTAATTTGGATATTCATACCTTAAAGGAGAAGCCCCCCCCCGCTTCATCCCTGCATTAGTGCTAAAAGAGTCCATGAATGTCAATCTCACTTCTCCATGCAGAGTAGTGCAGTGGAGCTCAAGGGCGCCATCTTCTGCATCTTTGGTTTCTTCAGATCCTCTTCCTTCCCATCAGCAATTTACATCTATCCGGCGGATGCACAGTTGGTGCGAATACCGAACTGGCTCCAACTCCACATGCGCCAAATAGCTTAGTGTCTGTGAAGAAACCGAAGATGTGGAAGATGGCGCCCTTCATCTCCGCTGCGCTACTCTGCATGGAGAAGTGAGATTGACATTCAGAGACACTTTTTGCACTAATGCACTTTGCGGTGAGGAAGCAGAGAGGGGGGACTGTTGATGCTAGTGGATGGGGCTTTTCGCATTGGGGGGGTTTAATTCTCCTTTAAATCTACTAAAAATCTGGATTAGGATTGTTTTGCCTCCAATAAGGATTAATTATATCTTAGTTTTGCTCAAGTACAAGCTACTGTTTTATTATTAAAAAGAAATATTTTTAAAAAATGTAATTATTTGATTAAACTAGATTATATGGAAGATAGCCTTCCCATAATCTGAGTTTTTGGGATAATGGGTTTCCAGATAACAGATCCATTACCTGTATGCCAAGTTCAATGGAATTGATTCAAAAATCAAAGAGGCAGATCTAATCCATTATAGCAGACAGATGCCCTGCAAGTTATGGTGATTTAGTATCAATCCTTACCACGGATTTTAGCTCCCTGTAAATCATCACTGACATTTTGCCAGAACTTTCACAATTACAGCAGCCCAAGCTTTTCTTATGCATAAGGCCATCTAAATTCACAAAATAAATGTAAGCTATTCTTACTTTCAAATCCTCATGACATCACTCCCATGATCAATAACTATATTGATCAGCAGACAGTTGTTTGCCAACTTATCCTTACTCAACTGTGGATTTTCAGTGAGGGGGTGCCATTATTAATGGAAGTATGACATCATCAGTGGGGTATTCTAGCATTTTAGATTGCTTGGGTATAAAATGGAGACAGACATTTGTATTCTGTAAGCACAATAGAGGGTTTTTTGATGTGTACCAACACAATGCAGAACAGTTAAATTTAACTAAATTTCCTTTATATATATAGGACTACCTTGGCTGTTCATTCCTTCCAAAATGAAAATGGGGCCAACTGGAGTACCAATTTGTCACTGATCAGTAAAATATGAATATCAAAATATTCATAGGTTGATAAGTCCGATATCCCAGATGCTATATTATGACAATTTTATAGAAGGAAGCATATAGTACAGTTTGTATATGTACAATCAAGTTTGGTAAACTAGCTACAGAAGTTTTCCTCCTCATAGCTAGTAGGTATACTGCTGGTAAACCATATCATTCTGTTGACAAAGCAATCAATCAGAGCCAATGTTCCCCCTAAAGCTGTGTGTTCGTACACAGATTTTGGGACCAATGCACACAACAAATTTTTTGAATTTGCTGTTACAACACATTTTGTATTTATTATGACCTGATCACACAGATCAGAATAAATATAAACGTGTTTTTACACAAAATTCTCGTGCACGCAGCCAAGAAGGAATTAGAGGGAACATTGTCCCTAGCCATGCTGGTTAGAGGTAAATTTTGGTTTTCAAGGCACAAGAAATGTCTGGCTGCTGTGACAGTATTAAATGTTATACATGTAAATAATGCATATTAACAAATAAACTTTCGCATTTGTATTACAAGATAGTTAACATTAGATTTTTTTAGTATTTTGGGTGAGAGAGCAGATCTTGCAATTTTTACCTGTCTGTTTCGTTCGTCCATTATCCGCGTAATTTGTATTTTCTTCCTTCCCATGGTTGCGTTGTTCTCTCCCTTTGCCAGCTACAGCAACTTTACAGTCCACACAAATAGCTTGATCCAAAAAATTAATGCATGGCCAGCCGTGTTTGAACTTCTTATTTGTGCAGCTCAAGGCTTTATTCTTTTAGAGAAAACCTAAAAGAAAAGCAGAAGATTGTTAATACACAAGATAATAGTATAATGCAATTGGGGTGCAATACTAAGGCTCCAAATGCACAGGACGTGCAAAAAGTATTGTGCTATGAAACGGACTATTTTTGTACAAGGGAGGATAAATGCATATTAATAAAAATGGATTTAATATACATTTATTAAGATTCTGATATTAATAAAATCAATATACTGAATCAGGGAATGAGAAATAAAAGGGCATTGATGATATAATGGAAGGTTTAGTTGTTCCCATGCTGGATGTGCAAGGTACTGACCTGCCTAGGATAAGCATGGCTGTACTGAGCAAAATTAAATATTTTACTTTATAATGAGCAGAATATGAATCCTAATGTACATATTAATGTAATTATATGAACAATAAACAAAACTGGTTTATCAGTTCCCTAAGATGGCCAGCACTTTTAAGTAACAAATATATGTTTATATATATATATATATATATATATATATATATATATATATATATATATATATATATATTTTATAATTATATATATATATATATATGTATATATATATATATATATATATATATATATATATATAAACAGATGCTTCACCGGCACTCACCCTCAATCAATCGATTCCCGGGTGCTCCTCATGGAAGAATTAAATAGATATAAATAGGAGCACTCACGGTTCTGATGAAAAAAGAATGTCTTTTATTGGAGTGTTACAAACTGCCCCACATCAACGCGTTTCGGTTCTTTCTGACGACGGTTCAGAAAGAACCGAAACGCGTTGATGTGGGGCAGTTTGTAACACTCCAATAAAAGACATTCTTTTTTCATCAGAACCGTGAGTGCTCCTATTTATATCTATATATATATATATGTATATATATATATATATGTATGTATATATATATATATATATATATATATATATAATAATATATTATATATATATATATATATATATATATATATATATATATATATATATATATATATATATATATATATAATTGTCCCAAAAGTGCCCCCAAACTTTAAAGTTGCCATAGGTGCATGACCAATTGTTGTGGTATATGTTGATAAAGGGTCAGCACACTCTGTAATTTTCTGTATATGCTCTTTTATTGGTACAGCATCTTATCCGACGTTTTGGTCCCACCTGGGGACCTTGGCTATTTTTCTTTCAGAAAAGGCAACACTGAGTAGGAATGCACTGAATTAAGGATTGAGTTTGGGTGCTCAGCCAAAACAATTATGAACCCTTAGTGACTGATTTATCATCTTCAGGTTAATCAATGGCAGAAAACGTGAGTCAGTTTCTGAACCCACTTGCATTTTCTGAAATCTTTTTTTTTTTTTTGCAAAATATAAAAACCTTCTAGTAAAAAAAAAAAAAGACACTTTTTAAAAATGTGTTTGTAAAAAAGCAAAAGCTATCAATTGCAGAAAACAAGTGAATTCAGGAACGCACTTGTGTTTTTGTTGCCATCAATTAACCCAAAGACAATCCTTGAAGAAGCATAAAATCAGGCCTTGATAACTGAAGGTGACAATTTTATGTACTATCAGACCATAGAACAATATGACACACAGATTCAATCTAAGTCAACTGTACGAAGGTTGCATTGTACTGGCTTTGTGTATATTTATACTGGAGTGCAGTCAGAACCAGTGGTCGCACATGATATTCAATCCAAGAATTTATAGGGGCACTCCAATTGCATCAATTTATTTTTACTGAAGCCAGATGCAATTACGGATAGTAAAACTGTGTGCATTTCCTCACAGGCTATTGAGAGCAATCCACAACTTCTGTGCAACGATGCGAGTGGTAACATCATATTTCTACGGTCAGTGACTATATCTAACTTCAGTACAAATCAGCAGAGGAACTTAAATGTTTGTAATTAGCAAAGGAACAAGGATTTGAGACAGGTTCGGCTTTTAGGCGATTACAGAATGACACTGGATGCTGTATAACACATATCTGAACTTAAGGCATCTCATTCTATAATATAGCCTTGATCATAGAAAATCTGAGCGTCTTTAAAGCTAAATACGTAAAGCTTCATTCTGCTTTACAATTGGCTAAATGCTTAGCAGCAGCCCCAGAGAATAAGTAGGAAGAGAGAACTGGCATACCCCATCAGTTCATTTGCTTGCTGCTGTCTAGAATTATTTACCATGCAAAGTGTGTGATGCTTAATAGACTGGAAGCAGATGTAAAAGCTGTGGGAGGCATGTGGACAGTTTCTGTTGAGAATTTACTCTATGCAGTTTCTTTCTCTTAACCCTAGTTTGCTTCAAAGGGATCTACAGGAAAGACAAGAATCTTCTCATCTCTAAGGTAGTTACAATGTGGGCTATTACCATAAGCCTTTAATAACAGCAGCCCAGGATTGCACAACATTCAGACCGTTTGGGTACATACAAGTAAATAGAAAAGGTAACTTTTATTTTATATAGAAAAAGTTATGTAAGTAGAACTTTATTTATAAAGCGCTGTAAGTATATGCAGCGCTATACAATCTTACAATATGTAAAAGTACCTACAGGAAGGACACACAACAATAATAAATACAATAAATATATATTATATATATATATATATTATATATATTATATATATATATATATATATATATATATATATATATATATATATATATATATATATAATATCTGTAAATTATAGCCTTATAAACAGTGCTTAGTGATGTCAATGGTTATCATCGGAGCTTAGAGATGTCGTTTCTGTCACATGAATCACTGAAACTTGCGTATTACAATAAATAAAGTAACCGCTGTTGCAAAATATGAGGATATTAGAAGTCACCTCAGAGTTCAATGACCTGTATAAAAACTGTATATGGTCATGGAACTCCTCTGTAACTTATAATATCCTTATAATACACAAAAGCCATGAATATCTTGTAAATTATATCCTTATAAACGGTGAGTTCTGATGTCATTAGTTATAAACGGTGAGTTCTGATGTAATTTGTCACATGACTCACTAAAACTTGTGTATTACATTAAATAAAGTACCCCCAGTTGCAAAGTATGAGAATATTAGAAGTTAAATCGGAGTTCCATGACCTGTATAAAAGGACTCGGCCTTTGGCCTCGTGCTTTTATATGGTCATGAAACTCCTTGGTAACTTATAATATCCTTATATTTTACAAGAGGGTGTACTTTATTCACTATATATTTTACAAGAATGGGTACTATATGCACTACATAAATACACAGAGCTTAATTGCCATGTGGTAAGAGAGCCAGTATGTAGGAGATCCCTACCCTACAGAGCTTACAGTCTAAGTGGATGGATAACATACAGGCACAAATTGGAGGGGAAAAAGTGTACAAGGCTAAGGCACTGTCCCTAAAGTGCCAGGACTAGACTAATGTTCTATTGCTCCAGCCTTATAGTGTGACATTTCTATTCTATGTGTACAGTATATTGTGAGTGGGTCCCTAAGCTCAGTAAGTGACAGCAGCATTGCAGTGAATCAGCAGAAAAGAAGATGGGGAGCTACTGGGGCATCTTTTGAGACACAGATCTTTACTGCTAAAGGGTTATGGTTGCATTGGGGTGGTACAGAAGCCCAAAACTTTTCTAGCACTTCTTTAGTTAAGCTTTAGTTCTGCTTTAACAGGTGTCATATCCACTAGTATATAGATATAAGAACAAAAAACAGTCTATAAAATAAAGTGAATGCAGACGGCAATATCTGAATCATTTCACAAGTATTAATTTCCTGACAAATTCCAAAGCTTCACAGAGAAATTGTCAAGGTTTTTACTCACACACTTGCCAGTTTTCGCACATACACTAACAAGCCAATTAACGGCTCCACACTTTTGCTGCTGACAAGAACTCTGAAAACAGTTAAGTCTTCCAAGCACAGAAATATTTTTTGCATGAGTCCGATAAGGGCCTCAAAGTATGCCACCTTGTTATGAAGTCATACAGTGACATATAAAAGTAGCATAAGAGGAGTACAAAAGCCAAGCTAACAGATGAGACAGTACACTTGCAGGCTTGATCTCTGCTGGAATTTGTTTACGTCTGCACTTGCCCAGCCTTGTCTACCTGCGTACATTTCAGTCGGTTGTAGGATTCAAAACTGCAACAAAGAATAATCGACATTGCATTTCAAAGTTCTTTATACCGTTATGCCTTTGAAGATGGCAATGTCCAAATCTTGGATAAAGAAAACCGCTGGTTTGAAAGAGGTGAGAAAAAGAGGCGATTCATGTCAAGGTGGAGAAACCATCCCTGAACAGAGGTGGGGGCCTTTGACAGACCTGTCGGCTACATACAATGGTTTCCTAACATCTGTACAGGTTGAGAACACTTCACACATCCATTCATGCAACTCTTATAAGTAACACCTGTTCCTAGTAGGGATGCACCGAATCCACTATTTGGCTAAGGATTTGCCCAAATCCTTTGCGATAGATTCGCCTGAATCATAATTTGCATATGCAAATGAGGGGTGGGAAGGGAAAAACATTTTTTCGTTTCTTGTTTTATGACAAAAAGTCACGCAATTTCCTTCCCCGCCCCTAATTTGTATATGCAAATTAGGATTTGGTTCGGCCGCCAGAAGGATTCGAATCCTGAACCGAATCCTGAATTCGGTGCATCCCTAGTTTCTAGGAGTTGCATGACACAATGGTAATCCTATCACAGAATCAACACCTCTGTGAATTTCAGATGTCACCTCTCTGAAGAGTTATAATGTGCCATTGTGATTGGATTAGTGGAAGAGTTTATATGCCAAGAACTTCCCACACCAGTCAGTTGAACTGAAGAAGATGCTCAGATGATTACTCAGCAAGTCCAGCTGTTTTAGAAGTACTTATATTAGATATACCATGACCTGGATGAATGAAAATCTTCATAGTCAGAAAATGAGAGGTTATGCTTTATTCCCCCAAAATTAAGAACTTTTTGGTTAAACAGATTAGGGGCACAGCAATTCAGCATTTTGGTGCTTTTTAGATAACAACATAGAAGTGCTATCATCTTTTAACGTGAAACACGTATCACTCTTTACTTGTTCTAAAATAAAATACAGTACATCAGAACCCCCATTTTCTATATTGCCGACATATCTTGCTACTGATCTGTAAATGGTAACATTAGAACCACTTTAGGGCAATGACAGCTGGAATTTTCCTGCAATAAGACGAATAGCTGAGCCTGTGAGTAATGTAATTAGTTAGTAAACGGAATTTTTTCAGGGAGAACTCTCTTGTGTGTCATTGCCCTTAAAGGAGAACTAAAGCTTAACTAAAGAAGAAGGCTAGAAATGTTGTACATTATGTTCTGAGCTTCTGTACCAGCCCAAGGCAACTACTGATTCACTGCACATGCTCTGTGCTGCTGTCACTTACTGAGCTTAGGGACCCACTCACAATATACAGTACACATAGAATAAAAATGTCACAATATAAGGCTGATTAGTAATTAATACAGATAATTACTGGCAGCACAGAAACCAGTGCAACTAGGATCAGAATTTAATAATCAGCTCAGTAGCATCAGCTTATATTACAGGCCAACCTCATTTTCTGCTTGATAGTTTGTGACAATCCCTAAGCTCAGCTTCCCAACAGCTGCCCACTGAGCATTGACTGTTACAGACACTTTCCAAGATGGTGACCCCCTGTGACAAGTTTGAAGTCCTGGATCATTGCTGCTATTGAGGAACTGAAACATAAGGCTAGTGCAATAAGTTCAGTATATAGCTTAGAGCATTTTAGCCATATAAATTCATAGGGTTTAGTTCTGCTTTAAGCCCCTCTACAAATAAATCTTCTTGGTGAAAATAGCATTAGCAAAGTCTTCTATTTAAGGGGCTTGCCAAACGGGGTACTTCATTGTCTCTCAGGAAATGTCCGCTCCCTCATTTGTGTTTTACATGCAGAGATTCAAATGAAAGTGAAGAGGCAGCTATTGTCGGGCCATGTGTCAGCGCCCTAAATGGAGTCCCTTTTGGCTTGATAGAACACAAACAGCTGCAGGGAAATGCACCTTCTGTGTGACTGACACAAGATGCAGGGAAGCTGGAAAACAGACTCAGATTTATAATTTCCAAATACTAGACATTCGCCCATAATGATTACTTAGAGCACATGCAGTTTTATTTATTTAGAGATAACTGCAGCTACAAAGCCATCAGAGTGGAGTATAAGCCAGAGACACATGAATGCTATGCAAATATTTGCTACAGATAGGATTTCCTGAGAATTTATGTTCCAACATAATGAGCTGATCTAACAGTGAAATATACACTATAAATCTTATTCTTTGAAAAAACATCATGCTAATGTGTTGTGGAGTATTAAAAATCCCAGACTAAAACTGTCTTGCTGGTTTCAATCACCCCTCAGACAAAAAGCAAAGCTGCCTGCTGAGCTCACAGTACTTACAATCAGAAATAAAGAATACATGAAAAAAAAGAGAAACGATAAAAAGTGTACCCTCAAACTAGAAAGATCTATAAAGCTCATTCCATTTACACAGTTTTACAGATATGCAAATATTATTTGGCTCAGTGGTTAGCACTGCTGTACTATGGATTTCAATGCCAACAGTGTAAGACATTTGTATTGTCTACTAATGCCCACGTGGGGCTTTTTTCAGGGAATCCAGTTTCCTCCAAGACTCAAAAAACACGATGGCAGATTACCTGGTTTCAATTGAATATCATCCTTTATAAAGTAAGAATTACATAATACATACATACATACATTAAAATGCTATATTCAAACATATACAATGACAGTTCTTTAAACAGTATATGTAGTACTGACCATAGAGTACTCAATACTCCATAATTATATAATACTCTATACTCCATAATTATGTAGTACTGATCTCCCCCCCCCCCCACAACCACACACTATATAAAGCAAAAAAAAAAGGAAGCTATGGGGATCCCCAGTATCACAGACAGGGACAATGCATTGTCAAGATCAAACTTGATGAGATCAAGATGAAACCAAATTATTCATAGTAAAACTGCAAGTGGAAACTTACTGCTGCACCCAAATAAGAACCCACTTCAGTTATTCCTGCCAGCTCACACACACACACTTCTCTTACACACACACACACTTCTCCGCCCTATTGGATGTGTATTCAAGCCATTCATATACAGAAATGTGGGCAATGACACCATACTATAATTAGGACTAATTATTTTAGAGCCTCAGGCTGGAAAAAAAAGTCTAACGTGAACCTATACTTATTTACCTCTAACGGTTGCATTAGAAACAATCCTGTAGAATTTTCGGCAGTTTCATTTTTTTTTCTCAGTTATTAACACTATCCAGCAGTCACAAAGCAGATCAAGGTGTCAAGTCTGTTAAAACTGGATACCCTGCTTTGAGCAATCAAATTCAGTTCTTTCTTCACCGAACTCGCTCACCTTACCTTAAAAAAGTGCCTGAAAAACTGTTGTGTGTTAAACGCAATTCATGAATCATTTTCAGCTAGTTAAAATATTCTACAATGCTACCAATGCAGACTATTTCTATTTTATTTTCTATCTTTTTATTTTCACGCAGTAATGAGGTTTTTTTTTTAAGTAATTTAAAAAGGATATTCATAAATGTATGAGAGTTGATTTACCTGGGATGGGCAGCCTATGCCCCTTTAGCTATTAAACTACTACGTCCACTTTTTACCTTACATTAAATATTTATTTAAATACTGTAAAACAGATAAGAGAGGAAAAAAAGCATTTGGTGCAACCAGCTAACCAAAGCACAGGTATTGGAACATCACTGTTTGTTAAAGTGGGGCAACCTCCATGAGAGCAAAGTCATGCTTTATCACTGCAATGGAAATTGACAACACAGACAATCAATAGTCTACTTCTATTACTGAAAAAACACAAAAAGATCATATACTGTGGGATCCTGTAATGGTGCATTAAGGGAGATAGATTGTGAGCAAGATGCGAAGGGCAAGCTGTCAAGAGCAAACAGGGCATGTTTCAAGTCAAGATAAATCACTACATACATCTAGAAAACCAAGGATATTGAAATTCTGTCCATTGATATAGAAAACTGTCCATTCTTGCCTTCCCAAGAAACTAACTTAGTAAAGACATTTCTTCCTGTTACAAAGTTAACAATTATATCCCAGTACCAGCCAATGCAAGACCAACAAAACATTTAAAGGACTTTTTACCTTATTTTTCTTTCAATTCCCTTAATGAAACATATTTCTCTTGTTTCTATACATATATTACTAGTTCACATTGCACGTTTAATCTTGAGATAAACCAACAATGATGGGTTGGCTGGCCACACACACTTCAATAACTCCTCCCATTGTATTGTTAAAGTGGCCGTCGCTAGCGAATATTCACACGAAATCACATCCGCACGGACATCACCAATTTACTAACAGGTGTAGAGGACTATTCGCTAGCGAAAGATACAGTTGCTAGCGCAGTTCAATATCCTATAACTCAGGCTAACGATCGTTACTCCGCAAATTCACTGAAGTGCAAATTTTACTGAACATTTCGCCAGTTTCCTTTGTCACTTTAGACCAGAAGAACTGATAAGATAAAGCTGCATCTTTCTTTATTAGGACCTTTCTCCAGGAATGATCTTGAGAAAGGCCCTAACAAGCACCGTTGGTGATTTTATGGTCAAAAATCAAATTTTTCAAGAAATATTATACCCTGACCCTGGAAATAGCAACAATCTGAAAATACACAGTCTAGAACCTGTTGAGGTCATGTAGGAGGCAATGGCAGGTGTCCCTTGAATCATCTGAAGCCTACATGGTGTTTAAGGTTTTTTTCTAGGGTTTTGCCTGAAAAATCGTTCAATTTCAGCAATTCATGTTTTTTCCTGACGAAAACTGTAATGATTCTAGTTTTCGGGTTGTTAACTCTGAACTTGCTGAATCAAGATTTTTTCCATTCCATTTTTTTCTTAAATTAGAAACCATTCCAGTTGAGAATTCATTTGAGGTGTATATAAAACTCTTAAAATGTAACCCCCTAAACTTGCTTCATTAAGACAGATTGCTTTTCGTGTAGCAACAAAGAGAACCCTATTAAGATACAGTTCCCATAACATAAACAGTTACTGTGCCTTATTTGCTGCAGACATTGTTTATCATGCACTTGAATGCACATAGGTCAGCAGAAAGAAGACTAATGGATCACAGTACAAAGTCATACCACGATGTTCCAGGGACTTGGGATGTGAGCTGTGTACGTGCTCACATGGCTTTTACCAATTTATCAAGTGGAAGAATCACGATACAAATGGATCAATGGGAATAGGCTGGTCTCAATGGTCTTCATATTACA
Source organism: Xenopus laevis (assembly GCF_017654675.1). Classification (NCBI taxonomy): domain Eukaryota; kingdom Metazoa; phylum Chordata; class Amphibia; order Anura; family Pipidae; genus Xenopus; species Xenopus laevis. The sequence goes on along the minus strand of NC_054375.1, from coordinate 121,598,755 downwards.
TTGCAGTTTGTAATGCACTAGGATTTATTTCTATCCTGCATGTTAGACATCTTCCAGTAGACTTTCCAGTGCAGACTGCTACGTCTCAATACTTTTTCCTCAGTGTTTTAAAATAATAAAAATGTTAAAGTACATATTATACTTTATTCAAATAGCACCAACACATTTACATAATTCTATTCAGAGATTGTTCACTATTCATTTCAGTCCCTGCCCCAGTAAAGCTTTTTTTTTTTTTTTTGCATGAACCTAATATCAGAGGGCCATGTATGTATTAAGGATACCTAATTTGTAGGCAGATAGTTTTTTTTTTGGTGCTAATTTTCCAACTAGATAAAAGACAAACCACATTCCCTGGAATTCACTTTCCTAAGGGCTCTTACAGACGAGCACTTTTACCTGCGCTCCTCTGCGTTCCGGTTTCATGCGTTCAGCTGCAGGGGAGTTATTACCGCCTGAACGTATGAAACCGGAATGCAGGGGAGCGCAGGTAAAAGTGATCGTCTGCAAGAGCCCTAAATCACTTGATTATTAGGTCTCCCTGGATCAGAGATTATTATAGGGAAAATATACCCCACTTTTCACATAAACTCATTCATTAGGGTAAGGCCACACAAGGAGATTCGGGGAGATTTTGTCGCCTGGCGACTAATCGTCTCGTCTTCTGAGCAACAATCTCACCGAACTGCCTCAGCGTGTTTTCCCATAGGCTACAATGAAAAGTCACCTGTGCTAAAGCACACACGGCGATGCATTTTCAATCATTGCCCAAAGTTTCCTCCATGAGGCAACTTTGGGCGACTACTGAAAACGCATCGATGCGTGTGCTTTAGCACAGGGGACTTTTCATTGTAGCCTATGGGAAAACACGCTGAGGCAGTTCGGTGAGATTGTTGCTCAGAAGACGAGGCGATTAGTCACTAGGCGACAAAATCTCCCCGAATCTCCTCGTGTGGACTAACCCTTAGACTTGTACAGAACATAAACACTGTCTGACAGGTCAATAAAAAGTATGTGCATTATATTGTACACAGACATTCCTTTATATACCTTTATTACAGGGGTCAGCAACCTTTACTATCAAAAGAGCCATTTTGCCCCCTCTTCCACTAAAGAAAAATAGTCTGGAGCCGAAAAACATAACACAGCTTATAAACTTTTAAAAGTTTTAAACTTTTTTAAATTTTTAACTGTTACAACAACAGAATACAACAAACAGAAGTGCAGTGTGTATGTGAAGGCCTACTTTGAAACAAATTAAACACTGAATAGCCCTACGCACATTTACTAATGGTCGAATATCGAGAGTTAATTAACCCTCGAGTTAATTAACCCTCGATATTCGACTGCCGAAGTTAAATCCTTCGACTTCGAATATCGAAGTCGAAGGATTTAGCGCTATTCGTATTTTAATCCATCGATCAAACGAAATTCAATCCCAAATTGGTAGGAAAGTTTATGGGGACCTTCCCCATAAGCTAACATTGGTGCTCGGTAGGTTTTAGGTGGCGAAGTAGGTGGTCAAAGTTTTTTTTTTAAAGAGACAGTACTTTGACTATCAAATGGTCGAATAGTCGAAAATTTTTTAGTTTGAATCATTCGATTCAAAGTTGTAGTCGAAGGTCGAAGTAGCCAAAAAAAAACATTCGAAATTCGAAGTATTTTTTCTTCTTTTCCTTCACTCAAGCTAAGTAAATGTGCCGCTTAGTGTTCTCATCTGTTTAATGTGACTGTTTCTGAAGCTCAATGCTGATCTTCCCTCTCTTGTCTTGAGTGTGTGACCGCGGTAAGGACCATGATGAATCTTCTTGCTGCAAGACCGTGTCGCAGCAAGCAGGATGAAGAGCTGTAGAAAATATGAAGGTGTGGGACACATCCAAGGCAGCAACTGGACTGCAATAGTTTCTTTATTGGGGGTAAAGATACACAACATGTTTCGGGCGGCGCCCTTTGTCAAGTGACACTTGACAAAGGGCGCCGCCCGAAACATGTTGTGTATCTCTACCCCCAATAAAGAAACTATTGCAGTCCAGTTGCTGCCTTGGATGTGTCCCACACCTTCATATTTTCTACAGTTTGACTAAACTGGGATATCAAGCACAGGATATCCCGTGGGAAAATCCGACTAAGAGACTAGTTGAGCTCCACGTGTATTCTTATTTGCAGGATGAAGAGCTGCATGAGGCTCCGGAGCCGCAGGTTGCCTACCCCTGCTTTATTACATAACCCCAACTCAATGAGTCCATTAACCTATGGCTTGGGAGTCAAAAAATCGGTCTCTATTCTGTTTAGCGAAAACCTGCATAATGCCCCCATGTTTACAAAAGTTTAATAGAGATTAAAATAATAATGCCCCCATGTTTACAATAGTTTAATAGCCATTAAAACATTAATTAACACATAATACAGTGGGTAAAAGGGTAAGAAGGATCTTCCAGATAGAAGCCCTGCAAAAGCTATGGTTTTACTACTTGTTTAAACTATACAGTTGTAGATGTAATTGCAACCGAAAGCATATTTGTCTGTGCATTTCTGCACCGCTGGTTCTGACTTAAAACAATGGAGCAACTGCCAGATCTGTTTTAGTGAATATTTCATTTTCCACAATACCTTGCATGCTTTTTCACAAGTCACAGGTTAAAAATCGAGATTCTGCTACATAGTTTCAAGAGAATACAAAATGACAGACTTTTCATTAGTTGTTACATTTTCCAATAAATAAAACCAATGGAATCTGTTAAATAATGTACACAGGAAAGTTGCTTAAAATTGCATTTTCATTCATAATACAAAAAAAGGGATGGGATTTTATTCCTTGCACTAAACAGGTCCTAAACACACACACTATTTTACAGGGACAATAGTTCACAAGCTCTCACAAGTTGGTTGGGGAATCGTCTCTAAGATTTGTCACAGATTAACATGGATACTTTGAATTCACTCACCATCAGAACGCGTCATTTACTCCACTATTATAGCAAGGAGAAAATTACGCAATACATTTGCTCTAGCTTGAAATAAGACTTAACCTGTTGCAGTTACAAGCCACTCAAACATGGACTAGCAACCATGGACCATTGTCAAAGGAATAACCTGCTAAGTAATGTACCTTGAGGAGCAATAACTATCTATATTTACAGTATATGACTAAATTTGCTGCAGAAAGCCAATTTATTCAGAACATGCTGTACTTCTTTATCAGGAATTAAAATAAATTTACACTCCCCTTTGAAGGAATTAGTTTGTGTTTTAATCTTGATGTAATAATCAATGAGCACTGAAATAAGCCAGTGGTTCCAAACTGTGGGACCGGCCCCACTATGGTGACCCAAAAATGTTAGCTTGAATCTGAAGGGGTAAAAGCTTATTAAATGTGTTGGATAAAGCAAATTACTGCTAAAGCCAAATTTGTATACATCTGTTACTTGTTTCTCTGCCAAAGGATGCTCTAACTAAATCATAGAGTACAAATAGGTGTCTAGCTCTGAACGCAATGAGACTAAAGATTAATGTTGAATTTTTTCATAGAGAATTTGGTATTACTTACCTCATGGCAGCATTGAAATAAAATGGAAAATCGCGTCCCCACTACATTTATGTGTATATACAAAGTAGTAATGTGCGGGTCGTGTTTTTCTCAACCCGCACCTGCCTCCTCCCCTCTATGTATAGGTCCGCGCCACCTGCCAATGACATCACTAAAGGGGCGGGGCGAGTATGCGCCTATAAAAACAGAAGCAGGAAGAAGGCAGTGAAAGTGCAGCGACCCACAAATGGAGTGCTGAGGTCAACCTGAACCCGTGGGTATTAGGCCAGCTGCACATCACTAATACAGATGTAGAAATGCCCTAGATGGCATAAGAGGCTATAACAATATTAGCAGACATAGTCATTTTACCTTTAATCTGTTATGAGTGTTGTACAATACAGCATAATCACATTATAAACTACATTCTAGCAGAGTTGCAGTGGGGCAAGACTAATAATTAGTGGATCTCATAATCAGCTTGATGCATCTTTCCCCAACTATTATAAAATGCAGGGACAGTGCACTTACTGCACTTTTTTGGGTAAATCACATGATGACTACAAGAGGATTGCAAGAAAAATACTTCCCATCAAAGCTCATCAAGATGCCGTTTAATACTTTAAAGAGCCTTTAAAGGGATGGCTCACCTTTACATTAACTTTTAGTATGTGATAGTATGGCCAATTCTAATCAACTTTTCAATTGGCCTTCATTTTTTCTTTTTTTAATAGTTTTTGAGTTACTTGTCTTCTTCTTTTGAACCTTTCCAGCTTTCAAATTGAGGTCACTGTAGGGCTACACATTAATAGTTATTGCTACTTTCTATTACTCTCCTATTCATATTCCAGTCTCTTATTCAAATCATTGCATGGTTGCTAGGGTAATCTGGACCTAAGCAACCAGATTGTTGAAACTGTAAACCGGAGAGCCGCCGAATAAAAGCTAAATAACCCCCAAACAATATAAAATGAAAACCAATTGCAAATTGTCTTAGAATATTACTGTCTACATCATTTCGTTTGAACCACAATTTCACTTCCCTCTGTATCGGACCAAAAAGATTTTCTTTCCAATTCATCCAGACCAGGCTGGCTGGCTAAAACATGTAATGATATAAGTCAACAAAGGTGCAGAGATAAGCAAATACATGAATAGTCAGTTTTATTTATGTATTTATCTTTAAGTTAAAGAGGATGCTCCTGCTCTGATCTAATGTGTTATTTTGGTGGGCACTGCTGGCCCAAAACAAGCATATATTAACTGCCACCACCCTGCTGTAACACTGTACAGTGAATTCAACAATGTGATGGAACATTCAGGCTATGGAACATTTTTCCAATGCATTCGTTAATGTTACATCAGGCCCTTTAGAATGAAGATAGGATGAATTCAATAGGGCCGATGAGGATAGATTTGCTTGTGAAGAGGGACAGACAAACAGAAAAGGCTGAAGATTTTCTGCACTGAACACTAAAGTCTTGAATTTCTGTAAAACTGCTTGAGGAGATTTGACTACACGACAGTTTGAGAGAACATCACATTGTTCAGAGCATGTTCTACATCTACACGTTCTACAAGCTGTAAAAGAACGTAAACACCAACACAAATGTAAGTTTGTATGTATAAATATTTTTTATACACAGCCCTGTACAGAAGTACAACACAATAACAGAACAAACAGGGGTCAATACAATAAAAAAAAGTTAAAATTTAAAATTCATAAATACACAGACTACAAAGATTATCATCTGGCATCATAAAGAAAATAAATGCAATTCTAAGCAACCTTCAATCCTTGTGTATATACAGTATGTATGTGGCACAGCTATGCCCCAAGCATAGGTCTTTGTAGCAGGCTTGACATGGAGCATGTAGTTCCCAAACATTCTCTGTTTTTTTCCCCCAAAAAGTTCTCCATTGACTTTATGGTCTGCAAAGCATACTGCTTTTAACTGTAAATTTTACAAATAACTCTAAAAAACAAAAGTTTTAATTCATGTATACTGGGAAGTAGCTGCTTAAAATCATATTTTCTTTCCAAGTCACATAGTATCGTCTCTGCACAGTTCAGGGGAAGGGGTACTATGACTCAGAATCGTCAGTATATTAATATAAATACTGTTCAAAAACGTAATGAGTAACTCGGAGTTTCTGAAAATTCAGAATAATCTGAATAATAAAAATTTTCCCAGGTACCAGTGCTTCTTTACAACGAGGATCCATAAGACCAAGGAAGACTCTGGCAAACCGCAGGCAGATGTAACCCACTGATAAGTTGCTGATTCAGCTAAACACCTACTTGTTTAGCAACCCAGTCAAACAAAAGTATATTTATGTGTAGTGCTTAACAACAGTTAACAGCATTAGCATAACTACAGAAGAAGCAGACCCTGTGGCTGCAGGAGGGCCCAGGAGGTATAGGGGGGGCCCCATGAGGCCCTATTTAAGGTGCATTTAACATATTTTGGATAACCTCTGGGGGGCCCTAAATTTGCTGTGGGGCCCAGTAACATTTAGTTACGCCACTGGTTAACAGTATACTTCTTACTTTTAGAGCCAATGTCGGACTGGACCTGCGGCATATCGGGAAAAAACCTGATGGGCCCAGCCGACATCCGTCCTGGACCATCCCCTCTCTTCTCCCCCCAGCCAAACCCGATGACAGCAGAGTAGGGACATACACGCCCGTCATGGTGAGGTGGGTTTTCATTTAAAAAAGCCACCAAACACACTGATCAAACTACTGCAGACATGCCCTACCGGATGATGGAGATCTCTATTGGTCCAGGGGGATTACATTATGCCCTAGTATAAAAAAAAGTTATGGGAAGCCATGTTCTAAAGAACACCATGGCAGCACTATTTCTAGAGATTTTTAGCTGGCTTTTGGAATGTTCAACCTATGATGTTGCACAGGGTGCCATAAGAAAGAGGGTGTCAAACCCTATTGTTATTCTATCTAAAAAAAAAAAAAAAAAAAAAAAAAAAAAAAAAAAAAATTATATATATATATATATATATATATATATATATATATATATATATATATATATATATATATATATATATATATATATATATATATATATATATATATATATATATATATATATAAATGACACTAAGGGGGTTATTTACTAAACTCCGAATGCAAAAATCCCGAAAATGTTTTCGGAATTTATTAAACCGCCGAGGATGGAAAAGTCTGAATCTGAAAATCCGGCATCTCAGACCTGTCGAGGTTGCATATATGTAAATGGGAGAAGTCCCAACGATTTTTTGAAGTGTGCTGGGTTTCGGGTGAAAATTCCGAAAAAATTTCGAAAATCTTAATAAATAAGCGTAAAAAACCTGAGCAGATTTGATCGGAGTTTGTAGCAGAAAATATTGAGATAAATTTGGCCTTTGATAAATAACCCCCTAAAATAAAAATGCAAGTCAAATATGTCTTTTGTTTACATATACATAGCACAGTTTATTTTGTACTAGAGAATACCCAAGTATCAAGGAGCAGGGTCATACTTGGGCCTGTGTCCCTGTAGTGTTAGAGGGTCTCAAGTGCCTGTACCCTCATATGCCCCAGAGTTTTTTTAAAGCATTGGGAAGTTTTTCTATCCAGTAGAGGCAGTTTAATAAGAGGAAATGTTTACTTAAGGATAGTCAATGCTGTATATGGGGGGAAGGTAAATCTCTATTAATCGTCATAACACCTGTCTGTAACAGAATTTAAATTAAGTGCAAGCATGATATGATCAACACAATGTTGTGCGGCTGATAAGGTATTTCTCACAAATACAATTAGACATTATAAGAAGAAACAGTGCACCAGCTGTACTGCCACCTGCTCTAGAGAAATATGCTGCTCATATATATTAAGATCCAACAAGCAAACCTCAAAAACACAAACTATACCCTTCAAAAAGAAAAACACAGTGAGGTGGCCAAGGCATATGCAACTTATATTTGTAAAAGAGGACAGGCAGCAGCTCTCACGGGCTGTTTAACCTTAACCTCAGCTAAAGAAATCATTTGCCTGGAGGCACAGTTCAAAGCAGAATTAAACAGTTCAGAGCAACTTTACACCCGTAATATCAATTAACAGTTTAGGACGGAGCTATAAATCCCTACCGACTCATATTCAAAATCTGAAGGATAACAAGAAATATTTTTCTCGCTGGTCTCATCCCAGCCCATGTCCTATTTCCCCAATACAAAGCTGGATTATATTGACACGCACTAGGGCAATTGTTAATGGAATTTAAGGAGTAAAAGTATACATACGTATTAGTCAACTTCATGCCACGGTTTAAACAAAGGGTCTACTGGAAGATGTATAGTAACTGAAGGGACTCTGGCCAGCAGCAAGGTCCAACTGTTGCCAACTTGTCACAAAGCCTGTTGAGAAATGAGAGAGCACTGCCATCCCTATCTGGAACTCCAATTCCATTTGAAAAGCAAAGGCAGCTGAAGCAATGAATATTGATGGTTGGCTGGCAACAGCTGAGATAGCACACACAAACATCTTTGATTTCATTGACATCAGCAAAGATACTGCTTGGAAGTAGGAAGTTAGGGCCACCAGCCTTGAACATTTTGTGCTGCTTTACTTTTATAAACTTAAAGCGGTGTTCACATTTAAGTTAGTATGCTCTAGAATGACTAATTCTAAGCAACTTTTCAATTGGTCTTCATTTTTTCTTTTTTATACTTTAATTATTCGCCTTCTTCTTCTACCTCTCATTTGAGGATCACTGACACTCTCTGAAAAACAAATGCTCTGCAATGCTACACATTTAGGGGCAGATTTATCAAGGGTCGAATTGAAAATTAGAATTTTCTATTTTTTTTATGATCAAAACTATCATATTCGACTAGGGAGTTATTCAAATTTGATTAGAGTTTTTTAATAAAATTCTAATTTGATTTTCAAGATTTATCATACTCTGGCCCTTTAAGAACTCAAATTTGACTATTGGACACCTAAAAACTGCCGAATTTCTGGTAGACGTCCAGTGATCAATTTTGAGTTGTTTGCAGCCTTCTTGACATTCAAGTTTTTTCAGAGAAAAAAAACTCGAATCGACTTTTTAAAATTCAAATCTAATTCAATTTGAATTTTAGGGTTGATTCAATTCATCTAAATTTTGATTTTATTAATAAATTTAGATATTACGGGAGTTTTTAAAAACTTACATTTTGACCATTGATAAATGTGCCTCTTATTGTTATTGCTACTTTTTATTGCTGGCCTTTCTATTGAGACCCCTCATATTCATATTCCCAGTCTCTTATTCAAATAAGTGTGTGGTTCCTAGGGTAATTTGGACCCTAGCAAACAGATTGCTAAAATTGTAAACTGGACTGCTATTGAATAAAAAGCTGAATAACTCAGAAAACAAAATTTAAACCAATTGTAATTTATCTCAGAATATCACTCTGTACATTATACTAAAATTAATTTAAATGTAAACGACCCCTTTAATTACATGTTCAAGCACAAATACAAGTTGAAAAAAAAATAATTAAAGTGCGACCAGAAATCCAATGACCATTTTTGATAATGGAGGCATAATTCTTGCCTTCTCATTTCCAATGTTATGTAAATAAAAAACAATATAATGGTTGTCCAAACAAAGAGTTCATATTTGAATTCCACAAAGAATAATAACCTGTAAAAATGAATATTTATTTATAGTACCTACCACTAAAGAATGATGCCAATAGGAAAGGTAATGGCATGAAACTACTCCATACAACTCTGCAGTCTAAGGTCAGAATGCTTACCCAATATAAACAATGTAAAGGTCTTCATTAAAACAAGAACAAGCTCTTCTATTTCCATATTTCATATTAAATGACACTATACAGTACACTGGCTGATTTATAGGTTTGCTGTGAAGCTACCATATCAGTGCTTAGGTTTTCTAGATGAAGAAAATCTAATCAATCCCTACGTCTTACATAGTTTTTCCCTCTACAATGAGCTTCTTCTTTAAATTCATTTCAGTCTTATCTACACAGCTGATGTTTGGTAACGCATTGTGCTAAGTGACACTTGGGTGTCAGGAACACATGGAGAAAGTGACATGCTCAAGGTTAAAGGGTTAGCTACTTCAGACACCACACTGCAGCTGGTGTTTTATTCATGGTAACCTAACCCAAACAGCTCCAAAGAAATGGGGATGCAAACCCGTGAGTAATTCTAAGGGCAAATAGTTTTCTCATTCTGTGAACAGTTCTCATTAACTACGTTAAAGCTTACATGCAATGAATAGATTAGACCAACTGGACAAACAATGCCATTTGCACCTTTATTGGTCAACATACCGTGTGTGCTCCTATGGAATATATATTCCATATATCATATTATATATTATATATATATTTATCAGTATTTCCAAGTCTCTGCATCACTTTCTGTCTGGACAAAGGAGGTATGTAAAGGCCCCCATACACAAGCACAGATTAAAGGGGAACGGTGAACCATAAAAAAAATATTCCAAATCTTATTTTATCACATTAGTCCAGCAAAATAAATGTGACTTACACTATATAAATTATTTGAATCTTGTTTCCTTCAGTTTGAGAACTCATAATTATAACAAGCAGGCAGGAGCCATTTTGTGGACACTGTTATTAAGGCAAGCCTTGCATCATCTCCAAATCTTGTTTGTTTGGGGGACCTGATGTCCATCCCCATGCACTGGTTACACAATTACATGGTAAAGATAGAGGGAGAATGTGGGGAGGGCAGTAACATCTAGGTTATCTGCTGAATGGAAAGGAAAAGTAACTGCCTGCCCCACCTCAAAGGGGCAGGCAATATTTGACTGACAGCTGAGATTTTTCAATTAGTTTACAACAGCAATGAATGCTATATTAAAAAGAGAATTTGGATTTCATATTTAATTTGAAAAATAATTTTATTATACAGCTTTTTATGTCTGGGTGACAGTTCCGCTTTAAGCCGACAGCTTATTGGTCAGTGTATGGGTCCTAAAGCGATCGATATGTGGCTGAAAGTAGACCAAATGTCAATCGGGCAGGTTTAAAAATCCAATCGGATCGAGGACTGCATCGGTTTGTTGACGTGGTCCTCGATCTGACCGCCTGTATTCTCCTCATTGTGCCTAGGGCCCATGATCGGATCAGCCCAATATCGCCCACCATCGGATCAGCTCAATATCGCCCACCTCAAGCATATCAGGGAGAGATCCACTCATTTCTCCCTCTCAAATCTAGTTCTAAGTCGATGACACTGATAAAGAAGATAATCATAAATATGGTAATTACCAAAAGATAAGAACGCGGGCATCTTGAAATGTTGATGTTGGCAAAGTAAAGCTAGTCTCTGGGCAAAAATGCAGACATATGCACAATCCTGGATCTCCAACTCTCCATACTTTATTCTCTTTGTCTTTGTCATTCAGGTTAATTGCATAGATAGTTATGAAGCTTTTGAGGAAATAATAAGATGTGCACTTCTTTTTTTTTTAGAAATTGTTTTTATTGAAAGTTTGGTTGCAATCGTGTCATACAACAGTGGGCCGAATAAGTCCACGTAATAGTCATCAATGTTAAAGAAAATGCAAGCCATATAAGATATGATACATTCAAAGAGAAAAAGAAAACAGAAACATAGAACATAAAAAGAAAACAGAAATATAAAACAAAGCTAGCATAACATTACTTGCTGTGGATTTGCAGCATGTATATATCAATATTCCGAGGTTGAACACAGATTTCCGGATTTAAAGAAACAGGTTAGATGTATTTACCTTAAGTAAGACGTCAAAAGTCTATTAGTACGGTGACTCCTGGGGGATGAACTCGTGGGCGGTCTAGTTTCTCGAAGTGAGTTTTGGATGTAGTCGTTTGTTTCTTGTAGCAAAGAGTTGCCTTTCAAGATTTCCATGTCATACCATGTAGTGTTTATGAAGGTGTGAGTGGTTAAGAATCGAAGTGGTGAGGGAAGACTAGTGATGTAAGTAGTCCAAGTGGAGAAAAATTTCTCCGCATGTAAATCCTTTCTCGTCATGGCCTCTAGCCAATCCATATGAAAGATATGGTGCAGCTTCTGTTTCATAAGTGTAGTCGATGGGATTTCCGTAGACAGCCATTGGTGTAAAATAGTTTTCCGAGACGCTGCCGCCAGCCTAGCTGCCAAATGTTTCTCCCCTCTATTTAAAGTAGGGTATTGTTGAGTGATGCTAAATAGGGCCCATTCTAGTGTTGGTTGGATTGGTTTGTTCGTCATTTGTAACCAATAAGAGATTATCTCCAGCCAGAAGCTTTGTATTTGGGGGCAAGACCAGAGCATGTGGAGAAGATCCGCTTTAGGGGCCGTGCATCGAGTGCAAGTATCCGAGGGGGTATTTCCCATCTTATATCGTTTTGCTGGGGTGAGGTATGCATTGTGAAGAATTTGCAGTGTCATTTCCTGGTACCTACTCGATGACAACAACTGAGTAGTGCGTGTATATGCCTTTAAAATATCCGTGATGGGGAGCTGTGGCGTCAGAACCGTCCATTTAAATAAGGAAGATTCCTCGGTATCTAGGTTTACGATCGTTCGTATTATATGATATATTTGTGCAGTAGAGAGAACAAACGAGTTCTCTTTCCAAAGGTTGTCTATCGGATCGTTAACGGGTGTTTGTTTCATATTATGGACTGTGGTTCTCGCAAAGTGGAGTATTTGCATACTGAGGAATATGTGGGAATGTGTAAATGGGAACTTCTCCTTCAATTCCTGTAAAGAGAGAAGGTCGTGATTCTGTTTAATAAGGTGTCGGATCGTGTCTATTCCGCCGTCTTGCCAAGTACGCAAAATCGGATTGGACAGACCAATGGGGAAGTTCACATTTCCCAACCATGTTAGATAGGGAGAGTGATGAGGAGATAAGCGGTGCCTCAGTCGTAGCAGTTGCCAGGTTTTGTGAGTGTCCGAAAACAACGGGTTATCCTTCAACGACTGAGGAATCGCCGAAAGTGGGGAGTGTAGGAAATAATTTAAGGTGAGGCCATCCAAGGGAGATTGATCTAGGTCTGTATTAGCGTACCAGTTCCTGTTCATGAGCCAGTCACCTGCGTATCTAAGTAATGCTGCCTCATTATATTCCTTGATATTTGGCAGATTGGCTCCCCCTAAAGATTTAGGCTGTTGCAATTTGTAGGTACTGAGTCGGGGGCGTTTCTTCTGCCAAATAAAGGTACGAAATATCAGGTTAATGCGTTTGAGATCAGTAGGCTTGATACGATACGGCAACATTTGTATTGGATACATAAGTTTTGGGAAGAGGATCATTTTAATAAAATGGATTCTGCCCAAAAAAGTTAGATTGAGGTGTTTCCACTGTTGAGTATCTTGTTGAATTTTATCTATAATTGAACGAATGTTCAAGCGATAAGTGTCTTTGTGATGTTTCGGTAATTTGATACCTAAGTACGTAATATGGCGTTGGGCGGTTTTGAAAGGAAAGTCCGGGGACCAATGTTGTGACGTGGTGTCATGAAGACGGAGCGCCTCAGATTTCCCTGCATTAATTTGAAAGCCAGCTATACGTCCGAATCTGTTTATGATGGACAAGACGGATTTCTATTTGGGGGTCTTGTATAAAGAGCAATATGTCATCAGCAAAAGCTGCGACTTTCAATCGTGTTTGATTAATCGGGATGCCTGAGATGTCGGGGTCCTGCAAGAAGTGTCGAAGAAGGGGGTCTATAGCTAGGTTGAATAACAGTGGTGAGAGCGGGCAGCCCTGTCTTGTCCCTCTGCCAATCAGAAATCTATCCGAGTTTTGGTTGTTCACCGTGACAAATGTGCTTGGAGCAGAATATAAAGTTTTGAAGAGATTAAACATTTGAATGCCAACGTGTTGAAATTTTAACAGCCGTCTAATATGTATATGCGATATCCTATCAAAGGCTTTATCAGCATCAAGATTCAACAATATTCCTTGTTTCCTTTTCTCCAAATTACAGTGGTATATTGCTGTCAGTATCTTGCGGATAGCCTGGACCGATTGCCTATGTCTAAGGAAGCCTACTTGGTGTTCGGTAAGTATTTTGGGGAGGATGAGCTGTAATCTGTCTGCCATTATTTTGGTCAGGATTTTAATATCCTGGTTAAGTAGCGATATTGGTCGATAAGAAGCACAAGATGTGCACTTCTGATATGACACATGGTTATCATCCATTCAAAGAGGTTCTACAGTGTACATAAATATTTTATTAAGTTTTTTTATCTAAAATTTATTTTGATGAAAGTAAAAAATTCTCAACTTGGCATCTGAGAATTAGTTTTAGTTAATTAGTGATACTGACACTAAAAAACTACTTTTTAAAATAATAATGTACATTAAAAGTTACCTATAGGTCATGCTGATTGTTTTTTGCGGAGAGGTTTGTTTTTCTAAGTAATTGTTAGTTGAAGTTCCTAAACCTGACTGTTTTGCCAACCTGACTGTCCCACCTCAGCCTGTCAGTTAAGTTTCTAATACTAACGGACTCCTGCTGCACAAATATGGCAGCCCCCTCATACAGGAACATGGGCCATCAGACAGGTAATGTAAAAGCATTGTGCAGATACTTTATGGCAAAGTTATAAGTTGCTTTCAAAGCCAATATTATGATAGATGAAGGGCCGGCCTTAGGCCTATTGGACCAATTGGGCCCAATAGGGCCCCGCACCTCTGGGGGCCCCGTACCAGAGGGCAGCACAGATAGTATTTCCCCCAGCACATGAGGCTGCCTGGCCTGCCCCCAACTTTGAGAGTCCAGCCCATCCCCAAATCCATAGGTCCAGCCCACCCCCAACTCTGATAAGCCAGCCTATCCCCCAACTCCATAGGTCTAGCCCGCCCCCAACTCTCATAGGCCCAGCTTTCCTCCAACTTTGATAGGCCCTGCCTGCCCCCAATCCAACCAAGCCTGCTCCCAAGCTGAATTGGCCCAGCCTGCCGCAAACTAATTGGTCCAGTCCACTCTCCTATTTCCTCCCTCTCTCTCTTACCCTGTGTGCCCCTATTTCATCCCTCTCACTCTCTTACCTTGTCTGCCCCTTTCCTTTCTATTTTGTGCCTGTATGCCCTTATTTTCCTTAATACTTGGTGTGTCAGTAGCCAGCAACACTTTGTCTAGGGGCCCCGCCAACATGGTCCCAATTGGGCCCCACATTTGATAGGACCAGCCCTGGATAGATGTATAAAAATAGTTTAATTTCTGGTGTCAGTATCTCTTTAATATGCAATAGAGATGTAGAAAGAATACTTACACAAGTAACCCAATACTTTCCCTTTATCTATGTACAAAGAATGTATTCAATGTTAATTTACCTTTCGCACAGAGAAGCCTGAGCTCAATACATAATAAATACTCCTGATGCAAGCGTGTGTGGCTTTTAGTAACACACTACAACACCATGGAACTCTTATATGAGCTCTAAGGGGGGGAACGGAGTGGATCGTAAAGGCTTCATAGCACATTGTAGAATATATAATATAGCTTAGGTTAGGAGACAAGTATGCATGAAAAGGCAATTTAGGTTAGAAATGCCTGTTCACTGCCCCATTGTGCAATAGTTTAGCTGGTAATACACAAGCACAAAGTGTCAGCTACAGAGTCACAGACTGGCAGCATCCACTGGAAGCATTGTACAGCAACTTTTATGTTGTCATAAAATGTTACACGAAAGATCCCGGCTTTGGTGGACATTACACATGGAATCTAATGGCCTGTCAAGTTAAAGGTAACTTTTAAATAAAGTTACCATGTGTTCAATAGTACCATTTGTACAATGCACAAGGAACATCTAGATTTCTTTTTTACATTACTGGCCCTTTAAAAATAAGATACTATTCAGTCACCAGATGGGGAAATTGTTTATGTGGTTTGGGTTAGTTACACATGGTTGGATACAGTAAACATACATCAGAAAGCTGTGAAGATAGGGGAATTTTAGTGAGAATGTGTATGTGCCTTTTCTACATAATTTGATGTAAGTATCGTGCAGTTGCCATATCCAGTTAGTCACAATAAACTAAATGCAATATAATATTATGGCTTATTTAATATAGGCAAAACCATACAGTTTGCCAAAGGGTAACTCCACAGCAATATTCACTTGTATAGTATTGGGGGGCATATTTATTAACTGGTGAATTCTGTTTTCAAGAAGTATGCACAATAATATCTCCAGTCCAGTCCAGTGTCTCAATATAAAAGACAACTTCGACAAGTTAAAAAAAAAAAAAGTACATATCAGTGGGAGGGCTATGACTGTAAATGTGTGAAATTCCTACAGAATATCAGCTCAGAAACCTTTGGAAAGGAAACAAAGTATGTTATCTGATTAGAAAGCACTTAATGGAAACACTAAATAAGCATCACTTGGATTGAAAAAATGCAAATACATACACAATGTGTGTGTGTGTGTATATATATATATATATATATATATATATATATATATATATATATATATATATATATATATATATATATATATATATATATACATATATACATACAAAGCAGTGCATGTGCTATGGTAGGAGGATGGCTATAGCTATAACTTTATGGTACGTCAGTATAAGATGCAATATTGTGTGTTTTAAAAACAAATTAATAAAGATTAATTACAATGTGAGGATTAACCAGTTTAGCATATTATCATTAACAACACTCTCTTGAAATAGATATATGCCTTTTTATACAGATGTTTTAGAATTTAAATGCAGGCAAAGAAAAATTGGATCTGCTCCCACCCATCCACACTGCATCTGTCTGCACAAACAGAGCAGATTTTAGAGCAAAAATGTGTATTTTTTCACAGAAATCCATTATGTGTGGGCACACAGGCTTACATAGGGCATGCCAGTGCACTTAACACACAGGTGCAGATTTACTAAAGTGGGCTTTTTCAGCAAAATTACAATTTGCAGGTACATCACAAATTTACTAAAAGGCGAAGCGGACAATGTGCTAGTAAAAAAGCTCAACACCAGAGAAGTGTTGCGACGTTTCACCATGCGAATTTTCGCTCAGGCAAACGATCATTACTCTGCAAAACTGTGCGAACTTTCCAATATGTTACCTTTTCGGCAGAATCTGTTTCACCAAGTGATGAAGCTACATCTACAGCGTTATTATGTCAGTGACATCATATCCTGTATGCCAAAAAATACAAAACGCTGGCGTTTTTTTCATATTTTAATGTGGGATTATGTTTACAAGTTGTAACTGTTGCATATATGTTATTTACACTTTTACCCATTTGAGGGGCATTTTAAATAATATGTGGCCATTTCAAGCAATTTCACCAGCAATCACTAATAAAGACATATATATGACCTGTATGTACCCGCCATATTTGACCTGACATAAGTGTAAGTTAACGAAGTTGATTTAGCAGGCAGCTGTCGCTGCCGAAGTTTGCAAAAACTTAAGTTAGAGATCGCCACAGAGTGAAATTCCGCCACTCTCCATTCATTTCTATGGGATTTTTTAAGTGAAAGCTCATCCTTTGATAAATATTCCTTTCAAATTATCATAGAAATGAATGGAGAGTGGCGGATTCTCACTCTAGAGGACTGTGGCGATCTCTCTTTTTGATAAATATACCCCATTGAGTGAACCCCCCCAAAAAAACTTAACATGAAGGCTACAAACATCTTCAAATGATTCAGTGGACCTCTGCCATTGACCATTGACTTCTACACAACCTTGACAGGGTTTAGCTGGAGTATTTTCGGATTCAAGCTATTTCCAGCATCGGGGTATAACACATCTGGACAAATTTTAGGTTTTTTTAACCCAAAAATGTGAGTTTTGACTGAAACATTTGACTGAAAACTCAAATACTTTGGGTAAAAAACAACTCAATCTTTAATAAATAACCCCCTTTATGTCAAGTGTGGTATAAGGGCATAGCTGCTGGGATTTAGTGGTTGAGAAAGCAATCAGCAGATGGAGGTTAAAACCAAAAGGATGACTTTATTGCGGTATTGTTTAAAATAACAGGCATCATTCAGGTAAATATTCCTACTCTATGAGAGCCTCTGATGAAGTGCCAGAAAGAGGCATGGAACGCGTCAGGTGATCACACATGTCATAGAGTAGGAATATTTCCTTGAATGATGCCTGTTATTTTAAACAATACCTCAATAAAGTCATCCTTTTGGTTTTAACCTCCATCTGCTGATTGCTTTCTCAACCACTATACACTAAGCATATGATTACCACTGGAATGGAGACCAGTAAGAGGAAGTCGTTACGGCAAGGAGAGGGCACAATGGAGGAGTGGCTCCACGGACAAGGACATGTGAGTTTACCCCTTTCCTTTCCAGCATAGCTGCTGGGACCCACTGTTGACATGTAGTATTTTCTGGGAGCGCTCACTGCCAAGCAGACAATATACACAGACAATGTCATCCCCAGCAAATTAAAAGATGAGAGATATGTATTGGCATCACCAGTATAGCAGCTAAACATTATTCAGCTGTTTTTTGTTTGTAATCTGAATCTTCAGTTTATATACCTATTTATTGTACAGTGTATTATCATTATTATTAATAATAATTATAATTAATAATACAGTTAGTTTGAGAGTGGCTGTATACCCAAGTTTTGAAAGATAGCACACTCAAAGTAATGTGCTCATATAGAAAAGACCTGATGGCTAAATTTGTTAGACTAAATTAGCAGATTATTTAAAAAATCAGGGACAAAAATGCAAGTTGCTGGGCTGCAGTTACTGCAAATTTTTTCACATGAGCTGGTAACCTTACCAAAAAAGGTTGTTTCTGCTTTGTGTATAGATGAAACATAGTCACACTGAGTATTGAGTGGAAACATTTAATATGGCAGATACATTTTGAAACTAAAGTCAGAGCGATTTAAACTGAAAAAATTAGCATTTCATAAGTTTTTTTAAACGTCCCCACAACATTTTTTGGAGGTTACAATAAATCATATGAAGCAATTGTGTGGAGTTTTCATTGTAATGCTCTGCTTTTCAGTAGTATGTAACGGTAAACCATTGTAAATAATAAAACAATAGTACTCTCATTTATGTCTCTACCAATTCTTATATTCATATGCCTAATACTCTCTTATATCAAGAGCGCTGCACCTGGGGGGGAGGGGTTTGGGGTAGGAGAGGGGTTTATGATGACTGCATATTTTTAATTTTGGCAGTAACCATAATATCTTTTCAGTAGGCATCACACATATTAAACAGTCTCTAGAATATAATATGCATATATATATATATATATATATATATATATATATATATATATATATATATATATATATATATATATATATATATATATATATATATATATAATACAGCAGGGACAGTTCTTGTTCCATAACTTAGTTCCTGTTCTTTATTGTCAAAAGATCTCTCTTAGACCCTGTTGCCCTACTGGTTGCGCCATTTTTTTTTTTTTTAAAGGAAAACTTTTCCCCCAAAATTAACTCTTAAGCAACAGATAATTTATATCAGGGGTGTCCAAATTTTTTGCAAAATGTGTGGGGGCCGACCATTCAGCCTGACATTCTTTGAACCATTAACATCCTTTAACTCATTTAAACAAGGAATCGCCTAGCCGTAGCAGTAATATTTGGGCACATTAGTGAAATGATCTGCCACTTGGTCTATTCTGCTGCCTGTGTGCTGAAGGTGTTAGCAATAGACACGTACTGGCATGTAGTTTACTGTACTGGCACATCAGTACGTCTATTGACACCTTCAGCCCTAAAGAAGTATGTGAAGCGGTGCATCACTATGTGCCAGTACGTGCCTATTGCCAACTTCTTCAGCACACAGGCAGCAGTATAGACCAAGTGGCAGATCATTTCACTAATGTGCCCAAATATTACGGCTAGGCAATTCCTGATTGCACACAGTGCTGGCGGGCCGCATTATTATTAATTTCATGATGGAGTTTGAGGGCCGGTGTAAATTTGAAGACGGGCCGCAATTGGCCCTCGGGCACATTTTGGACATGCATGATTTATATCATATTGAGTGGCATATTAAAAGATCTTACCAAACTGGAATATATAGTTAATATTGCCCTTTTTCATCTCTTGCCTTGAACCACCATTTCGTGATGGTCTGTGTGCTGCCTCAGAGATCACCTGACCAGAAATACTACAACTCTAACTGTAACAAGAAGTGTTGACGCAAAAGACAGAACTTGTCAGTTAATTGGCTCATGTGACCTAACAAGTATAGTTTGTTTGTGTGCACAGTGAATCGTACGATCCCAGGGGGCAGCCCTTATTTTTTAAAATAGCAATTTTCTATTTATGATTACCCAATGGCACATACTACTAAAAAAGTACATTATTATGAAAATTGGTAATTTACATGAAGCAGCGTTTTACATATGAGCTGTTTTATGCAATATCTTTTTATAGAGACCTATAATATATAGTATTCCTTTAAAGGATAGTCATTTTCTTGTTATGGACCTTGACCTGTATTTAAAGGAGAATTCAACCCTAAGGTAAAAAAAAACCTACCCCCTACCCTACATAGACCCCCCTCCCTATCCCATGATATTTAAGTCGGGGGACTGTGACGGCCATTCCAGAATATTGTACTTCTTCCTCTGCTCAAATGCCTTTGTAGATTTCAAAGGGTGTTTAAGGTCAACTTTGTGACTGATGCTTGAACATTATTCTGAAGAATTTGTTGATATTGGGTTGAATTCATCCAACCCTCGACTTTAACGAGGGCCCCAGTCCCTGAACTAGCCACACAGCCCCACAGCATGATGGAACCTCCACCAAATTTGACAGTAGGTAGTAGGTGTTTTTCTTGGAATGCAGTGTTCTTCTTCCGCCATGCAAAGAGCTTTGTTATGACCAAATAACCATTTTTGTCTCATCAGTCCAAAGTACGTTGTTACAAAAAGACTGTGGCTTGTCTAAATGAGCTTTTACATACAACAAGCAATTCTGTTTGTGGCGTGAGTGCAGAAAGGGCTTCTTTCTCATCACCCTGCTATACAGATGTGCAAATTGCACTGATTTGTAGAACGATGTACAGATTCACCATCTGCAGCAAGATTTTCTTGCAGGTCTTTGGAGGTGATCTTTGGGTTGTCTGTAACCATTCTCAGAATCCTCCGCATATGCAGCTCCTGTATTTTTCGTGGCCTGCCAGACCTGGGTTTTACAGCAACTGTGCCTGTTGCCTTCCATTCATAATTCCATTCCTTACAGTTGAAACTGACAATTTAAACCTTTGAGATAGCCTTTTTTTAGCCTTCCCCTAAACCATGATACTGAACAATCTTTGTTTTCAGATCTTTTGAGAGTTGCTTTGAGGATCCCATGCTGTCACTCTTCAGAGGAGAGTTAAACAGAAGCACAACTTGCAATTGGCCACCTTAAATGCCTTTTCTCATGATTGGACACACCTGCCTATGAAGTTCAAGACTTACTAGCTAATGCCAGTAATCAGTATTGAGCAGTTACATGCATTCAAATTAGCAAAATTACAAGGGTACCCAAATTTTTGCACAGCCAGTTTTTCACATTTGATTTAATTTCAAAACTAAATACTGCTTGATTAATATCTTTGTTCAGAAAACACCAGTACTTCAATCATATGTTGGGTGGTCCCTCACTCCAAAGTCATCCAGGCTCTATCCAACAGAGTCAGTGGCACCGTCCAAGCCACACAATATCCAAGGAATAGGCAAAAGTTCACTCTGGAGAGCCAATTTGAATCCAGTGATTTTTTATTCAGACACACATCTTAGGGGGACCAATAAATCGAGTAGTGTTCCTGGTATGTGTAATATCAGATTTGACCAGTTTGTCTGCCAAATTCCGTCCTCTCTTATATGAAAAAATAGGCCTTTCCTTACAATATCTGTTTAAAATTGGATCTGTCTGCAACATTGGCCAATATCTATGTACAATTTTTTCAATTTCCTTACTCTTAGGGCCATATGTAGATACAAAAGGTATACGTTCTCTTTTAGTGGTGTCATACTTTTTCCTATTTCCCTGTAAAAGGGAATTTCTTTCAATTTTTAATACATCATCACGCATTCGCCTAAGGGATTCTCCATTATACCCTCTCTCCACAAATTTATCAATCAGGTTATTACTGCTCACTATGTATTTGTGATCATCTGAGGTAATTCGCCTAATCCTAAGAAATTGACCCTTAGGTATCCCTTTCAATGTACTTGGGGTATGAAAGCTGCTTTTAAGTAGCATATTATTACATTCCGTGGGTTTGGAGTATAAGTCGGTTTCTAATTGGTTGCCCCGTTTAGAGACTTTTACGTCTAAATAATGTACATAATTAGTATTAAAATCAGCTGTAAATTTAATAGTGTTATGTTTCAAATTAATGAGCTCAAGGAAGGTTTTGAGACTGCTTTCATCACCACTCCAGATCAGGAAGATGTCATCCACATATCTGTAGTAGCATTTTATAAAATGCCGAAAGTCAGTATTGCCCAAAATAATTGTCTGTTCAATAAAATGCATGAAAATATTAGCATAACTTGGAGCGAGATTGCTCCCCATGGCGGTCCCTTGTGTTTGTATATAGAACTCTTTGTCAAAACGAAAATAATTTTTGCGTAATACAATAGTCAGTAAATCAATCAAAAAATAAACCATATTATGAGGTGTGTTGGTAGAAAGAAGTGCTTGTTCAATATAATGGATTCCCTCATCATGTGGGATAGATGTATATAAAGATTGTACATCTATGCTACATAAAATCCATTCTGGTTCAATGTTTGTCAATTCCATTAGTTTACACAAAAAATCTGTGGTATCTTTTAAACATTCAGGAATAGTTTTAACTATATCTTGCAAAAATGCATCCACAAATTTGGAGAGGGGTTGCAAAATAGATCCCATCCCCGAAACAATGGGTCTCCCCGGGGGATTCTCTAAATTTTTATGAATTTTGGGTAATAAGTATAACACAGGAACGCGTGGTGAGTCATTAAAAAATCCATATTATGTTTAGTAATGATACCTGAATCAAAGGCACCCCTAATTATCTCATCAATATATTTTTTAATATCCCATGTCGGATCTTTATCCAATTTCAAATAATGATCAGTATTATTAAGTTGTGTCAGTGCCTCATTTACATACTGATTTCGATCTAACACCACAATTCCACCCCCTTTATCCACTTTCTTAATTACTATTTCAGCATTTTCCTCTAAGTTCTGTAAGGCAACACGGTTACGTTTCGTAATATTTGGACAATATGTTTTACGTTTACCCCATAACTTTTCAACCTCATATAGAATTACCCCCTCAAATTGTTTCAGAGTATCATTGTAAACATCAGGGATGAAATCACTTCTGGGCTTAAACTTATCTGCAATATTACACACATCTTTATTAACAACAACTTTGTCAAAATGCAATTTAAGTTTCATACGTCGTACAAACTTGAAAAAGTCAATTTTCCAATCGAACAATTTAATCTCATATGTCGGAATAAATCCCAGCCCTTTGTTAATAATCTCAGATTCATCATCCGTTAGAGCATGCGAGGATAAATTGATAATAAGTCCCCTTGTGCCACTATTAGGTGCCAAGCAGGAATCAATGTTATTTACCTGCACTGATGATACCGGCATATTCAAGAGCGGTAGAACTGGCGTGGTGGAGGTCTCCTCTGTGACCGTCGCTGGGTGCTTGCGCCTGCATCTGCGTCTCCTATGGCGCTCCGATCCCCTGCTAGTATTCTCCCTCTTCCATCGCCTGATGCTCTCCCTCTGCTGTGAAAAAAATGCTGCCTTTGGTTACCCGCATATCCAGCATCGTTCCAAGAGAAGTCATCGGAGTCGCTGCCATCAGAACTCCACAGCCGCAACTCTGCATGGCGTCCGTCTCGCTCTACATCACGTGGTCTACAGCGTCCCGGCAGTCCAAACCTGTGCGCTCGTTGCTGCCGCGGGGACCCTTCCTTCCAAGCGTAGACGTTGCCAGCCACATAATCTCGGGTATCTCGTTCAAACTTGCGCAGCTTCCGGGTAATTAAATCTTTCTTGTAACGTTCAAGCGTAGCATTGGTTTCAGTAATGATTTTATCAAGCTCTGCTTTATCATATGCTCCAATCAATTTATTTTTTGCTTCAGCCAATACTTTATGTGCATCAGCAATTAGTGGTTGTAGGTACTGTATTGTTAGAACCATGGCGTCTAGGGAGGCTTTGTTACAAATCCCTTCCCATTTATCACTGGTCAAATCTGATATTACACATACCAGGAACACTACTCGATTTATTGGTCCCCCTAAGATGTGTGTCTGAATAAAAAATCACTGGATTCAAATTGGCTCTCCAGAGTGAACTTTTGCCTGTTCAGAAAACACCCCAGTACTCAGATGTTCCTGGGAAATGAAAGACATACTACTGTTATCTTTCTTCTTGAAAGTGGAGTAACTTATTATGCAGACTGAGAGGGGTTCCCAAACTTTTTCATATGACTATTGTTGTTATAACATTATTGTAAATTGTTTCTGATACGATTATATGCTCTTCATACAGATGAAAAAAAAAGCACTTGTTAAAGGTTGTTCACCTTCAATCACTTTTTCAGATAGTTCACAAGAAATAAAGACTTTTTCTAATCGTGTTCTATTTTTGACCGTTTTTCTAATATTAAAGTGCAAAGTTTCATTCTTCACCTTAAGTCTTTCTAAAGCAGCTCGGGGGGGTTGACAAATCTGTATCTGATCTAAATGATACATTTAGTTGATCTTTGTCCCTGCTGAGAATCCCTGAGTTTCATTAAAGGCATTTGTTAGGATATTTGTTTGATACAACAGTTGGTAATACTCCAGAAATGCTGCTGAGAAATATATCAACTTAATGTAGCAAAATTGTAACTATTCAGAATCTGCACCTGAATTACTGAGCTGCCAGACTCAAAATCAGAGACAGGAACATTCAATTTTAATTTGAAAATATAAACATTAAAATAATAAAAGATGGAAAGTAATTGAGAAAAGTCTTTATTTCTGGTGAACAGCCTGAAAACAATTGAACTGAAAAAAGTTTTGGAAACAACCCCTTTAACATTGACTCAAGTGTCTCATGAAAACCAGTAAAACCTTTCATAATGAAGTCTCTATAGTTTCTCTCATTTTACTGGAAAGCAAATCTTTGAAACCTCTAAAAGACAATTCTGGTAAAGATAAGAACAGGAATTAACACGTTAAAACCACACGGCAGTGAGTAGTAGTAACATGCTCCTTTGCAGGTGCAGTAGCAGGCATGCGAGCAGCTGAGAATTTAATAGCTTATCTGGACTATTATATACTAAGACAGGTGACCTACAGTAAGTATAGTGCAGGTGTGGGCTACACATTATAATAAAGCAGAGAATGTGCTACTATAGAATGTCCGATCCTCAAAACGGCATGTAGATAGAGAATATCAAGAGATTCTGGAAAGTTTTGGGACTTAGCAGCCCCATTTTTCAACCTAACACACCTAGAAAGGGGAAGAGAAATGTAGTTTACTGAATTCAAATTGCCGTTTCATATAGCAATTACTTCTTTACAAATCTGCAAATTAACTGCACACAGCAGGTTTAGTTTTCATGCTAGCTCCATTGGGATTCATTTATATATAAACTGATGTTACGGACAGTAATTTTACAAACAAGGGTTTCAGAACAAATAGGATCAGGGTTACTGCGCATAAATACTAGTACTAATAAGAAAACTCCAATGTCCTTAGACTGCTGCAATAATAAATATGTATAGTTTTATGTCATTTTATAAACCAAAACTACAAAAGTACACAAAAAAATGTTTTAAAAAACGCAGCTCCGCAAAACAGCATTTTAGACTTTTGGTAAATATGTCTTTCTACTAGGGATGCGCCGAATCCAATATTTTGGATTCGGACGAACCCCCAAATCCTTTGTAAAAGATTCAACCAAATACTGAACCGAATCCGAACCCTAATTTTCATATGCAAATCAGTGAGGGGAAAATAGAGCGTGTGTGGCTAAAAAATTTTTACTCCCTTGTTTGTTACAAAAAAAAAATCACATGATTTTAAGGATTCAGATTCGTTTCGGCCTTGGACAAGGATTCGTCCAAATCTAAATCCTGCTGAAAATGGCTGAATCCTGAAATGAATCCTGGATTCGGTGCATCACTACTTTCTACACTTAACAGTCTGCAAACTAACTGGAAGTAATCAAATGAAGAAAAAAACATTACTGGAAACAAATTAGTAATTAAAAAATACACAATTTTATAAAAATGGCTTATCACAAGGGATACATTTTGTAGTATTTTATGGAATAAATGCAGACTTCCAATCCAGAAATGTCTCACATTAGTGCCAATTACAGATATCATTAAGGCATATGTAAGTAGAAGGCAAGATCCCAAGGTTCTGCAGTTCACTCCCTTTGCCGGTATATGACCTGTTCTCCCTCAGATCGACCAAAATGCAAACAACCTTTTCTTCAAATGAAGATATACCAGCGCTAAAAGCTCAGGGGTAGACACAAAAAGGAAATGCAAACACAATATAGTGTAGTAGTTTTGAATCGGATGGAATATATAACCCTTTGTGCAATTACTATACGGTGTGGTTTTGGGGTCTTCCACCAAGGGGTTAAAAAGCCATTCTCCGTGCTTTTTATAGGTAGTGTGGCCACCTCCTGTGTGGGGCAGTGGGTACTTACAGACGTTTATAATTATCACCAGCATGTAATAAAATCCCTTGTCTTACTCTTGATAAGTGTGTGGGGCAGTGGGTACTTACAGACGTTTATAATTATCACCAGCATGTAATAAAATCCTTTGTCCCACTCTTGGTAAGCTCCAGGTTTCTAAAAAGCATATGCTAAAATCGTGTAAAAACTTCTTTAAAGGGGACCCGTCACCCAAAAAAATTATTCCAAATCCTATTTTATCACATTAGTCAAGCAAAATGAACTTTAATTACACTATATAAATTATTTGAATCTTGTTTCCATTAGTCTGGGAATTCAAAATGATAGCAAGCAGGCAGCAGCCATTTTGTGGACACTGCTTTTAAGGAAAGCCTTGTATCATCTCAGAATCTTGTTTGTGCACCAGAATGGGGGACCAGATGTTCATCCCCATGCACTGGTTACACAATTAAATGGTTAAGAGAATGGGGGAATGTGGGGAGAGCAGTGACATGTAGGAAGTGTTGAATGGAAAGTGAAAGTAATTGTCTGCCCCGCCTCTATGCCCATGGCATAGAGGAGGGGCAGACAATATTTGATTGACAGCTGAGATTTTTAAATGAGTTTACAACAGCTATGAATGCTTTAATAAAAAATAGAAATTGGATTTCATGTTTAATTTGAAAAGGACTTTTATTATACAGATTTTTGTGTCTGGGTGACAGGTCCACTTTAATAGATTAAAAAGATAAAAACATAGATTGCACTCACATGTGTGTGCTTAATATAAGCATAAAAAGCAGTTTGCATTGGGGTTCTCAAGTCCTGCGGTCCATTATAAGATGTTACACTTTGCCTGGCGTTTGTTGGTAAGAAAGTCGCAATAGACGAAACGCGTCGGCTAAGCAGTGACGTCATCAGAGGGGGACCAAGATCGCGTGTCTTACCAACAACCGCCAGGCAAAGTGTAACATCTTATAATGGACCGCAGGACTTGAGAACCCCAATGCAAACTGCTTTTTATGCTTATATTAAGCACACACATGTGAGTGCAATCTATGTTTTTATCTTTTTAATCTATTAAAGAAGTTTTTACACGATTTTAGCATATGCTTTTTAGAAACCTGGAGCTTACCAAGAGTGGGACAAAGGATTTTATTACATGCTGGTGATAATTATAACTGTCTGTAAGTACCCACTGCCCCACACACTTATCAAGAGTAAGACAAGGGATTTTATTACATGCTGGTAATAATTATAAACGTCTGTAAGTACCCACTGCCCCACACAGGAGGTGGCCACACTACCTATAAAAAGCACGGAAGAATGGCTTTTTAACCCCTTGGTGGAAGACCCCAAAACCACACCGTATAGTAATTGCACAAAGGGTTATATATTCCATCCGATTCAAAACTACTACACTATATTGTGTTTGCATTTCCTTTTTGTGTCTACCCCTGAGCTTTTAGCGCTGGTATATCTTCATTTGAAGAAAAGGTTGTTATCATTAAGGCATATGGCACAATCTGTCAGCAATTTATGAGACCTACCCTTGGTTCTACAAATTTGTAACTGCTCTCTGCTAGTAATGACATATAAATTGGTAGTCTTTTATCAAACAACTTTTTAGTTTGCCTTTTGTCTCTTTCACAATATACAATTATATCAATAGTGGTAAACTTTAAATTATCACCAGGAAACAGAGGAGATACAAGTAGAAGGGGAGACCAAATCTATTCAATTCCCTTGATCAATCAGATGGAGAGATGGAGGAGGAAGTTTGAGACCATACTATGCCACGCAACCAAAGATTGGTACAATTCCCTTCATTAATTATACAAATTCAATTGAATGGAACTAGATCATTCAATTAATCTGAAATACGTACCACTGGAAAATAAATAAAAAAATTTAATTAAAACAATTTGTAAAAAATGCACTCTCTGCACACCCCCTATTTGTTTGACTCAAGTGAAATGTGTGTATAATGCCTGTTTAAAGAATACTGTGCAGTTTAAAAAACTTTACATATTTTGAGTGACTCATATAGATTTCATTGCCTTTACCATTACTTATTACAAATGCAATCCTCTATAGCAGAACTGCAATAAAATCATTTTAAACAACTGCTAGTACATCCTATTCTACTAAATATTTATTGCACTATTTTAGAGATTTACTGTGGCTACTCCTAAGTGCCATAAGCCTATACCTTCTTCTATGTAACTGAAGTATGTGCCATATGGTCTACACACGTGCACCAGTCTATATAGGCACCCATGTCCAATCCTCCTGGGTTCCCATTAGGGTTGCCACCTTTCAGGTTGGCCCCTTACCAGCCCATGACGTGGAGGTGGGAACAAGACCAAGAAGGGGTGGGACTATTATGCAGTGTGTGGGGCTATGATGCAAATGGGGGTGGGGCTGGGATGCTGGCAGCCAAATAGGAGGCAACATCAGGGAGAAAAGGGTTCAAAAGTGGTAATGAGCAGTATAGAGGAGAAGTCAGGAACAGAATTGGGTCAGATCAGGGACAGGCAATATTCAATCCTACTCAATATTAATATCCAAGTTTTTAAAAGAACCTTTATATTCAATTTTAGTACAGATTAAGCAACTTTTCAATTGATCATTATTAATTTCATATGAGGGAAAAGATTAGCATTCCTATTCTATTTATTTCCAGTTGAATATGCGCTTTTTTCCCATTAAAGGAGAAGGAAAGGTTAAAACTAAGTAAGCTTTATCAGAAAGGTCTATATAAATAAACCAGTAAACCCTCAAAGTAATGCTGCTCTGAGTCCTCTGTCAAAAGAAACACCACATTTCTTTCCTTTTATTGTGTATTCATGGGCTTCTGTATCAGACTTCCTGTTTTCAGCATAAACCTCCAGGGCAGGGCTTGAGCATGCTCAGTTTGTTCCTCTTCCCCTCCCTGAGCTCAGAGCTGTAAGTGAGCAGGGAGAGACTCAGGCAGGAAGTGATGTCACACCAAGGTTATATGGCAGCTTCTATCCTAAACAAACAGAGACAATGTCTAGAGCTGTTTATTCAGGTATGGTAAAGCATTCTGCAGAATAAATATAGCATTCTAGCTTGCACTATTGAGGCTAATCTGTTAGCAATAGACTGTCTTGGAGCTTTCCTTCTCCTTTAATCTGAAATTTGCATATTTTAATGGTGTTAATTTCAGACTCACCTTTACAGCAGAATATTGTTCTTTGCTCAACCCACTCGGAAAAATGTATCTTCTTTATAAATATGCGTCCGTTTGTTAAAACCTTTCCTTACAGTCAAGGAAAGTATTGAAGAAAACATTAATTTGATGGAATCCTTCTTGATTCAACAAGTCAATATATGATAAATCTACTTGAATGCTTACTAATTAATTAGGATAACATTGCAGGATTCAAACAAGCGATACTTTCCATTCGACGTGTGCAGCCGGGAACTTGTGTTATTTGTGAGTGCTGACCGCAAAGTAACTCAGGGAATATGACAGAAATAGTCTTGCAGAGTGTGGTGAGCAAATCTGTTTGGGTGCTTATTTTAAATTGTTTCTATTTTTCACTCATTCATTAGATACTCAATCTGCTGCTACGTTTAAAACTATTATAAGCATGCAGTTAAAAAAAGAAAAATAGGTGGCATATACCCCACATACTAAATTTAGGTAGAAAACTGGCAGCAAGGTCTATTTACCAGACGCACGTCATAAATAGATACTGTAGCCTCCCACAAACCAGCAATTCTTCCTAATATTTAAATATAATTAAAACTATGATTACACATACAATATTAAAATGTGTATATTGTTTTGTACTATATAAGTCCCATTATTCTAAAAATCCCTTTATTGTACATATTCCATATATATAGTTAATACCGTATATACCCGTGTATAAGCCGAGTTTTTCAGCATCCAAAATGTGCTGAAAAAGTCTACCTCGGCTTATACTCGGGTCAGCGGTACCTGACCGGAGTAGCTGAGATTGCAGTCACTTTTAATCATTCCTATACCAACAGTTCACTTGGGGAGAGACTGCAATATCCCACAATGCCCTCTGTTGGTTATATGAAAGAATAACAGTGACTGCAATATCACACAGCGCCATCTGTTGGTTGTATGAAAGAATAACAGTGACTGCAATATCACACAGGGCCCTCTGTTGGTTATATGAAAGATTAACAGTGACTGCAATATCACACAGCGCCATCTGTTGGTTGTATGAAAGAATAACAGTGACTGCAATATCGCACAGCGCCATCTGTTGGTTGTATGAAAGAATAACAGTGACTGCAATATCACACAGCACCATCTGTTGGTTGTATGAAAGAATAACAGTGACTGCAATATCGCACAGCGCCATCTGTTGGTTGTATGAAAGAATAACAGTGACTGCAATATCGCACAGCGCCATCTGTTGGTTGTATGAAAGAATAACAGTGACTGCAATATCACACAGCGCCCTCTGTTGGTTATACGAAAGATTAACAGTGATGGCAATATCAAACAGCACCCTCTGCACATGGTAGTGGGACAGTGGGACAATGCACACAGTAATCCTTTTGGCAATTCTCTGTCACCATCAACTTTGCAAAGAAGTCCGGTTGATCGCTGGGGGGTCGCTTTGGCAGAATGTGCGCTGCTGGGAGACAGGGCTGTAGTTGTGTCTAGGCTTATACTAGAGTCAATAAGTTTTCCCAGTTTTCGTAGGTAAAATTAGGTACCTCGGCTTATACTCGGGTCGGCTTATACTCGAGTATATACGGTAATTAGAATATTTCTTACAAAAGCGCGTTATGATAAGTTTTGAATTCCTTTTCTGCTATTTTTCTGTTTTCAAATCAGGGTCACTGACTTGGCAGCCAAGTGAAGATCCGCTTCATAAAGAGATTTCAAGAAAAAGCATGGTGAATCCTACCTACTAAGGGAACTATTGAAAATTAACTTTTTGATAATCATCCAGCTTGAACAGAAATCAGCAGTTACACTGGCTTTACTAGTGTGCCTAATTAAAGGAACAGTAACACCAAAAAATGAAAGTGTTTTAAAGTAATGAAAATATAATGTAGTGTTGCCCTGCACTGGTAAAACTGATGTTTTTGCTTCAGAAACTCTACTATTGTTCATATAAACAAGCTGCTGTGTAGCAATGGTGGAAACTGAAAAAAGGCTATATGGCACAGGTTAATAGTGGATAACAGATAACACCATTATGTTCTACAGAGCTTATCTGCTATCTGCTGTGTAACCAGAGTCTTTTCTTCTTAGAATGGTCACCATTTCTACACAGCAGCTTCTTCACATAAACAATAGTAGTGTTTCTGAAGCAAACACACCAGTTTTACCAGTGCAGGGCAACATTACATTATTGGGGTTATTTACTGAGCTCCGAATACCTGAAATTCCCCGAAATCCAAAAAATTATTTTTTTTTTAAACCCCGAGGGCTAAAAAGCCGAATATAAAAACAGGGCATCTCTAACCTGTCGAGGTTGCATAAAAGTCAATGGGAACAGTCCCATTGATTTTTGGAGATTTCGGGGAAAATTCACGAAAAAAAATCGTGAAAATTTGAGCTTTTCCCGCACAGCAAATTTGCGGGAAAATGTAATAATAAATAAGCGTTAAAAACCTGAGCAGGTTAGATCAGAGTTTGTAGCAGCCAATATTGAGATAAATTCAGACCTTGATAAATAACCCCCTATATGTTTATTACTTTAAAACACTTTCATTTGATGTTACTGTTCCTTTAAGAAATAGTATTTCTTTGGATCTCTTTACAGCTTCCAAGTACTAAACATTAACAAAAAAAAAACCCTGTTCTCCACCCTGATCTCGTGAAGCAGAGCTATAAAAGTTGTCTTTAGGTTTCATAACCTAAAAGTAATTGTCAGCTATGTTCCCTAGGAGGTGTTTCCCAAGATTGCTGAGCAGACACAAGGCCC
Source organism: Xenopus laevis (assembly GCF_017654675.1). Classification (NCBI taxonomy): domain Eukaryota; kingdom Metazoa; phylum Chordata; class Amphibia; order Anura; family Pipidae; genus Xenopus; species Xenopus laevis. The sequence continues at coordinate 121,566,583 of NC_054375.1, read as the reverse complement.
TTGTCTAAATACACAGTGCAAATGTGTAAAGGGCAGTAGCCTACTCTCTTTTCTGCATTGAATCGGCTCTAAGTGAACAGACTTTGTCGGATTTCAGCTCAAAATGCAGAGACGCTCAGTGGTTCGCCGAAACCCCCCCCGGTATGTTCGTTCCAAAGCCGATTCAGTACTTACGAATGCAGAACAGCGAGAGAGCACACTGAGCATGAGCAGTGTCACTGACCCATAACACGAGCTAACAAGATCAGAAGATGGGAAGCTGCTGTAGACAACAATAAAATACCTTGATCTGGAATAGTAAGTTCAGTATATAAACTACAGCTTTTCTTGTCAAATACTTTTTAAAGGAATTGTTTATTTTAATTTTAGCAAGATGTAGAGAGTAATATATAGTGAATAAAGTACCCCTCTTGTAAACTATAAGGATATTACAAGTTACCGAGGAGTTTCATGACCATATAAAAACACGAGGGCAAAGCCCAAGTGTTTTTATACAGGTCATGGAACTCCAAGGGGACTTCTAATATCCTCATATTTTGCAACAGGGGTACTTTATTTATTATAATACACAAGTTTCAGTGAGTCATGTGACAGAAATGACATCAGTACTCACCGTTTATGAGGATATAATTTACAAGATATTCATGGCTTTTGTGTATTATACTGAGATAATACTGGAATATGAATACTGGAATATGAATAGAAGAGGTCTGAATAGAAAGAAGAGCAATAATAAGTAGCAATAACAATATATCTGTAGCCTTACATAGATTGTTTTTAGATGGGGTCAATGATCCCCATTTGAAAGCTGAAAGAGTCTGAAGAAGAAGGCAAAGAATATAAAAAAAATATAAGAAAATGAAGGCCAATTGAAAAGTTGCTTAGAATTAGCCATTCTATAACATACTAAAAGTTAACTTTAAGGCATTAGTTCTTTGGGATAACATTAACACCCATAATATATAATATTTTATGATGCTTGCAGAGTTGGGCTAAAGGTGCAGCACACCATAACTGGTATTCAGTGGTTTGCCCAAGAAAACTAGTTGTGATTTTAAGCTTAACTAGTTGGATCACGGTTTAATTCATCAGAGGCCATGTGCACAGAAACGTCTTTAGAGCATTTGTTCTTCCATCCACCCTCTATCAAGTTTTCCCATCTGCTGCACTAGCAGATTTCTATAAAACAACTCAATTATCCTCTGTCATCTCTAGTTGTCCAATAGCATGCCACTCTGAAAACCAATAAACATGATTTTCATCCATTGCGGTTCTTCAACAGACAAAGAAACGAATAGTTAAAGGGCATTGGGGTTTACAAGGACTAACGTCCAAATGTAGCATGTAGCCTTATCATGACTCATGATAAAGATCTTTAGACAGGAGACTATGACAAAAAATATTCATAAAATGTCATAGTTGAAGATTTATTAAGGTTCGAATGGTAAATTCCAATTTTTGAAAAAAATTCACAAATTCGAATTTAAAAGCACCAACTCGCAAAATTCACAAATTTGAATTTAAAAGCACCAACTCGAGTGTAAATTAAAATGAGAGAATTATCACACCTCGACCATGGAAAAAGTTTTAATTTGAATATTTGCCACCTAAAACCTGCCAAATTCATTTACAAGTCAATGGCAGATGCCTTTTGACTCATTTGAAGATGTTAATAGCCTTCCTGATGGTTTGAGGTTTTTTTTTTTTGGAGAAAAACTTGAATAGAGTTTCATTTCGAATTCGATTCGAGTTTTTGAGTCACTAACATTCGTTCAAATCTTAGACGTCCGAGTTTTTTATTCAATAAGAAAACACTTGAGTTTTGAGTATATTCAAATTGATTGAGTAAAAAAATTCACATAAATTCGAAATTAGATTTTTGATAAACCTGCCCCCAAGGGTAGTATACTCGGACCTATCCAAAATACAGTATCTATCGCGTACACTTCAAACAACAGTCTTTATTTTCTAATATAGCCATAATGAAATGATATGACCTTGATAAAGGGGAACTCCATCCAAAAACTGTTTTTGCATAATGAAAGAAAATGTAGTTCCAGGCAACTTTCCAATATACATTCATTAAAAATGATCAACAGTTTAGCAGTTATTTCTAAATGCAGTTGCGACTGAAAGCAGTATCAGTCTGCCTGTTTATATTCTCTGCTCTGCTGGGTCAGACTCTTGAAACCATGTAGCAGAAGCAGGCAGAGGTGAAAAACCCAATGAAGGCAGCTATGTTGACAAAATCTCAACTTTATTATTTTTTTTAAATGCTCTCTAGATGTAGGCAATGATAAATAATATAAGGTACCTGATTTCAGTGTGGGCTAAAACAAATTGTTACTTTTTTAAGTGACTTTTAATCAAGTGACTCAAATATCCTTTTGGTCCATGTCCATGTTATTGTTTTTCTTGTTTTATAGTGCCAACATATTGTGCATCATGCACATCAGCCCCTGCCCAGGGGCAGCTTAAAATCTAAGGTCCCTATAACATCATACAGAGGAACGGTAAGTTAAAGTTCCCCATCAGGTCCGTGAAGCTGCTGTTTGGCTGGCATGTTACAGTGGAAAGTACTGAAGACTCTCTTGCACAGTCTGGGACACTCACCAACAAGCAGTGCAGTGGATGACGCTCTTGATGGACATTTTTATGAAACCAGTACACAACTTTTAACGTTGAGTCTCTACTATTTTAGAGCTGCATAATGCAGTGGCAAATACTTGATCTTGACAATCTCTCCCCTTTAAATGCCTGTTCCATGTTAGAAGTGCAATATAACATTTTCATTAAGGACATAACTAAACCCCAAACTATATTCCAACCTACCAGATAGGAAAGATTTCTGCAATTCATTCTAATATTTTATATTTAGTTCATATTTAGAATTTTCCTGTGCTTGACATAAACAAATATATATGTTGGATTAGGCCAAAACTATTGCAGGATACTACTTTTTTTTGGCTGCCTGAATTTGACCCATTGACTTCAATGGATTACACCAGGTCTGAGATGGTAATGGAGTAAACCACAGCGTTAATTTGGCCTTTAAAAAATAAACAACTACAGGTATGGGACCCATTATCCAGAAATCTCTGAATTATGTGATGGCCTTCTCCCATATACTCCATTTTATTCAAATAATCCACATTTTTAAAAAAATATATTTATTTTCTCTGTAATAATAAAACAGAACGTTGCTCTAAACTAAGAAATAATTGTTCCTTATTAGAATTAAACCAACCGATTGGGTATATTTAATGTTTAAATGATTTTCCAGTAGACTTAAAGGGGTTGTTTACCGTCACACAATTTTTCCAGTTCAGTTGGTTTCAGATACTTCAACAAAAATAAAGATTTTTATTTAATTACTCTCTTTTATTTAATTACTCTCTTTGTGAGGGTTTTTAAAGTTTCATTTTTCACCTTTGTATGTCTTTCTGAATCAGCTCGGGGGGGGGGGGGTTGGCGACTCTGTAACTGTTCTAATTTGATACATTTAGTTGCTACATTTCTTATCTTTGGCCCTGCTGACCTGAATCCCTTAGATTAATTAAAGGCAGCTGTTAGAATTGATACAATAGTTGCTAATATTCCACAGCTGTTGAGAAATGTATAAAATAAATGTGTTTTGGGAAAAAAATGGTAACAAATAAAAGATGAAAAGCAATAGAAAAAAGCCTTTATTTCTGGTGAACAGTCCGAAAACAACTGAACTGGAAAAAAGTGTTTGGAACGTGAACAACCTATTTAAGGTATGAAGATCCTAATCAAGGAAAGATCGGTTATCCAGAAACCCCAGGTCCTGAGCATTCTGGATAACAGGTCCCATACCTGTATCCACAAACACACATTTATTTATTATTTTTACACATTCAGTTTTAACTGAAGGTTTAAGGCCCCATGTACCCTGCGAAATAGCAGTGCGGAGCGACTCAAATGTCAATGCTGAAATCAGATCAGACTGTAAGGGAGAGCTCACATCCAATGATTTGTATTACACTAAAACCAGTTAACTTTTCCTAATGGTTTTTACATATGCAGCGCAGGGTATTGTGTCCAACTGATAACTTTGACAACTAAAATAACAGAAATATTGCTATCAGATTTATTGCACTATATTAAACTCCATGAAGCTATAATTTTGTAATCTTACATTTGAAAGTAGGGGACATGATTTTATTGGTGTCCAGTACAATATTACTCTGCATCATCCACGCACTTGTAATAGAGTGCAGTACCTCAACATGGGTGTTACCACTGTCACCTTTCTTATTTGTATCCTGCCATTAGATTTGTTTTTCACAAGTGTTTACGCTTTAATGTCCCAAAAGACACAATGCTAGTAGCTGGCAACAAGGTGAACATCTCATGCTGATTTTTTTTTTTAACAAGGTAACAAAGATAATGGTTTCCTCCAATTAAATAGTGTAGTTCATTATTACTTTCACCACAGCACTCACAATTATACAATAAATGTTATGATAAGGCAATGACTGAATAAATCAAATTAACATATTCAAGTACAATTCGTGAGAAGCGTTAAAACAGTACATATTGTAATAGGAAAAAGCTAAACTCATATTTACTGTACATTATAAATATGCAAAATAATGTCTATTTCAGAAAAAAAACAAGTTAAAGAGCATTAGCCAGTGTCACCTTTAAATATAATCACAGAAACATGCAATAACGTGTGTGAGACATCACTGCAACTGAAGGAATCGTTATAAGAACAGAGAGACCGGAGCTGAATCCAATAATTGCTTTTGGTCATGTAGCCAGTCTACTAACCAGTCCAACTCAGTATCATCATATTCACATTCAGCTCAATTCATTTTTACACTCCATAGAACTCACTGCATCTATACAAACATGTAAATTCTACTACAGGGATCCCTTATCAGGAAACCAGATATCCAGAAAGCTTTGGATTACAGAAAGGCCATCTCCCATAGAGTCCTTTTTAAGTGATTCAAATTTTTAAAACAGATTTCTGTTCTTTCAGTAATAATAAAACTGGACCTTGTACTTGACCCCAACAATATAAGCATAAATCCATAATGTTGTTAAAAAAAATCCTATTAGATTTAGCAAATGTATAAATGATTTTTAGCAGTCTACGTTACTGAACAAACACTTATCTGGTAAACCCCAGGACCCAAGCATTCTGGATAACAGATCCCACGTGGTTCATAAAGAAAACTATGCCATACTGTATTATATTTATATATAGCTCCTTGAAAGAAAAGGAGCCTGATTTTTCTAATCCACTACTATGCATACCCATTATCATTAACAGCAAACATTTCCTGGCCATAACTGATTAAGGCAAAACAGAATGTGTTGGTGGCATCAAGGGGGATATATTAAAATATAATTCCGTGTGTTTGTTTGTTTGCTTGCTTACCTTCCCTATAGACTCAATCTGTGTGGGTTAGAACTTTATAGACACAGAGTAATTTTTCACCCTAAGTTAACATTTAACGTGACAGGCACATGAAATAAATCTTTCCTAGACGGGGGACGAGGAGCCGTTCTTGCCTCATTAATTTTTTGTCAAAAACATTTAAATAAATTAACTAGGGATGCACCGAATCCAGGATTCGGTTCAGGATTCGGCCTTTTTCAGCAGGATTCGGACTCAGCCGAATCCTTCTGCCAGGCCGAACCGAATTTGCATATGCAAATTAGGGGCGGGGAGGTAGATCGCGTAACGTTTTGTCACAAAACAAGGAAGAAAATATGATTTCCCCTTCCCACCCCTAACTTGCATATGCAAATTAGGATTCGGATTTGGTTTGGTATTCGGCCGAATCTTTCACCAAGGATTCGGGGGTTCGGCCGAATCCAAAAAAGTGGATTCAGTGCATCGCTAACATGAACTACATTCCTAATACTCTAAAAGTATAGAGAGTCATGCACAACATTAAACCAGATTGCCTGCTTGCAGGAACAGTCAGGGATTTGCAAAATGTGGCCCTATGATATGTCGCTTGTGGAGGCTGAAGATCAGTAATGCTGGAAGTTGTAGTTTAAAAACAGCTAAAGGCCTCAGGATGGATATGATTGCATATACACAGCAAATAGAAACCAATATTAAAACCATCACAAACTCACTTTGTCCTGGATACAAAGCAGCTATAGCAATACTGGGTCCCTCCAGCTATTGCACTGCAACTGTCAGCACAAGGAATTGGCTCAGAAAGCCAATAGTTCACATGTACAGCCTTTCTTTTGCGCAGCTGGGGTAATGCTGCCCTCCTTCCAACTCACTTGGCCATTCCATGATCCCTCCCTCCTGTGAGTGCACACATCTGAGTGAGAACTGAGAGAGCCTTCCATTCGACTTGGCTATACCATGAAAGCTCCCTAGTGTGAGTGCACAGATCTGAGTGAGAACTGACAGTGCAAGCTGAAAGATGTAAGTGTGTGGCCCTCCTTCCATTCTACGTGGCTATTCCATGAACACTCCCTAGTATGAGTGCACATATCTGAGTGAGAACTGACAGTGCAAGCTGAAAGATGTAAGTGTGTGGCCCTCCTTCAATTCTACGTGGCTATTCCATGAACACTCTCCAGTGTGAGTGCACAGATCTGAGTGCAAGCTGCGTGTGTCGGTGTATGGGTAACACACACATTGGCCCTCCTTCCATTAGACTTGGCTATACCATGAAAGCTCCCTAGTGTGAGTGCACAGATCTGAGTGAGAAGTGACAGGGGCAGCAAATGAAGCCCTAAAACAAGTGCATTGTGTTTGTTGACACCTAAATGATAACAATGACACGTGAGGCAGCACTCACACTACAGAAAGGGGAGGGTTCATTCCATCACAGACATGGATCTTATCTGAGGTGACCTGACTGTTAGAAAGTAGAGCCCCCCTTTATATACTCCACTTAAGTGTATTAAGACAAAAGGGAAATGGCACTGAGCTGACTGTCACTACTGAGCGAGTCCATCTGTAAGTGAACTACTCCCTTAGCTGAAGGGGATGCAGGGAGTTGCAGGGCAGCGATAAGATGAAAGTTGTAGTCTATATGACATATAACAAGCTCCGGTCATTATGTGAATACTCACCCCTAATGCTGGCAAACGAAGTGTTTCTCTTCCTTAGCAAAGATACACTGGGTGTCTGAGGGATACGTACTCCACTCCTGACACTTCGAGTCCAGTTACCTCTTTCTTCTTCCGCTCTCCTTCACCTGCACGTCACAGTCCCACTCACAAACCCAAGGACTTGTTATTTCTTGTTCTGTACCCTCTTTCTGTAAATGTAAAATGTAGTGCTCCTCCGCCACAACCGCTTCACCTTCTAGATTCGGTGGGGGGGGCTGTTGAGGGCGGATCACTCCGCAGTAAAAAGTGCCCGGCAGGTGACGTCAGCGACGTCTACCGAAGCCAAAAGCTAAGTGGGCGAGGTACGAGGGGAAAGCCACTCCCAGGACACATCGGGTCCGGCTGTATATCGGTTGCCGGGAGGTGATGTACTCACCCACTTATCAGCCTCACAGGAAAGCGGAGAAAAAAAGTGCAAGGGGACTTTGACAGCGCGCCCTAAGCGGATCTTGACAACCGATGACGTCAGCCAGCCAAGCTCTCCCTTGGTGATTGGCCGAAAGAGTGACAGGCGAAAGGCGAGGTGGAGCTGGAGATGTAATGAGCGACACGCCCCTCTACCAATCCAATGATCGAATAGGCGTGGTCACCTCGAAGTCTGGTGGAAAACTGTGTTTGTGTTTTCATCAGCTGTTTGTGAGGGCGTGTGGCCTCCCGGGCCAGTACCTGCAGAGCCGTCACACGTGCATTGTCTCCTGAGCCCTTAGCGACAATTCCAAGTGAAAAAACATTCATTGTACTCGGTATGCAAAACTTCTGCTTCTCAGATTTGGTATATAATTAGTATTTTATTTACTGTGCGAAATTCTATCCAGTTGCCACTTTCTTTCGTGTATCTTATACTTCCAATAAAAATGGCAGTGGAGCGTCAAATCAATTTATAGTTTTAAGAAAATTGTCAATTGGTTCTTTTTTTTTTACTGTTTTACATTTTCTTTGCTGTTGCAGCTGCCAGGCTTGGAATGGAAAGTGCTACCTGGTTGCTAGAGTTTATTTCCATAGCAGCTAGGCAGCAGTTTTAAATAGTGAATGCAAAATGAATAGCAGAGGAACTGAAATATAAGTAATGAAAATTTAAGAAAAATCTCATATAAAAGTAAAAAAAAAAGACATTGGTGGCCCCTTACAAGTTAAAAAGAAAAACTGGTAGTCAGAGGCCCCATTGAATAGTTTTTAAAAAATGGGTGGCCAGGGGCCTATATAGTATTAAAATAATATCAGGACTGGAACTAGGGGTAGGCAGAAGGCAAACATAAGGGGGTGCTTGGCAGGTACCTATTAACTGTCTTCTGACGACCCCTATTCCTTGTTCACTACACCTCTGTAGCTCTCCACCTCCTCCTCCCAGTCACCCCATCCCTCCTCCCCTCTTCATCACTCTTCTGCTTACTCCCCATCACCCCCTTCCTCCTCCTCCCAGTCACCCCTCCCTCCTCCCATCTCAGTAACGCCCCTCCTTCCTCCCCTTTGCTATTGGTCATGTGTGCATTCGAACGTTCTGGTGCGCGTGCACAGGGGGTAGCGGGCTGGCCAGCCGGGTTGCCTAGGGTGCCCAGTCGGCTTAGCCTGGCCCTAAATAATGTATTGGTGGCCAAGGGTGTAGTAAAATAAAAATTTTAATACACTTTGGGTTCAGTGGAACTTATTTTAGGCTCCTTTCGTGGCTTCGGGTCTTTTCACAGATTCAGTACTTAAGGTGGCCATGCAAATAAAAATTCGCTCATTTGGCGATTTCACTAAAAGAACGGATCTCCCCCCATATGCCCAATTGAGGTGGGCGATATCAGGCTGATCCGATTGTGGGCCCTATGGCCCAACGATTGGATTACAATGTAGCATAAACGGGCAGTCAGATTGCGGGACTGCATCCATGAATAGATGTAGTTGCAATCCGACGGGGTTTTTAAACCCTGCCCGGGCCGATAAACTGCCGACTCGGTCTATCTGCAGTTTTTATCTGCTCTTGTATGGCCAGCTTTAGGGTCTTTCCATGTCTTTTTTTGATATCCCATTGGCCCACACATTTCCTCTATAGCCCATGCCCACTGACCCATCTCCAGCCCCTTCCCCCACACATGAACCTTATACTTACTTTTGCGGGCATCAGGGGAGGGGATCGGGTCTGGGTTGGAGAGGCCCACTTTGTTTTTTCCTGCTGTCCCACCGGCCCAGTCTGACTCTGCTCATGTGTGCAGAGAAAATGGCCAGGTGTAAGAGCCCTAAGTGACCCAAACAACCATATACCATTATCACTTGGCAGCCAGGAACAGGTAAGGGATAAAGCTATCAATAAGAAATTAAAATCAGTTGAAAAGTTGATTAGAATCAGTGTGAGATTGGGGAATCTGGGGTAAACGAGAAATTGTGACTACTTAATGGGAAAGACATTGGCCAGGCCCCAGATAGTGACATCAGGGACACCTGAGAAAGAGGTTCATGTGTGCCCAACCTGTGCAATGAGGGGTGGTCAGTTCCTGCCTGCAGGATCAGCTAGTGGGGTAAAAAAAGAGACTAACTTTGGTGACACTGCAGGGACTGGCTTATGGGATATTAGGTAGTGGTATAAATGCTGAAAATTAATAGGAGCCACAATGCACCAGCCCAGGACTGACCAGTGTCCACCAGGATTTTCCCTGGTAACCTTGTAAGCTATTCTGACCTTGCTTAGAGTAATTTTTTTTTGCCTGTACCACCCACATACTGTACCATATATAACAAACAAAGTATAAAAGGTATCATCTCATCATCCATTCCAAAGGGGTCTAGAATAAATTAGGCTATAAACAATAATGTACACCAAAATAAATATGTGTTACTCTTCAGTTCTGTGAGACCAACACTGTTTAAGTAGCAACAATGTTTCCAGTAACCCAGGGAAGCTACAATAATATGAAACTTGGATTGCATCTTGACAGAAATCTGAACACACAGCAAATTCCTGTATTGGCCTGTATCTTTGCTGGGATAGTCTGAAATATTGTTGCATGTTCAGGCATCATTGGTGGTTAGGGCTTGCTGATGTCAAAGCTGTTATGTATGACATAAAGCAGGGTTCCTTAAAAAAGAACTAAACCCCCCCACAGTGATAAGTCCCCACTGCCCCCCTCCGCTGGCCCCCCCAGAATTGTGTCCCCTGTAGGATTTCTGAGAGTGAGTGCAACAGAGCTCTCTTCCAGCACTTCCAGCGCTTCGGTAATCTTTGGGTCATCTTTGGGGGTTCGCCAATTTCTGTCACTTTTGGTGCTTGCGCAGTTGTAACGAACCAGAAAACTGTTCCAACTGTTCATGCACCAATACGCCACTCACTTTACGAGGATTACCGTAAAGTACGCACCTCCAAGCGATTGTATCTACTTACCTGACACCCCGGGCCAGTGCTCCTATCAGAAAACTGCACTGGCCCAGGGTTATTCCAGTGAGCACCACGGAGCAATCGCCTTCCTGCTTCTTCTTTTTTTAAAATTTCCCAGGGCAGACTCATGCGAAGTAGAACGAAACAGCTGGCTTTTTCATTAAAGATTGGCTTTTTCGCTTAACTGCGCATGCGCAGCCACAACAAGAAAGAAGAAGCTGGAAGAGGTTCCTTCTGTGGTGCTCACTGGAATAAACCCAGGCCAGTGCAGTTTACTTCTGATAGGAGCACCGGCCTGGGGTGTCAGGTAAGTAAATAGAATCACTTGGGGTGCCTAAATTTTAGCACCCATAAGTAGAAAGTGCCTTTCTTTCTCCTTTAAAGGCAGCACAGGGTGGTTATGCGGTGTGTGTCTGCAGATGTCAGGGTAACTCCTTTGTTTCTTTTGTTGCTTCTTTATGTATGTGTGTCCAGAGAACGTATAATTATTAGGGTATACTGAATCTAGGGCTCCTTTACAAATCAAGAATAAGTGCAAAGCATTCCTGCAACGTATCAGAGCTCAGCGCAAGTGACAAAGAGACATGCATGGATGTAAGTTCCATTTCAAATAGCATCAATGCATGCTCAGTTTTGTGTCCATTCTAGTGTATTGTGCTTCTACTTGCAAACTGACTTTCTTTGTTTATTAGACAAATATTGGCAGGTAAAGGCCCTCCTCTAGCATTTTCTTACATTATTAAATTTCACCCCTTATTTTTTAATTTGCATTTTCTTATGGCAATTAGCACCTGCTTCTGAAAATCTGTCTCTGGTCACAAAGGAAGATATTTCTTTCACAGATGTGACAAATGTATCTATTTTATTAAAAGAGAAGTAACACTTAGGTTTCCTTTGCCCCTTAAAATATGTTGTTCTTGGGCCCAATAACTGTCACAAATCATAGATGTAAATTCTGTGTATGCATACTTATTTATGTAATTTTATTACATATGGGTGATGCTAAAAACTTTGAAATAAGCTGCCCAGTTCAGCCTGTGCTGTGATAAATATTCACAAAAAAGCAGGCACGGATTTGTGGAGAGGCCACCAAGGCCCAGGCCTAGGGCGGCAGGATTTTAGGGGGCATGCTGCCCAACCCCAACCACATTAGTTCAGGGATGAGCGGGAGATAGGATAGCTTTTTAAATCTTCTGTGCGCCAATCCCCATTGCTCCGGTCTAGATGAAAATTTGAGCGAATAAAAGGGAGGGGACAGGGGTGACAAACGACAGCGGGCCCAGGGGCACCTGGTATGTAAATCCAGCCCTGCAAATAAGGAATATGCAACAAAATGTAGTCCACAGACCTCAGTTAATGTAACTTGGTGCTGTCCAGACATAGTCAATACATAATATATTCCAAGATCAACCACCTCACCTATATTGTCATACAGAATACTGTTACAATTCTATGGAAAATCAAATTTGTGTTTCCTTTCAGGACAATACAATGTGTATTGTGATAGCTGAAAGAGCAACACTCATCCCTCAAGTCAAATTTATGTTTATAAATTAGATCTGCGGCAGATCTAATGGAGCAGTTTGTGGGCAGCACTCTACTGTTGTGGTCTACTTGACACAAGGTCAAGATATACTGGTAATATTAGCCTTTATTTATATAGTGTGGACATATTCTGCAGCAAAATTATACATCATTCACACTCTCATACTGCTGTAGTGGAGCTTACAATCTAAACACACACACACACACACTTTTATAAACCCCTTGCAGTAGTGGTAATCCACTGTTTGGACATCACTGATGTAAATCAGAAGTTATTCTAAAAATATTCGAATTCGATTTTTGAGATTTATCATAACCTGGCCCTTTAAGAACTCAAATTAGACTATTCCCCAGCATAATGCCAGCCAAATTGCTGTTTAAGTCAATGGTAGAGGTCCAGGGATCAATTTGGAGTTGTTTGCAGAATTCCTGACATTTCGAGTTTTTATCGGACAAAAAAACTAGAATCGAGTTCAATTCTAATCAAATTCTGTTCGGGTTTTTGGGTTGATTCAATTAATCCAAGTTTTATAAATTCTATTTTATTAATAGATTACGATTGGTCAAATTTATGGGAGTTTAGGGGAGTTTTTAAAAACACATGAATTTGAAATTCGACCTTTGATAAATGTGTCTCTGAGTATATGACATTTGCTAAATTTACATAAATCAGCCATTTCAAAAACTACTGTAATAACTGAAGAATACACATTATTTTCAAGCACAAATACAGTTGCTGGTGTCTCCTTTAAGGGTCTGGCCACACGGGCAGATTCGGGGAGATAAGTCGCCAGGCGACAAATCTCCTCTTCTTCGTGGCGACTAATCTCCCCGATCTGCCTTCCCCTGCCTTCTGCCGCCTAAAGTGTAAATCGCCTAAGGGGCAGGCACACGGAACGCTTAATTTTCCGAAGTCACCAGTAATTGCCTCACGAGGAAACTGAAAAAAAAATACTAAGTGAGATTCTTTTTTAGAGCAAGTTGTTAAGAGCTATTGTACTTTTCTTGAAACGGAAACAAAACCTCCTTCAGCTGCTTCCACTAATTATTACACTCGACTTCTCCAGCCTGAAATGTTTGCTTTTTATTTTTATGGCCAGCACATGCTTTCCCCTCAAGAGGGAATATTTTAGATCCATTCTAAAGCCACAAAGTCTGAAATGTCCTTAGTGTTTATATTAGAAAACCCTGGAATGCAACTTCTCTTCCTTCTCATGAGGTCTTCTAAAACAGAGCCTTTCTCCATTCATTACACCAACATCTGATCATTTCATATTCCTTCCTTCATATAACATAACTCAAATTCTTTTGGCGACTATGGTCCCTAGCCATGTTTGCTTTTTTTTTTAAGGATTTCCTTTTGAGCAGGAATGCTATCGATCTCAGCTGTTTCATCTGCATCTCCCAGAATTCTTAGCTGTAGTTTATACTTGTAGTTTATACTGATGTTTCCCATTCTCTACTATTTTGACCTCAGAGATCCTGAAAATATTATAGTAGGTATATAATGTAACAGAAATACCTTCAGTGCTTTCATTTCAATGTTACTAAAGTTAAGTAAAAAGTGTAAAGTGTAAAATATAATTATATACTCAGCAAGGAGTCCCATTACAAAGAAAAGGAGTGAGACAACAGCCAGAGTTGGGAGTATATTATTTCAAATAATTCACAAGTTTAATCAGTCGTGTGACATTACTAAGGACCGTTTCTAACTCATGACATCATTTAACAACAATTCTAGAACATTATCTGTTGTATTTTGTATTTAAATTTTAATTGCCAATGTGATTATTAATGAAACCACATCACAAAATCATATGTCAATTAGCAAAGCAACATGGCAGATCCTTGGTCAGACTGGCCTACCAGAGGATCTTCCAGTGGGCCCAAGCCTAGGAGAATTCCCACCAGCTCCTGCTCATCTTTATTTCAAACATGGTCCTGTATAAAAACCCTATGGTTGGCCCAGGGTGTCAGGCTACTCTAGGATGCCTAGTGTGACACTGAGCATATCTACAAAGTGGTTACTAACACAAAATATGTAAGGCTGACTCTTTGTGTACATAAATAAAGACTCAACCTTATTGTATTTGCCTGGTTTGGAAGATTGCTTTATCGAGTGCCTGCTCAACACATGTACATGTTTTGAGGCCAAATGACTGGTTCATGGTTATAAGAATATTAGTTTAAAAAACTACATAATTGTTTAATGCATCTACCTATCTATATCATTATAATTGAGAATAATTATCTGCCCAAGGTGGCTTATAGTAGCTCAAATAAATATATAATAAAAAGATGCGATCTTCTGTGTGGGCAGTAGGGATATTGATTACTTGCAGTAGGATCAAAAATTCTATGGGCCAAAGCACTTGAATTAAAAGTTCTATTCTATACAGGTATGGGACCTGTTATCCAGAATGCTTGGGACCTGGGGTTTTCTGGATAATAGATCTTTCTGTAATTTGGATCTTCATACTAGAAAATCATGTAAGCATTAAATAAACCCAATAGGCTGGTTTTGCTTCAAATAAGGATTAATTGTATCTTAATTTGGATCAAGTATTTTGGATTATTTGGATGAAATGGAGTCTATGGGAGACAGCCTTTCCATAAATCAGAGCTTTCTGGATAATGTGTTTCTGGATAACAGATCCAATGCCTGTACAAACCAATGTTTCCTAAACAGTTAGGCTTGCATTTCATTTTAGACTAAAGGCCCCACCGGCCTCTTTACATACGTGGGCTGCCTTCAACCACAGAGTCTGCCTAGTCTGCAGAATTGGACTGGGTTGCCAGGGGCCTACTAGAAAACCTTAGACAGTAGGCCTATTCTCCAAACTATTTTCTTCCACACTTTATTCTTATTATACCCTAGTCTTTTTTCTTTACATTCTATACTTTATATTCATCTATTCAGACTATTTTTCCCCTACAGAAACAGGGTATAACCATGAAATAGGCCAACTTGTTACAAGCAGGAGGGCCCAATGACACCTGGATCCCCCGGGAGTTTTCCCTGTATCCTGGTAGGCCAGTCCGACACTGCTAGTCTGTGGTTATGCCCCTGCTTATTGGAAATTCACCAGCTACAGTAGAAAGATCCTCTTGCCCCAAAACACAAACTGATGGCCAAAATTCCTTGAGGGGGGTATACAATTATGTCATGAGTCAGAGCTGTAACTTACAAGATTTTCAAAGATTTATGGTCATTGAGAGGATTGGGTTCTGGTCAAAATAAAAAAAAAAATAGGGAAAAGAAAATCACAACAAATCTCTGAGCTCTAACAGTATCTCTGTGTGTCAGGGCCATGGTAGAGGTAACCCAATAGAACCAATCAAAATAGCGAGCAAGGCTTTCATTAAAAAGGAGATGACAGCTGTATAGGGCAAATGCTAATCATTTTGTACCCCCTATCGAAGTTCACAGACACCTTCACATTAAAGCATGCTGCAGTCAGAATCGCCCATTAAAATGTAATTAGTGGTTAATATATATCCTTTTTCTTCTGCATTAGCATTTCAGTGCTTAATGAGGGGCATTCTAGTGAAAGGGAAATTGAGGGATGTACTTCAATTATTTATTTCTATTCTCTTCAGTTGTAGGGTGGGGGAGGTTTTGAGCGAGATAATAATGGAACAAGTGACATTTTGAATAGGAAGTATAATACTTATCACACGTTGACTAATGAGTTGTAAGAATGTTTAACAGAATACTTAAAGCCTTCTCCCTGTCCATATGATTCCATCTTTTTCCAATAAATTCCATTATATAAAAGAGCGATTAAGACCATGAAACATTTACCCTGTTCAGCTGGGGGAATAATGAGGTTGCTCCATGCTTTATGAAGTCCCACCCATTACTAGACTAGTGGTGGGGTAATATGCGTTACCACATCCAACCCCTTTAAATAGAATTAATAGATTAATAATAGTGAAAGCCAAAGTACAAGGATACTCCTGTACTTATGTAGTTATTGTAGTTTATGAACACACCATGAATATTACTTCAGTTTCCTATGCAACCAAATCTGTGAGGAGGCCCTCAAAAACTGACTGGCACATACATATCTGGTCCATTATTCTGGTCACAGTGTAACAATGCTTTCTGCATTAAATTTTTTGACCAGGATCCACAGCCCTTCTGGTTTTAAAGGAGCTGCCCAGCTCGAGAATTCAGTAAGCCAAGCAATGATCACATTATCATGTGCGTAGGCTTTGGTTAATAACACTGCATGGAGGCACCATGAATCATTTATTTAGCTCACTGCCCAACAATCGAATATGCACACATCAGCAATATCAGTTTTACCTTTAGTTCAGCAGAATCCTGAGTCCACCCTTAGTTACTCACAGTGCAGGGTAGGTACTGGGTGGCTGGTAAGTGCAACCTACATGGGTACAGAAGAAGGATCTGTCGTAGAAGATATGTTTTTCTGAAAGCAGCTCCTTTTTCATCCTTCCTGACACCCTTCTAATGGCATCATTTCCTTCTTTCAGAAAGGGTGTAAGGTGGGGGTTCAGATTTCAAGTTAATTTGCTGTGGAGCAGGTGTGGGCCTGAAGGGGTATAAATGGGATAACTGCAGTTTAGTGGTTTAGTAGATGCCACTGCAAACCTACCACATAAGGGAAATAAGGTGCCACTAAGAACTCAGGGAGATGATTTTTAGCTCCACTGTTATGTTAACGTCTCCTAGCCTTACTATCACTCTACTTCTACAAGAGACAGCTGCCTGCTCCAGACGCTACAGCTATACAATACTATAATATTATATGATACTTATTATCATAGCAATACACCACAGTTCTGGAATTCTGAGTGAAATCTTGTTAGAAATAAATTCAACTTTGCACCAATGCACCAATTTATACATTTGCTGTAACTGAGCCACACTGCTCAAAGGTAACTACTGATTGGTTGCAATAAATTGATTCTTGTGTGTAATGTTGCTTTGATCCTTATGAATCTCTCCTATCAGTAAAATAAAATAAAATAGAAATACTGACTATAGTTCTGTCTCCATCAGAAGCCTGTAATGAAGTGAGAACTGGTTGAAAATGGACATATAACCTATAACAGGAGAATAAAGGCAGGTTATTAAATGTGGGCTGCAGTAAGTCATGAATTGTTATAATAATAAAATATCTCAATAGCACCATAGAGGTTTAAATTAAAGATGAGACTGCAAGCTTTCACACCTCCAAACTACTCTATTTCTAGTCATAGTCATTTATTGTTTTAGAGTCTGCTCTTCTGTTTCTTTCATTCCACACACCATAAACAATCTAGCCCTGTATAGAAAAGCTGGGAGTGTGTCTTGGAAGATGATGAACTCCACTTTATTTATAAGGTAATGCTAAGAGATAATCTGGGTGAAGCATTTCAGATTGAAGACTTGCTATTAAATTCTTGTAAGGAATCCTGCCACTTTGCCTCTTGGCCTTTATCAAACGCTGCTATAATTAAGGAAAGGGATGCAGTGTACCTGTGCCTCGCTCACTCATTGTCTGAGATGATTAATGAGCAGCATATGTGAACAGTTCTCGTGCCAAGACTCCTCTTTTACACTAAATAAATTTGCATCTCATAAATCATATCAGGTGGAAAATTAGAGGGGAAAGGCACGAGACCAGTGACAGAAATTCTGTACAAAAGAATTATTACCCATTCCTTTTCCCCTTTTTTTGCCTTTTCAATGCCTGTTCTTTTATCCAGTTCTAGAAGGGGGGAGGGGAGAATCAGATATTTACAGTAAGTCTGAGTTATCACAGCAAAATACAATCACCAGGGATGAATTGACAAAAGCAGAGTAAAATTTTCCTCTATGTCGGAAAATCATCCTAAACTAAATTCAATGTCTTATCTTTGATTTACAATTTTTCACACTACCATATGTCAATATTTTTTTTTTTTACATCAGAGAGTTGGAATAACATGATAAATCCAAAGTTTAATCTTTACTCCATCTTTCTGCATTTGCCATTATTACAGCCAGCAAAATGACATTGCAATTTAAGTCCAAATCATGCAAAAATACCATGTTTGAGATTCACAAAAGGCTCATCCAGTTTTTGAAGACAATTTAATTCAATTAAAATTTCTTATTCCAGTTTTACTTGATTCTGCTTTTGTGAATTTCCTTTATGGACTCAAAAAGTACAGTCACACCAGGCTGATTCTCGGCCTGCAGATAGGCATATATAATATATATTCCAACCTCTTTGACTGCTGTCCTTAAACTGAGATCCAAGAAACAAGAATGTAGCATACTATGAAAGATAGATGACTTCTTTTTGCCAGAAAAAAGAGGAGGAAAAGTAACTGTGTTGTAACATCAGTCCAAGACTCATACATACATTATGAAAGTCATTGTAATGGATACTTTTAAGAGCTTTAAGTATGTTTACCAATCTCTGATGTCAGAAACTGATAAATATATCATCAAATATAGTCATCACTAAGCAGCAATTTATATGTTTATATGAACTATAGTAGTGTTTCTGAAGCAAACAGATAAGTTTTACCAGTGCAGGGCAACACTACATGATATTTTCATTAATTTAAAACACTTTCAGTTTTTGGTGTTACTGTTCCTTTAAGGTAGAACCTTCGCAAAATGGAAGAAATGAAGGTGCAACTCCCACAGGCTACTGTGCTTTAACTAATAAAGAAATAGGCACCAGGAGGTCCTTGCAATCAAACAGAACAAACTTTTATTTGTCAGAGACAAATGATCCACAGGGTACTTAAATCAGAACAGAGGCATTTGCAGAATAAATGGAATAGATGTAGAAAAGCCATAGGGACATATTAACCCTATGGGTCCCAACAGAAGCATTACATATTTCATTTTCACAGCATTATTTCACCTTGTAGAGCTTGTGATCTAACATATGGTAAAGGGGTGTGCCCAAGGTCATGGTGAATTGGCAAGAGAAAGAAAAATGTCTCCCAGTGTGAACTATCAGTCTATATGCAATGCTGTATCGACAGTCCCTTCCTCCTTCATATCATGGAGCTCAAATACCTCAATATATTGAGGCACTTTACTTTGTGATATACATGGAGTATCAAGTATGGAAAGGTGTGCTGTAGGTAGCTTTGGCAGAGATTCAGTTAAGAGACTTCTGGAATCATTAGAAGAGTCTCAGCACTGCAGACTCCCTGGAAATACCAACAACCCTGCAGAGACCAATTTCTTTTTCCATCACCTGTGACTCTCCAGGAGCAGCAAGATCAGTTGGCAGTTGCTATTGAGGGCCTTAAGCCACATTCACTGGTATTAAAACACAGAATAATGACTTGGAACTAGTAGTGTAAAAATAACATTCCAAGAGTTTTTTTCCTCTAATTATCATATAATTTTGAATAAAGATAATTTACTATATAAATAATGGAATGGTAATTTTAATAATTACTAAAGGAATAGTAAACCTTGGCAGGACAGCATTTTGCCGGTGTATTAGCCAAACCTGGTCATCCTGGAGCAAGAATTTGAGTAAAATCTCCTAATTACCCCAAATATTCCCAAATAGGTTATTAAGATCTCTAACCCTTCCTAAACCTTTTCATGGTTGTTTTGGAGTTAAGTTGACTTGGACTGTCAAAGTCTCAGGTAGTCAGTAAAGAAACAATTAGAAAGGACAGCATTTCAGCATTAGTTGGGGACAAACTAAAGACTCAGATCAACATATTAGATCTTACACATTACGGGGCACATTTACTAAGCTCGAGTGAAGGATTCAAAGTTAAAAAACTTTGAATTTCGAAGTTTTTTTTTTGCTACTTCGACCATCGAATAGGCTACTTCGACCTTCGACTACGACTTTGATTCGAACGATTCCAACTAAAAATCGTTCGACTATTCAACCATTCGATAGTCGAAGTACTGTCTCTTTAAAAAAAACTTCCACTACCTTCTTCGCCACTTTAAACCTACCGAGCATCAATGTTAGCCAATGGGGACCTTCCCCATAAGGTTTCTAGGCTTTTTTTGATCAAAGGAAAATCCTTTGATCGATGGATTAAAATCCTTCGAATCGTTCGATTCGAAGGATTTAATCATTCGATCAAACGATTTTTCCTTCGATCGAAGTATTTGCAGTAAATCCTTCGACTTCGATATTCGAAGTCGAAGAATTTTACTTCGAGGGTTGAATATCGAGGGTTAATTAACCCTCGATATTCGACCCTTAGTAAATGTGCCCCCAAATCTGTTTATTGTTATAGGCATTGTTGCATTTGTTTATGTTTTGGGAACACCACTCAACCTGCATTATCCTTGGCAGGGTGCCTGAAAGTGATTAGAACTTAAGACACTAAGGGGGTTATTTATCAAAGGTCAAGCTTTAGAGTTTTGTGAGCTTTTTCTAGGGCAGTGGCACACGGCAAGATTTGTCACCAGTGATTTTTTTAGATGCGGCGGCTGTTGCGACAAATCTTCTGAAAATGCCTCTCCATTGCTGGTAATAACAATCTTTGGTGGTATGTCCAACTGATCGCTAAATCGCAAGAAGTTGCCCCTAGAGGAAAAAAAACTGTAATACCCTATTGATAGAGTGTTCAGGTGAAACCCACATCTGAAAAATCTATTTTTGACTAAAAATGCCCTCACAAACTCCACTCATTTTTCGTGGAAAACGCAACTCAACCTTTGATAAAGAACCTCTTAAGTCAGCGATGTCTCATTTAGATTCTACCTTTTCATGTTGGGGGTTCTGCTTCATCAGGAGATACTGAACTGTTTATTTGAGTGGTTGTAACTGGTTGTTCAGACTTTGAAGACCACAGCACAGTAAATAAACATAGTGGTTATGCAAGGATAAGTTGAAATGTGCTACTGTCAATTCTTCTGTGGGTAAGTGCAGCAAAACCAACTTAACACAAACATACCAACCCACACCACACACTAAAAGCATGTTGTAGCCATTTTGCTCAAGGGCCTCTAGCTACAGCTTCATCTTGTTTGCTCCATGGCTTTAATCTCTAGGTCTACAGGGGAACAGAGGAAAAAATAAATAAAACAGGGGAAGAAGGAAAAATTAGGAGACAGCAAATAATAGGCTTGAAAAAAAGAAGTGAGGGGGTAGATTTGTAATTCGAGAACTCTAGGGTACCTCATATGTAGATCCATACAAAGGAAAGCAACAAACCTTTCATTTAAGAAGCTATCAGTGTGGATGCTAACACATGCAACCTTACGTTTCAGTGCCTAGTTTAAAGTTGAGGATGCCCTGAAATGATTTTGATGTGGGGCCCAGCAGTGCTGTATTTAGGCCCGGTGCTGACATTGTATTTGTGAAGTCATGTGCACCACATATGATGTAATTTTTGCAGACGTGCAAAAACTTTGCTCCTAACCCCTCCCCCCCATCTTAGCCACTGGATTTACCCACAAGTCTATGGCATCAGCTGGTTAGATTTTTTAATTCTTATTAAAAAAATGTTTTCATTTTAATATAAGCACCTGAGGGCTGCCCCTTTTAAGCTGCCCTCAGCTCAGGTCCACAAACCCTCACCCCCTCAGCTTAGCTGCCGGATTTGCCCACAAGTCTCTGGCGGCAGCTGGGGAGTATTATTAAAAATGTAATTTGTTATATAGGCACCGAGGGCCACCCCTTTAAAGTTGCCACTGTAGGCACAGGCCCTTGGGTGGTATAGTAACTTCTAAGGCTCATTTATGACTGGGAAGATAATGTGAAAAGTGCAAAAAAACACACAATCTGTCATTTCTTTGCACTTTGCTCCCTGCCTGATGAACTACAGCAGTCTCTGAGCTTAGTTCCAGAGCACAGAGACTTGCAGTCATCCCCACAAAAACAGCACTATGTGTGCTCAACATTACTGCATTTGTCATGGGCGAGGGGAAGGCACGCAGGCTTTCATCTTCCTGCCCCCTGGCAGTCCCCTGAACTTACTACATGCCCTATGGTAGGATTTATTTCTGGCACAAGGTGCAGAATTCAGTTAGACCCCAGGCTAAAAAGGAACACTCTTGCACCAATTAGTGAATTTATACTTCTGCTTTTGAACTTTTAGAAGTGTCCCTGATTATGCCACTGATTTTCAGGAATACATTTTGGTAATATTTTATTTTAAATCTATGTGCATTAATTAAAAAAAAACTTTCTGAAACATTACCTACAAAATAAAAACTGCCTCCTATCATTCAAGCAGTTCACTGCTCTTCATGGTGGGGGAATGCTTATTTAACCCCCTGCAGTAACATTGTCGACGCACCCATTCCTTCCCATATCAGTTACTGAAGCAGCTGTCCCACCTTTTTATTGGGGGAAGGACACCACCTGTCCCTAATGAAAGTAGGGTGCCCCTTAGAGGAGGGTACCAGTAATTTGTGTGTGAGTCTTACTGCTAATTACATAATAGTTTTTCCATATGTTCACCATGATCCTCTGTAAGCATGACATGTGCTCCATTAATAGTATATTACCTTACACGTGTTATTAGTACAGTACATGCAAATATTTTCTAAACTAGCTGTTTTAGTGCCAGCTCCAAAATTACATCATCTTCCTTGCTCTTTTTCAGTAGCATTTAGGTGGGATTGCATATCATTGTAACCAAACCAGAAATAGCTCACATTTCTTATAATGTAACTTTCAAACACAGTTGGTATTGTATAGTTATTTCATTGCTACACTCAGTAGACCAGCTGTTATTAAACTCTTCCAATAACATTGGTTTGCATACCTAGTATGTGCAGGGCTGCATGTATCATGTACACAGACGTGTATATTCAGTATATATATATACTGTATGTGTGTATACTTATATCAGTGCAGTCCAACACAAAATTGTGTCTATACAGTAAAAAATTCTCTGGGAGCAAATAGAACATCTGCTTTTTCATTTTTACATCTCAGTTTCACTTATGCCCTGGGCCCAATAAAATGCTGGAGATTAAAAAACAAATAGTAATAATAATTGCTGAGAACATCCATTGCTGCCAGGCATAGATATCTGCACAGTGCAAGTCATTGCTTAGCTGCCATGTGACATAGGTCTGACTGAAGGTCAGTTTGTCCTTGGCAGGGACCACTGGGCTTATGAGAATGACAGCAGTGCTGAGAGGCATGACAGCTGGATCCAGGGTGAACTCTTAAAGGGTTAATGAGCTCCTACCAAGCCTGACAAACAGGCAATATAAATGATCCTGGATCTTGGTCTGTATAGACCTGTATAAAACAAGTTTATTGCAGAACATTCACTGATAAACTTACTGCCAATAGGGAAAATGATATGCTGCCCTGAAACAGAAGATAATAGAGGACATGTACTGAGCATTTCTACTGTATTATAATGGCTCGGGCAAACAGGCACTATACTGAGATTAACAAAGACAAGTTACAGTATGTATGTTTAGTGCACAGGAATCAATTAGATGATACAATGAAAGCTGAATTTTACATACCCTGATTTTTCCCATTTTTTAGCATAATGCATTTTCCCTGATTTTACACCATTTGTGTGGTCCCCTGCTATAACGTAAAATGGGGTTGTTACTGTTTCACAAAATCAGTGGCTATTGGGTACTGAAAGGCAAATCCTGTCCCCCACTGCCATCCCACTGTGTGTCATTGTGCTTTATTCATGAAAGATTTGCACAAATGTAACTTAGACTCATTCATTTTTTGGAGGAATTAAAATTTAATATAAGCTTCATCATACTGAAATAAGACATTTTCTAAATATAATAAATTTAAAATCTGTACTGTTTCTGAAATAGTTAGTTAGAAGTTAATTAGTTAGTTAGAAGTTAGTCTTTAATATTTCTATCTAAGCAGATGTCCCTCTTCAATTTCAGTATGATGGAATTTATATTAATATATAATTTTATCAATAGTTCACCTTATGCTGGCCATACAAATAACGATCCTCTCCTTTGGTGAGTTTGCCAAGATATTATAGCAGATATTTCATCACTAAGCCTACATTGAGTGGGGAGATATTGGGCTGTATGCAGGGCCGGATTTACATAGTGGGTGCCCCTAGGCCCACTGTCGTTCGTCGCCCCTGTCCCCTTTCTTCGTGCAAATTTTCATTATCTGGACTGGAGCAATGGGGATTGGCGCACTGGAATTTTTAAAAATTATTGTATCTCCTGCGCATCCCCAGTGTTTTTTAATCAATGTGGGTGTGGTTGGGCAGTATGCCGCCCCCCTAAAATCCTGCCGCCCTAGGCCCGGGCCTAGGTGGCCTTTCCACAAATCCAGGCCTGGCTGTATGATTGGATCTCAACCATGGGAATGCAGGACAAGGTGAGAGCCACATCAACAATCCAAGGCGATATGACTATGAAGATTTTCATTCATCCAGGTCATGGTATATCGAATATAGGTAAATCTAAAAACAACTGGACTTGCTCAGTAATCATTGAAGACGTTTCACTACTCATCCGAGCATCTTCTTCAGTTCAACTGACTGGTATGGGAAGTTGTCGGCATATAAACTCTTCCAGTTGTTTTAGTCTGGCGACTAAATCTCCCAGAATCTCCAGCCTATGGGGAAAAACGCAGAGGCAGTTTGGGGAGATAGTCGCTCAAAAGACGAGACGATTAGTCGCCAGGCGACAAAATCTCCCCGAATCTCCTCGTGTGGCCTAGCCCTTAATGCTGTATTGTGGGGAAAAAAACATATCGACTTGCACTTAAAATTGCACTTTGCTTGCGGTTGTAAGTGACTCCTAATCTGTATTTGTTTGCTCAGTGTGTGTATATGCATCAGAAATGACTTGGTAAATATCTGTCTCTGATTTAATAAGGAAATGTTACTTTAACTCAGTTTTGTAGCTTCCTCATTAAGCCAATAGTGCCATGGCGATGTTTAGCATGAACAGATTTAACTAACAGATGACAATGGGTGGGGGCAGAGTGTAAGTGACATTCCATAAGTAATTCGTGTTTAGATGTATGATTTACCTAAAGCATAAAACATCCAGTACATAATGTCCTTGCTTTTAATTGTCTTTCTTTGCTTTCTTATCTTAGTTTCTTTCTTTCTTTTATGACAAGTCTGTAAAATGTCAAGCAGTTATTGTGAAAGTTATGACTTTAAAGCTGCCCTTCTGTGCTTAGGCTGGGAGGGCAAAGAGAACATGTAGTCAGAAACAGCCTAGTTTTTATGAAATTTTTACAGCTGGTTCATGTGATTTGCTGTGAAGCCCTAGCCTTCTCTGTTATCAAACTGATACGTTAAAAGCTGCATAAAAATGGTTTCATTGCCATTTTAACATCTCTGTCTTTAGCGTCTGTAGCAGGCCACCCTCACTGTATGCAGGTCCAGGCTTGGATTCAAAATAGACCTTGGCATTTCCAATACACATAGACCCAAACAGCCCCCCACCAGCCTTTTAAATATTGACTGTCTATGACATCTTATTTATCTCACAGATCACCAGTCCTGCCTTAAGGTGGCCGTAGACGTTCTAATTAATTTCCAGGAAAGATCGTTCGTTTCAGTACACACATGTAGAGCTGAATGGTCATATACAGTCATATGAAAAAGTTTGGGAACCCCTCTTAATTATTTGGAGTTTTGTTTATCATTGGCTGAGCTTTCAAAGTAGCAACTTCCTTTTTATATATAACATGCCTTATGTAGTATTTTAGCAGTGACATAAAGTTTATTGGACTAACAAAAAATATGAAATATACATCATAACAAAATTAGACAGGTGCATAAATTTGGGCTATTAGATATATTAAATCAATACTTAGTTGAGCCTCCTTTTGCAAATGTAACAGCCTCTAGATGCCTCCTACAGCCTTTGATGAGTGTCTGGATTCTGGATGGCGGTATTATTGACCATTCGTCAATACAAAATCTCTCCATCTCAGTTAAATTTGATGGCTGCCGAGCATGGACGGCCATAGATTTTCGATGATATTCAAGTCAGGGGACTGTGACAGCTTTTGTACTTTTCCCTCTGCATAAATGCCTTTGTAGATTTCGAAGTGTGTTTAGGGTCATTGTCTTGTTGGAATATCCAACCCCTGCGTAACTTAAATTTTGTGATTGATGCTTGAACATTATCCTGAAGAATTTGTTGATATTGGGTTGAATTCATCCGACCCTCGACTTTAACAAGGGCCCCAGTCCCTGAACTAGCCCCACAACATGATGGAACCTCCACCAAATTTGACAGTAGGTAGCAGGTGTTTTTCTTGGAATGTGGTGCAGAAAGGGCTTCTTTCTCATCACCCTGCCATACAGATGTTCTTTGTGCAAATCGTGCTGAATTGTAGACGATGTACAGATACACCATCTGCAGCAAGATGTTCTTGCAGGTCCTTGTAGGTGATCTTGGGGTTGTCTGTAACCATTCTCAGAATCCTCCGCAAATGCAGCTCCTGTATTTTTCTTGGCCTGCTAGACCTGGGTTTTACAGCAACTGTGCCTGTTGCCTTCCATCTCCTGATTACATTCCTTACAGTTGAAACTGACAGTTTAAACCTCTGAGATAGCTTTTTGTAGCCTTCCCCTAAACCATTATACTGAACAATCTTTGTTTTCAGATTTTTTGAGAGTTGCTTTGAGGATCCCATGCTGTCACTCCTTCAGAGAAAAGTCAAACAAAAGCACAACTTGCAATTGGCCACCTTAAATACCTTTTCTCATGATTGGACACACCTGCCTATAAAGTTCAAGGCTTAACGAACTAATTCAACCAATTTGGTGTTGCCAGTTTAGTATTGAGCAGTTACATGCATTCAAATCAGCTAATTACAAGGGTACAGCCAGTTTTTCACATTTGATTTAATTTTATACAACTGAATACTGCTTCACTAAAAACCTTTGCTCAGAAAACACCCCAGTACTCAGATGTCCCTGGCACATGAAAGACATACCACTGTTATCTTTTTTGTTGAAAGTGTAAATTATTATGCAGGTTGAGAGGGGTTCTCAAACATTTTTATATGACTGTACATGTAGAAACAATAGAATTCGACCTGTATCTGATTTAGCACTATTTCAGAGTTTCTGAAGCAAACACACACGTTTTACCAGTGCAGCACAACAGTACATTATTTTTTAATTACTTTAAAAGACTTTCATTTTTTGGTGTTACTGTACCTTTAAGTAGTACTACCTTCCCTAAACCCGGGGGACGCTGGGACCAACTCTGGTTTGACAAAGAGCTAGGGCCTTTTCTAGAATGGGGGCACAGATTACTCAACAGGCTAGAAGCATTCCTCAATGACACTGGCACTGGCTGGGGTCCTCTGGGACCTCATGGAAACAGCGAGTAAGATTTAAGTAGCTATTGACTTGTACAGGCATGTAGAACAAAAATGGCACAAATAGGACCCCATTGGAGAAGTTTATTAAAAACTAAACTTCTCCATTTAAACATGATTATTCTGCTCCCTTTGCACTACATGTCACTTGTAAAAGAGGCAGCTGAGCAAAAGACCCTGACCAGAAAATGTTCTAGTTATAACAGAAAAGTCATTTCCACTGAGCTCTGTGGGCTCACCATATCCTGGGAGGTCTTGGATGTGAATGTTCAGACCATATGCTTTCCAGATCAAATGAAAGGGACAAATGTGGCCTGGAAGTGTGCAGGGAAAATGTGAATTCCTGGCATTCAAATCATACTGTATCCATACACAGCGCAAGAGATCTGCCTATAGAGCAGCAGGTAAATGTGAAGTCTCAGCTCAGTAAAATCTCTCCCTGCTCTGATACATATGATCTGTCAGCTGTAATGATTAGAAACACTTTGCTGTAATAGCCAGAGGTAATGCACTGACTTTCTCTGCTGGAATGGACTGCATTTATCTGCTGGAATGCACTGGAGTGCTTGGGAGCTTTGTGCTGTTACATCAAGAACTTTACTGTTTTAAATCACTTGATGTCTCTGCTTTAATAACCATGATAAATCTACCGAGATACAAGAGCTGGACTATCCTGTTTTGTATTATACAGAAATAAGCCTGGTGTCTGAATTCCTTTAAAGGAGTTGTTTACCTGTATATGAACAATTAGGGGGTTATTTACTTAACTCCAAATGCTAAAAAATGTTATGTTTTTTTTTTTTAGTTTGAAATCCAAATTTTAAGTGGAAAAAAAACAGAGGATGGAAAAAGTCAGAATCCGAAATCCGGCATCTCAGACCTGCCGAGGTTGTATATAAGTCAGTGGGAGAAGTCCCAAAGATTTCTTGATCTGCACTGGGTTTCATGCAAAAATACGAAGATTTCACGGTTTACGGACAAAAATCTGAAAAAATCAGTTTTCGGGTGGAAAATTCAAAAAAATTTATTTGACTAGTTTATTTCACAATTTTTTAGGGAAAAAACCTTTTCATAAAATATTGAGATAAATTCAGACTTCGATAAATGGGCCTCCCCGTATGATGTAGAAAATAATATTTTGAGACAATTTGCAGTTGGTTTTTGAGCTACTTAGCTTTTTATTCAGCAGCTCTCGAGTTTGCAATATCCGCAATATGGTTTCTAGGGTCCAAATTACCCTAGTGTAATAACCCATATGATTAGGAGAGGGCCTGAATAGAAAGATGAGTAATTAATATGTAGCAATAACAATATATGTTTAGTTTTATAGAGCATTTGTTATTTAGATGGGGTCATTTGAAAGCTGGAAAGCGCCAAAAGAAGAAAGTAAATAATTAAAAAACAATAAATAACGAAGACCAATGGAAAAGTTGCTTAGAATTGGATATTCTATAACATACTAAAATTTTACTTAAAGGTGAACAACCCCTTTAATTGATCTCAGGCAATGGTTGGTGAAACTGTTTAAGCTGCTCTGCATGGGGCACCAAACTGACCATATACCCTTTTAAAACAATATGGATATGATTACATTATCATGAATTAAAAAGGAAAATATATTAATAAATGTTGCATAGTGGAATAGTTGAATAGTTGGCACAAAATAACACATGAAGCATGGCACAATAAACCCTAATGTAGTGTATCACAAAGCAAAACCAATAAAGGCCAATGAGGTGGACTACTGATATGTCAATTTTTTGTGCCATACATACATATTCACCAACGAGCCTCAATTCAAATTCTGTCTGGGCATTCATGAATTCTTACAACATCCCAATGACTAATACATTTTGCAGAATTGCACATATTACATCAAACAGCTTACAAGGATAGACCAACCCCCTCTATGATTGATTACATGTTCATATTCCATGACTTCCTAAAAGCAATGGTTCTGTTCGCACTCATTAAAATGTTGTCAACCATCTGGTTGCCCAGTTCAGCTGTTTTTTGCCAGAACATTCCAAACAACTCTCGGTGTATGGAAATCCATAATAAATTGTTCTGAATTATCTGCTGTGAGAGCAAAACTTTAGAAGAACTCAGAGCAAGACTTAGTGGTATATTTTATAAAGGGTGAAAATTTGGAGTATTTTCACCAAAAATGAAAATCTGCCACATTGCTAGTTTACTACATGGAGAGTACGACAAGTTCTGGACTATAAACTTTGCACTGATGAATGTACAGTGCATATCCTTTTGCCAGATGAATTTTCTATAGTGAATATTCACCAATTTACTAAGAGCACAAGAATTAATTTTCGCCAAGAGAGAATTCTCTAATGACTTTTCCTCGCTACAATTGCATGGAATTGAATTTTCAGAGACTTTACACCAGTTTACTATGCTTTTTATTAAATATGAGATGTGTTGTGAAAATACCCATATGTTTACCAGTTATTTTACACAGCTTTTTACACCGTTTTTATTTTCATGAGATTCGTTTACATAGCATAATATATAGGCCCTTTAGTGTGATTTTGGTCTTAAGCTTTTTCACCCCTCAGCCTTAGGAGTTATCAAAATCCTATGCACCAGATTTTGCAATTCATGATTTTATCAAGCAAGTCTGAATCAGTCCAATATGGACCCTGGCCAGGCCAAGCCGACCGGGCGCCCTAGGCGGCCCGGCCGGCCACCATGCTCCCCTCCGCGCAGACATGCACGCTACTGAACACATTGTGCGCACACATGCGCAGAACGCCGGAGGGGGAGGGTGTTAGAAAAGTGCCGGAGGGGATGGAGGCAGGGAGGTAGGGGAAAGCGACTGAGGGGAGAGTAGAGAGGCAGGGAAATTGACTGAGAGGAGACGGGGTAAATCGCTTGAGGGGAGGGAGGTGGAGCACTGGAGGGGTGGGAGGTGGGGAGAGCAGCGAACATGGACTAGGGGTAGGCAAAAGTCAGGTACCTGCCCAGTGCCCCTCTTTTTCTATGGCATCTTACAGTTGAACCTGTACAGACTGTTTTCAAGTAACATCCGGAGGTGCTATCTATTGATCTGAATGGCCGGACAGATTGGCCCATGAGCCAAACATATGAAACAGAATTTTTATAAGTATATAATGCATAAGAGTCATAAATATCCTGTAAATGATAACCTTATAAACGGTGCTTAGTGATGTCATCGGATATAATTGGAGCTTAGTGATGTCATTTATGTCGCATGACTCACTGAAACGTGTATTATAATAAATAAAGTACCCTCAAAATATGAGGATATTAGAAGTTACCTCAGAGTTCCATGACCTGTATAAAAACACTCGGCCTTCGGCCTAATGTTTTAATATGGTCATGGAATACCTCAGAAACTATAATACCATTATATTTTACAAGAGGGGGTACTTTATTCATTATATATTTGCATGGATTTCAGCCTGGTTCTATCTGCAAGTAGTTTGTATCTTCTGCTATATATTTGTATGTTATATAAATATAAAAAATAACTATATATCACAAAGCACCGTTTATAAGGATTTAATTTACAGGATATTCATGGCTCTTGTGTATTATACATAAACTAATAAATATATATATATTTTTATTCTTTTTATTGCAATTGGGTGGTTCCCCCATTTGTACTGTTTACTTACTGTAAGAACATACAGTGCTTTGTATGAAAGAAGCTAAAATATACATACACCACTCACTGGAATAAATGCAAATAATCAAAAGACCGCTTAAACCAAAATACATAGCAGAGCTTTGAAACAATACATTTTCCCTTTAATATCTCATCAGTTTGTTTCCTTCCTATTTAAACAAGCCCTTATTAGACATATTCAGACATATTTCTAATAAAGTGTCTCTGAAATCACAGGTGCAGAGCGCCGACCCTGAGGAACCCCGGGGGGGGGGACGTCTCCCTACGGAGCAATCAGCAGCTCAGTCATCCCGACATATGCACTTGTGCTAATGACAGAGCCACCTGTGCTAAACCAGCCAGATCCAGTAACACACACTGTTGGGGGTCTTACAAACTGACATTGGGCGATTCCCTGTTAGAGTATTGCTACGAGCATATCTTTTTATCTTTTACCACAGCAGGTCCCCTTGAAGTCTAAGATTGGAGATGAGCCAGACTGGCACATTCCGAGGATGGAATAGGAGTCTTTAACATTTAACAGCTCATAATTGGTGCTGCTGTGGAGCATGGGAAATTGCCCAGCTCATTCACACGCTCTGCTGTGTCAGATAAATGTGGAGTTTAAGGGTAGGACTCCACGAGTGATTTTGTCACGATCCGACGCGCTGCGACAACGTAAATGCGACCATGTAAAAGATTGTAAAAGGAGACTTAGGGTAGGACTACACAAGTGATTTTGATGCGATCCGACGTGCTGCAACAAAACACAAGCGACAAAAAATAAGGTAAGAGAATTCTCGCATGGTGTCGCAGCGTTGATCTGACACGACATGACTGTCGGATGCAGATGCAGCGTCTGCATCCGACAGTCGTGTCGTGTCGGATCAACGCTGCGACAGCATGCGACAATTTTATCTCTTACCTTATTTTTGTCGCATGCGTTTTGTCGCATGCGTTTTATTGGAGTGCGTCGGATCGCGTCAAAATTACTCCTGGAGTCCTACCCTAAGTCTCCTTTTACATGGTCTCTGTACTTTATAGGAAATTTATACAGTGCACACAAACAAACCATACATGTTAGGTCACATGAGCCAATTAACAGACAGAATTCTGTCTTTTGCTTCCACACTTCTTCCTGTTACAGTTAGGGGCAGATTTATCGAAGGTCGAAGTGAAAATTCGAATGAAAAAAATTTGAATTTCAAGCTAATTTTTGTGTACTTCGACTAGGGAATAGTCCTAATTCAGTTTGAATTTGAAAAAAAAAAATCAAAAATTTGAATATTGAAATTTATTATGTACGGTCTCTAAAAATTCGACTTTGACCATTCGCCATCTAAAACCTGCTGAATTGCTGTTTTAGCCAATGGGGGAACCTCCTAGAACCCATGTGGAGTCAACTGGTGGACTTAAAAAAATTTAAGTATTTTGTTTTTTTTTTTTTAAAAACGTTGAATCTAATTTGATCGATTGCGCTGTTACTCCAATTCGTACGATTTGAATTCAAATGGAAACGGTCTATTCATCCGGGAAAAAAACTTTGATTTTTTTTAAAAACAAGTTTCTGTTGGATTTTTTTAATTTGAATTTCGACCCTTGATATACCTGCCCCTTAGAGTTGTATTTCTGGTCAGGTGATCTCTGAGGCAGCCTGAGACCATGACGAAATGGTGGTTCAAGGCAAGAGATGTTAAATGGCAATATTCACTTAATTATATACACTAGTTTGGTAAGATTCTTTAATATGTCACTTAATATGATATAGACTATCTGTTGCTTAAATTATGCGGTTTTCAAGTTTTTTCTGCTTCCAATAAACTCAGAATTTAAAAAAAAACTTGAATGTTTATTTATTAAAAAAATCCAAATATAATTGCTTGAATTGTGCATGGGGTAACTTCCATTGACTTCTATATGAACTTGCAAGCTTTTAGATGCCAAAGTTTTACATTTGAGTTTTTTTGTGCTTAATAAATACCAAGTATATTTTGAAAATATAATTCGAATTTGTGAGTTTTTGTGCAACAAAATTAGAATGTAGCAAATATTTCAATTTGAGCAATGATAAATCACCCCCTACAAGTCCCCACGTCCCCAATAACCAGTCGCTGGAAGATAAAGGTTGATGTAGCTAAGGAGAAACTGGAGAGAAATGCAGTAGCGATGTATACGCTTATAACAGTTATCATTTTCTACAGGAAGTAGCCCACAGTTGTAGGTAGGATTGAGTTGCAGTTCAACCATAGTGGGAAGGCCACTTCATCAGGCGCAAATTCGTTATCACTACGCAAATTCACTATAAAGTGAAGTTGCGTCTCAGCAGTCGAATGCTGGCTAAGTTTAGCTAGTGTTAATTCATCAGAGCAAGCATTTCGTTGCAATCTTCTGCTAGCGTTCAATTCTGCATAGCAAAACTTTGTTAGTACTCTAACGCTTAGGTCAATTTGAATAGGGCAGGTACATATAGGTCAGATAGACATTTTTATTAGAAATGTTGGTGCAAATGCTTGAAGTGGCCACTTATTATAACAAATGTCCAAGGAAGCAAAATATATATATTTTTTTAATTTTTTTAATTTTAAAATTCCCACTTTAGAGAATTTGTGGAGTGAAAATTCGCCTGACATTAGGGCGTGAAACTATACTAGTGACAGTCTCTTTCGCTAGTGAATTGTCTTCTATGCCTGTTAGTAAATTGGTGATGTGCCTATGGATGGGATTTTTTTATTGAATTTTCGTTATGGACGGCCACTTCGCCCTTTACTAAATCTGCCCCCAAATGTTATACTATAATATAAGTCAACATTTTAAAGGTTTGCGCCAGTCATCAATATGATTTATGTTTTTAAACAGGTATCCAGTAAAGGTTGCCTACTGATTGACCACTATAGATGATTAGATTTGTAGCAAACTTTGCATCTTTAATTATGTTGCCCCAATAGTGTTTTTTAATTGCAGTGAGTAGTACTTCTGCCTTGAAGTGCTTGGGCCCTGAGCTTAATTTCAACTTAAGCACTAGCTTCATGGAGGATATATGTTTACCCTGTGTCTGTGTGGGTTTCCTCTATAATGTCCTCTAATGTTACACTTTACAAGTACATTAGAGGACATTATAGACAAATGGCAGGGGACCTTTTTACCCATAAAGTGGATCACCGTACCAGAGGCCACCCCTTTAGAATAGAAGAAAAGAACTTTCATTTGAAGCAGCGTAGAGGGTTCTTCACAGTCAGGACAGTGAGGTTGTGGAATGCACTGCCGGGTGATGTTGTGATGGCTGATTCAGTTAATGCCTTTAAGAATGGCTTGGATGATTTTTTGGACAGACATAATATCAAAGGCTATTGTGATACTAAACTCTATAGTTAGTATAGGTATGGGTATATAGAATTTTAATTAAAAGTAGGGAGGGTTGTGTGTATGGATGCTGGGTTTTCATTTGGAGGGGTTGAACTTGATGGACTTTGTCTTTTTTCAACCCAATTTAACTATGTAACTATGTAAGAGCTTAGAGGTTATGCACCATGAGGGTGGTGGACAGAGGGGGCTTGCGGCTGGGGTGAGTGGCCCATGGAGGTGATGGGGAAGGGCCCGTGGAGGTGAGGGGGGGCCCGGGGGTGTGTATGGCCCCTTGATGATATTAATATATCAGTAGTTTTGTTTTAGTTTCAACAATATCTTGGAAACAAATAACTGACTGCTGTGCAGCAAATCAGCATTCTCCTCAAATTTCACCTTAACTGGCCTTCAAACTGGGCCTCCTAGGGACAACAGCTATTCTTTCCTATTGTTACTCCACTCAATACAACAGATCATAGTTCTCATTTATTTCTCCCATGTGCAGGTTTATGAATATGCAGATAGGGGCCTGCTGACCCTGCAAGTTTCACTCTCTATATAATGACTCCTATACAAAATGCTCTGTGTGGTTTTTTTTTATTCCCTCCCTCTTTCCATTTTTCTCTGTACTCTATCTTCCAGTCAATTAAATCCCCCATTTCTTTCTTTTTTTTTTTGATGAGCTTTCAGCTTTTCATAATTAATGAGCTATTCATAGCAGACTGTGTATATTCTGGCAGTACCGCCCTAGTGCCGTATCTCCAAGTCCAGCAGACGTCTCACTCCAGCTGAATTTGCCAGGAAACGACAGTATCCTGTGTTTCATTTAGTTTAACACAATGATCTAGATCAGCCGCCATATCACCAAAAATAAACATCCCCCTTTCGAGGTCCAAAAACATCAGTGTAAACTGAAGAAAATGTGGAGGATGAGTTGGTCTTGTTTTAAAAAAAAAAAGCCAAACCGATTTATATTGTTTTTCTTGCTGTGTAATAGCGCTATGTGAAGGCCATAACATAAAAGCTAAAAAGGTTGCTGGTTCCAGCCTGTCTATTCACATAAGGTACTGCTGTAGATTCCAAGGAGTCTGTGTAACACTCCCAAAGTAGTCAAAATCAATGGTAAAAGGAATAAACAGCTTCCAGGCAGTATTTGCAAACTTCAAGTGTTCTTTTTATTAGCAGTGTATATTACATGTTTCGGATACAAGCCCTTTCTTGCGGGCCGGCCCGATACCCGCTGGAATCAAAAATAAATAGAACTCATTTAAAAAATAAATGTTGTCTATTGCTGTAATTCAAATAAATGCATGCTGTATATTGATTGTTTGTTTATTATTATATGTTCATTTTTCTATTATGAATTTGTAGCAGAAACTTGTTTTGCTTTCACAGCTACTCCCTCCTCCATGATTAGCTGAGTTAATTTAATTGCATTTCTATTCATTGAAATCATATTGAACGAGGGGTATACTGCTCCTTTAAGCAACAAGCCAAATATGCACAGCTTTTTTTTCCGGACAAGAAAGATAGTGGCGACAGGGAGAACCTACATTCTTACCCTGCCCTCATATAGTTTTCTAATAAAGATTAATTTCTTCCACTGACAATTTCCTCCAGTTCAGCCTAACAATACACCCGCCTGCTTTATAATAGATTTAAGGCTAAAATTATAACTGCTGTCATTCATCAGACCCACACAATGACTGACCTGAGGCCACCGGATTTACACATCCACAACAGAGAGGAGTAGGATGAGGTGTTTCCAAGTTCTGTGACTGCCACATTCTGTCTGTCTGCTCCAGAAACAAGAAAATAAACACAATTTTACACTAGGATCATGAACCTCTTCTCTAACTGATCTCTTCTACCAATGAGTGACATAAAAGGTGCATTAGTATAAAAAAACTATACAGTATGCTCCATTTTAAAAATGATAAAAAACAGAAATTCCTTTTATGCATTTCCTAGTTGTTTGGTGTACCGTAATTCATTTCTGTAGAGAATGCTTTTGCTGACTGAATAAAAATGGCAGCTCTATATATCTATATAAGTACAGGTATGGGACGCGTTATCTAGAAACCCATTATCCAGAAAGCTCCGTATTACGGGAAGGCCATCTCTTTTAGACTCCATTTTATCCAAATAATCCAAAATGATTTCCTTTTTCTCTGTAAGTATAAAACAGTAGCTTGTGCTTGATCCCAACTGAGCTATTATTAATCCTTATTGAAAGCAAAACCAGCAAACTATTGGGTTTATTTATTGTTTGTATGATTTTCTAGTAGAGTTAAGTTATGAAGATCCAAATTATAGAAATATTTAAGGGGATGTTCATCCAAAATTAAATACAGGTTATCATCCAGAATGCTTGGGAGCTGGGGGCTTTTGGATAATGGATCTTTCCATAATTTGGATCACCATTTTGAAAGTCTGCTAAAAATCCTTTAAGCATGAAATAAAGCCAACAGGATTGTTTTGCCCCCAATATGGATGTGTGCAACTTAGTTACCATCAAGTACAGGGTACTGTTATATTATTACAGGGAAATAAGTAATTATTAAAAAAAAATATTTATTATTTTCTATGGGAGATGGCCAAAGCTTTCTGCATAAAGGGTTTTCAGATAAGTGATCCCATACTTGTACTACCGTATATACTGGGGTATAAGCCGAGTTTTTCAGCATCCAAAATGTGCTGAAAAAGTCTACCTCGGCTTATACTCGGGTCAGGGGGCAGTAGCTGAGATTGCAGTCAATTTTAATCATTCCTATAACAACAGTTTGCTTGGGGAGAGACTGCAATATCACACAGCGCCCTCTTTTGTTTATATGAAAGAATAACAGTGACTGCAATATCACACAGCGCCCTCTGTTGGTTATATGATGGATTAACAGTGATGGCAATATCACACAGCACCCTCTGCACATGGTAGTGGGACAGTGGGACAATGCACACAGTAATCCGTTTGGCAATTCTCTGTCACCATCAACTTTGCAAAGAAGTCCGGTTGATCGCTGGGGGGGTCGCTTTGGCGGAATGTGCGCTGCTGGGAGACAGGGCTGTAGTTGTGTCTAGGCTTATACTAGAGTCAATAAGTTTTCCCAGTTTTCGTAGGTAAAATTAGGTACCTCGGCTTATACTCGGGTCGACTTATACTCGAGTATATACGGTAATATTAAGCAGACATTGATACTCTATGACAATTGACAATTAGTCATAATTAAAAAAAAAAAAAAAAAAAAAAAATATATATATATATATATATATATATATATATATATATATATATATATATATATATATATATACACACAAAACTGGAGCACTCGTTATATAACAACAACTGCCTGGGTGCAGAATTCAAAAAATTATGTAAACCAAAATGCTGTACAAAAAACGCACAACCAGGTCTTTGCAAAGGTGTCCAAAAAACCAAAAATTTATTTCGACGTTTCAGCTTCTCCACTGAAGCCTTTCTCATATATATATATATATATATATATATATATATATATATATATATATATATATATAAAGTTCTGAATTATGGGAAGGCTGTCTCCCATAGGCTCCATTTTATCCAAATAATCCAATTTTTTAAAAAGTATTTCCTTTTTCTCTGTAATAATAAAACAGTACCTTGTACTTGATCCACCTAAGATATAATTAATTCTTATTGGAGGCAAAACCAGCCTATTGGGTTTATTTTATATTTAAATTATTTTTTAACAGACTTAAGGTATGGAGATCCAGATTTCTTATCCAGAAAATCCCAGGTCCCATATCTGTAATACAAGCATCTCAGATGAACTTTGAAATCACTTGTACGTATACCCAGACTGGGTTTTCTCAAAACTTGTTATCGTACAGAAACCCCAATCTCCTAGGTACATGCACTAATCAAAATATACAAACTTCTGCTATCACCATAAATATGGTGGGAGCTCCCGCGGGCAAATAGCGAATATCAATACCCTTAGAAAAAATACGTACAAGGTAAGAAAAACCCCCTTAATTTGGGCTCACACAGAAGTTGTTGAAAAAAAAAGCACACTTTTTTTACATCAAAATTCAAAAATACACACAGTTAAAAACAATTCACACAGAGGGCATTTTATGCAAGGATTAAAGTGGGAAAAATAAGCATTCCCTATATATGCAAGGGAACCCTAATACATAATTAATCCCTCCATAACTTCGTACAACAACAATCCTTCTGTGCGAGCCATAATTGCTGGGTTTTCACCATCCTTGTATGTATTCTTTCTAAGGGTATTGGTTTTTCGAAACACATTGAAGCAAAGCAGAAACACCAGGCCAACACACAGATGGGAGGTGCGCAGCATGCAAAATGCCCCATATGTGATTGGTATATTGGACAAACTTAGGAGACGTTTGATTAAACATCACATTCTTGTGTTTTCAACCCTGAGACAGAAGCTGGTACACCCAAAAGATTCAACACATAAGGACAGAGGCCTAACAAGTCCAGGCCGGGCCCCCCAGCGAAAAATCTTTGAAGGGGCCTGGCACTGACTGCAGGGAGCAGCTTTCCGGCTCTCCCCTTCCGCACATTCAAGCAAATGCATGCCTGCCATAGCAGGTGGAAGCTGACCCCAAGCTATAGAGGAAGCTGACCCCAAGGTCCAGGTCCCCCCTTTTCCCCAGGCCCCCACGTGACCTCAGGGTCTGCTTCCTCTATAGTTATGCCACTGACTAAGTACAAGAAATGCCCTAGAACAGTGATTCCCAATGTGTGGCTTGCGAGCAATATGCTGCTCACCAACCCCATGGTGTTTATCCCAGTGGCCTCAAAGCAGGTGCTTATATTTAAATATCTGGCTTGGAGGCAAGTTTTGGTTGTATAAAAACAGGTGTACTGCCAAACACAGCCCCCTGTTGGCTGCCAGTCCACATAAGGGCTACCAAATAGCCAATTACAGCCCTTATTTGGCATCCACATTGACTTTTTTCATGCTTGCGTTGCTCCCCAACTCTTTTTACATTTGAATGTGGTTCACGGGTAAAAAATGGTGGGGACCCCTGTCCTAGGGTATATGCTGCCCACTGTAGTGAAGCGTGCACTTATTTAAACATTGGGGAAACTAAACAACTGCTAAGTAAGCAACACAATTCAGCAGGCTATCTACAGCTAAAGAGGGACTCTCCTGTAAGGACAGCAAGTGCACATTCTGGTTCAAGAAGAGAGATGGTTTCAATGAAAAAGCATCCCTAAACAGAGGTCATATAATGTTACTTTAACACCTCTATCCTTGTGGTTTCAAAACAATTCACACTTCCAGTAATGTACCTTGAAATACACCTTCCTCAATGAGATTAATTGTGACTGGATCTAACTGAATATGTTAAAAGGAACCATTGTGATTGGATCTTGGTGACTGAATTACCCTTAGGGGGAAATTTACTAAAGGGCAAAGCGGCCAACGCTGGCGATAATTCGCCAGTGTGACGTCATTTCGGAACTTTGCAGATTTACTAACTGTAGCCGGCGTAATTGATATAGACTCTAGCACAACTTCGCACACTAACGCCAGGTGAATTTACGGTCTGGCGAAAGAGCGTTACTATGCAAATTCACTAAGTTTTGGATTTTACTGACTGTTACCTCTATCGCCAGACTTGCCTTCGCCACCTCAGACCAGGCGAAGTGCAATAGAGTAGATAGGAGTTCCTCAAAAAAAAAAAAGTTGAACATTTTTCTAAGTCCCAAAAAACACTGGCGTTTTTTCCGATTTAATGGGTGATAGACTGAAAAAGATCGTAAATTTTTTTTGGGGTACCCTCCTTCCCCCCTACATTTGCTAACATATGGCACCTAAACTATACTGTGGGCACATGGGTAGGGCAATATAACAACTTTATATAATTTTATTAAGGTCCCCTGTCTTTGTGTAGTGTAATGTATTAAATACAGCATATACGGCCATTGTACTTTAACTGCGCGCCGTATGCTAATTAGCCAACGCTAGTGTAACTTCGAACTGCTGAGTGTAATTTCACTGGCGTAATTTCGCCAGCGTTCGGTACCCTGTGTGCAACTTCGGATCTTCGTGAATTAGAGTTGTCCAGGCAAATTTACACCTGGCGAAGTGTTGCGATGTGGGCAAAGCCAGCGCTGGCGAATTTTCGCCGGTTAGTGAATTTGCCCCTTAGGGTAATGGCACACAGTATGATTTGTTGCCTGTGGTTAAATCTGTTACAGCAGGTGATAAATCTGCCAAAAATTACTCGCAGGAGGCAATTTCCTGGAAATTAAGATGAATTTAATATCAGATATTTGAAAGATTATTATGGCAAGTCATTTACTGGACTATAACTTTTAACATAATTTGAAGAGCGTTTTTTCTACTTCTACTACTAAAAAATATTAAAAGTTACCTATAGATTATGCTGATCATTTAAGATGATACGTCTGCTTTTGTAACTAATTGTTATTAAATAATTTACTAAATAAGTTATTAAACCGGACTGTTCTTCCAACCTAACTTTCACTTCTGAAACTGTCCGTTAGCGTTTCTAATGCTAATAGAGTACTGCTGCACAAATATGGCAGCCCCTTCATACAAGAACATGGATCAGATAGGTAATGCAACAACATTTACTTCAATGGCAACATTATAGATAGCATGCAAAGACAATGTTATGATAGATTTAAAAAAAAATAATTTCCTGCCCGTGCCTCCTCCCAAGAAAGACCTGGAGAAATTGCAACAGCAGATGTTCAATTTTATTTGGCAGTATAAACGACACAGAATAAATAAGAAAATTTGCTATCAATCCACCACACGAGGGGGACTGGCCTTTCCAAACGTAGAGAATTATAGGAAAGCAGCTGTATTAGCTCAAATAACTAAGTGGCACTCAGACCCTACCGATTGCAGATGGGTAGAATTAGAAAACCAACTAACCGCTCCCAATGCAGCTGCAGATTTACTATGGTTAGAGCGTAAATATCGCCCTAGACACAGTATGAGGAATGTGTTTATTAGGTACTCAGTGACTACATGGGATAAAGCCCACTTAACCCTGTCTCCTCAGACGCTCCCCTCTCCTCTTACTCCACTGTTTCACAACCCTGCTTTTCCTCTGGGGATGAACTCCACAACATTCACATGGTGGATTAATAATGGTTTCTCCAGAGTTCAGAATTTGTTCATTAACTCTAAACCCATTTCTTGGGATACTTTACAGTCGAAATTTCATATACCACTGAAAGAACATTATAGGTTCCAACAGCTCCTTC
The DNA here is from genome assembly GCF_017654675.1 of Xenopus laevis. Taxonomy (NCBI): domain Eukaryota; kingdom Metazoa; phylum Chordata; class Amphibia; order Anura; family Pipidae; genus Xenopus; species Xenopus laevis. The sequence continues at coordinate 121,525,052 of NC_054375.1, read as the reverse complement.
ATTACGCTTCGGGCCTGTTGGGTCGCACATATCCCGATACCTCCTCCTTCGAATTCTTATGTAATCATCCCTTACGCAAACGTAAAATCAGTGTCTTATACACAGGACTTGTTGAAGCCACTTATTCACAGGGGAAAACAACTACTATGCTGAAATGGGAACAGAGATTGGGGGAGCCCATAGAAATGGAGGAATGGGAGAATATTCATAAGGTTATGGCAAAAGCTTCTATAAATACCTATATTAAAGAGAATGCATATAAAATTTATCATGACTGGTACTACACTCCTAAGAAGTTGCATAAATGGTTTAACTCTTCTGATCTATGCCCAAGGGGCTGTGGGGAAGTGGCGGATGAAATGCACATGTGGTGGACATGTCCTACAATATACAAGTTATGGGAGGACGTCTTTAAAACGATAAATGACACTTTGGCGACATCACTGCCACCTGACCCTTGGTTAGCTCTCCTACTGCGTAAGCCTGAACTGATAACGTACAATGAACATAAACTTTGTGTTCAAATGTGCCTAATCACGAGAGGCTTAATAGCTAAAAGATGGAAGGGCCCACCTCCAACTATGCAGGAAATCCGAAACAAGTTGTGGTGGTCGATCGAAATGGAGAAGCTTACTGCTATGTTGAACAATAGGCTCAGTAAATTTGAGGACGTATGGAATATCTGGTTATATAGAGCAGGACTATTGCTAAGACAAATTTAATACCTCAACCATCAGGAGCTCTCACTCAACCCCTTCCCCTCACCTTCTTCCCCTTTCCCCTTTTTCCACATTTATAAGGAATTGTTATATAATTGTTAACACATACTTGGGTTTGTAGATGTGAAAACCATGATATGCGAAGATTGAATATCAGTACAATTATATTGCTAAATGTGTAAACAGATACCGAAAAGTGCATTCTGTTGAACTAATGTGTTAACTTCAATAAACAGAAAGTTGAAAAAAAATAAATAAATAATAATTTCTGGTGTCAGTATCTCTTTAAGGATATAAAATGCTGAGGGAATTCCCTACCACCCAGTTGAATTGAAGAAACTGCTCAGATGAGTGGTGAAAGGTTTTCAAGATTACTCAGAAAGTCCAGTTACTTTAGACTTATTACTACTAGATAAATGTAGAAAAACAACTGAAAGTTGCTCCAGAATAGACTACATTGTAAAAATAACTCTGAATGCTAACATTTAGATTGCAAGCTCTTGTGAGTAGGTTCCACTTTGTTCTGTAATCCTTTTTTGTTATTGTTAATTATTGTAAGACTTCCTTTGGTTATATATTAATCGAAAGTGCTGCATAACTTGCTGGTGTTATAAATTTGGTGATTTATTTGGAATAGAAGGTGACTGGAATGAGAAAATATTAGTTGATAAGACTGTGCAAATCCAGTCATTAACATTTTGTACCAGGTTATTAATAGAAAAAAAGGTTGAGATTGGTAATGTCACAAGGTCAATTAGTGAATGAGTCACACATTGGGCAAATGTGTATGTTATTCTTGTCTGTATTCTTACTTTAAATCCATCCTAGAGGAATCTACGGGGTCAGTACAAGGAACGATAATGAGCTCTTTATAAGCAACTCTACTCACCCTCTATTTGTCTGCCTGACCTGTATTTTAGACAGAATATATTAATAAGGAGTGAGAATATTACTATATGTACAGTACATGAAATAATGAGTATGGGAAAATAAAAACACTTGCCATTTATGAACAAGACTAAACAAAAGCGTTTCGTGAATGAACACATTATCAATAAAATGCCTAGGTATGAGGATATTGTCTATTTCAAGTTATATACTGTATATGGTTTACAGTGTAGGAAATTTCTGATGGTATGACTCACAATTGCTCTTATTCCATGTTTTCATAAGAAAAAGGAACTGTTTTTTCTTAACTTCTAAAGTCCCTGAATATATCTAACTGGTACTGAGCTGCCTTAAGCAACCTGATGTTTCTAGCGAATGAGAAACCACTGGCAAGGGGATTTCTTCCACCACTTCTATCTGCTAAATATTTCTAGATTTAAAGAGACTCTGACACCAGTGTACAATTAATATCATTTGAAAAAAGTTTCCTATGTTGTGCTGTTATTTAAAATTTTTGGTGAGCAATAGTGATGATCTGCATCTTGGATTCAGCTAGGTTGCTGCCAGGGGGAGCAGGGCTTCAGGAAAGGGACATTCTTAAGAAAATGGACTATCCTGTATCTAGTTGCACCCTGGGAGGTGGACACTCTGTGGAACCATTGAGTAACACTAATCAGCCTTATGATGGAAGGTTATCAAGCTTCCATATACCTTGTGGTTATGGAGTCTAAAATCCTGCTCTCGGATGCATTTATACAATGTTATTAAAACCCCCTTATGGAGAGCATACTTTGAAAACAGAAGGCCAAAACCTGGGATCGAGTATTAATACCATAGTGATAGAATACACACACACAGTAAAAATCAATACAGTGCTCTCATCTAAGATTATTTGACACATGATGAGATTTTTGTGACTTCCTGCCGTGGTGATTTCATGCCGTGCCCTTGGTGGTGCTTAGGCATGTGAAAGAACCATAGCTATTTATTACCAAAAATTCCACCACACTGGCACAAGAGAAGACTAAAAGGAGCTCTAAGGGCTACATCTTTTTTTCATAAATTTTTTACTGGATAAAAATTGATTATTGCTATTGTTATAACTGGAGAACATTTTATAGGGTTTTGCCAGGTGCAAGGACATGCCCACCCATTTTGCTAATAACAAGTTAGTCTGACAACTGATGCCATCACACAATGGCCTGGTTGAAAATAAACTGGGTAGGAAGCAGGAGGAACATTGAACATGGCTCTAGAAAGCCAAAGATGGCCATACCGGCAAAAAAGATCTCTATATTTTGTTTTTAAATAGTTTTTTATTCAGTGGAGTAACTATAGAGGAAGCAGAACCCGCAGTTGCAGGGGGCCTGGGGAAAAGGGGGGCTCGGGTCTGCTTCCTCTATAGCTTTCAAGAACTCCCCCCCCCAGACGCTCTTTCACCTGCAGGGGGAAAGCTGAGCGTGTCACACAGGGCAGAGGTTGGACGGGGTCCAGGCGGGGAGTGGGCGGAGCCTGCTACTTTTGTAAATAAGGTTCTCGGACAGTAGATCTGTTCTTTAGTGACTTGATTCTCTGTTGTAAATATTGCTGTAAATATTGAATAGGGGAGAAGTGAAGAAGTAGCCCTTTGGAAACCAGAAAGAATATCATTCTGTGCAAACCCAGTATCTGTACTGTTTCAAAATGCAATTAATTTTCAGGTACAAATTAAGTGTTTTTATTATTTAGGGGGTTATTTATAAAGGTCCGAATTTATCTCAATATAGGCTGCTACAAACTCCGATCTAACCAGTTCGGGTTTTTAACGCTTATTTATTATTACATTTTCCTGAAAATGTGCTTTGCGGGAAAAGCTACGATTTTCATCATTTTTTAGTGAATTTTTTTTTTTATAAAAAAAAAAATGAAACAATTTTTGGATTTCAGGTATTCGGAGCTTAGTAAATAACCCCCCTAGTGTCAGTTTAATGAATGGACGTGGATTTGAGTTGTACTCCTTGCAGGCTCGTTGCTTCTTAAGATGGCCATAGATGTAAAGATTTTTAAAAGATCCGATCGTCATCGTGAGATTACGATTATCTCTAAACAATCGTACGAATTGTCCATCAACTAAAAAGACCATTTCAGATGATATTGCCAGGAAAACAAAGGGGAGCTGCCTGCTTGTCCCTGCAAACATAGATAGATTGCACTGGGACCGATAAAGATTTTTTAACCTGGCCGATCAATTTTCGGACAGATGTCGGCCGAAAAATCGTAAGATGTTCGATTGTTCGAATCCCACTAACTACACAATAATTTTGAAGGATTGGTCGGACTTCGCTAAAATCGGTCGTTCGGCAAGAGAAATCTTTGCGTCTATGGGGACCTTTAGGCAGAAGGTACCATACTGTGACTCATTCTTTGTAACGCCAGGACTTGTCTGCACTTCCAAGCATACACAGAGCTTGCAGCCAAGAAGGTGGATGTGAGTTGGAGAGGAAGGTGGGAGGAGATGTTCATAAACCATTCTTTGCTTTCTTTTGGTTTATCTTAGCTGAATCTCATATACGTAAATGTTACAGTTCTGCTGTTGGATGATTGTCAGCTGCTGATTCATACGGAAGCTATAGTGGACAGGTTGTGGGCTCGCTTCCTCTGTGAGGCTTAGTTTATATCGTGTGTAGGGGGTGGTACAGCCCTTCAGTGGTATTAACACCTCAGCTCTCAAAATTACTTCAGCAAATTCTTGCCAGTCCTCGGTGAATAACTAGTTGGCTAAGTGACAGATTTCTTTTAATTATTTTCATTTGTGTACTTAAGATTTAAGTTACATATGATTTATAAAAATAGGAGATGAAGATTTTACCAGCCGTCATCTGTGTACGGTCCCTCACATAATGTTTAAAGCGGTTGTTCATCTTAAAATGAACTTTTAGTATCTGGTAGAGCAGGGATCCCCAACCTTTAGAACCCGTGAGCAACATTCAGAAGTTAAAGGAGATGGGGAGCAACACTAGCATGAAAAATGTTCTTGGAGTGCCAAATACAGGCTGTGATTGGCCATTTAGTAGCCCCTATGTGGATTGTCAACCTACATTGAGGCTCTGTTTGGCAGTACACCTGGTTGTAATGCAGCCAAAACTTGCCTCCAAGCCTGGAATTAAAAATAAGCACCTAATATTCTTCTGCATCATTGTTGTACCTCTCGTCTTTCTTTGGAAATGATGGTTAATAAAAAATTTTAAATAAAAAAAAAAAAAAATAAATAAGCACCTGCTTTGAGGCCACTGGGAGCAACATCCAAGGGGTTGGAGAGCAACATGTTGCTCACGAGCTACTGGTTGGGGATCCCTGTTGTAGAGAGTGAAATGCTGAGAAAAATTTGCAATTGGTTTTCATTTTTTATTATCTATTTTTTTTTAGTCATTTAGCTTTTTATTCAGCAGCTCTCCAGTTTGCAATTTCAGCAATCTGGTTGCTGGGGTCCAAATTATCCTAGCAATCATGCACAGGTTTGAATAAGAGACTGGAATATAATAGGAGAGGGCCTGAATAGAAAGTAGCAATAACAAAATATTTCTAGCCTTACAGAGCACCGGTTGCTAAGAGGGGGTCCCCTATTTAAAAGCTGGAAAAAGTCATAAGAAGAAGGTAAATGATTTAAAAAGTATAAAGAAAAAATTATGACCAATTGAAAAGTTGCTTAGAATGCGCCATTCAATAAAATACTAACAATTCTGTAGAATCCTGCCTACCGTGCGAATGTGCGCTCATACTATTGTTTTACACCCCCTAGCTCTTTCACTACACACCAGTTAAATGTAAAGGTGGCCATACACAGGCCAGCTGATGGGCCTCTCTGATCAATATCTGTCTGAAAATTGGCCAGATATCCATTGGGCAAATTTTGGTTTCCAATCAGGGCATCAGTGTGTTGATACAGTCCTTTTCAGCACAGCCTGCATTGGTGCCTGAGGGCAAACGATCGAATTAGTCCAATATGTATGTATAATTTTATTTATAAAGTTTTACTAGGGTACACAGCGCTATACAATTTTACAATATAGAAAAGTACACACAGGGATGACAACATTATAATAAATAACAGTAAATAAATATAGAGTGATTAAGTGTCATGTCGTAAGAGACATGTTGGGAAGAAATCCCTGCCCTATAGAGCTTCCAGTCTAAGTGGGTGGATAACATATAGGCACAAATAAGAGTGCAAAGAGCACAAAGGTTTGGGCATTGGCCTTTAAGTTCCAGGACTGAGCAGGTAGTGTTCTAGTGCTCCAGAAAGTAGGATCTGAGTTTATTTTTGAAGGAGTTCATAGAATATTACTTAACTAAAAATTCAGGGATAAAATTTCAAAGGTAAGCAGAATCTAGATAGAAACGTTTAAAGGAACAGTTCAGTGTAAATATAAAAAGTGGGTAAATAGATAGGTCTCTACCTGGTAACCAATCAGTGGAAACAGGCCCGGACTGGCAATCTGTGGGTTCTGGCAAATGCCAGAGGGGCTGCTATAAGGTGCCATAGAAAGTCAATATTTAGTGGGCTGGTGGGGGCTGTTTGGGCCTCTGTGTGGGCTGATTGGGCCTCTGTGTACCTGAAATGCCAAGGCCTATTTTAATTCTCAATCTGGACCTGAGTGGAAACCAAGAGAGCTGAAAAGCAGGAAGCAGTGTTCTGTTATGTTAGATATCCAGTCACTCCAGCCTTTATACTAGGGATGCACCGAATCCAGGATTCGGTTCGGGATTCTGCCTTTTTCAGCAGGATTCGGATTTGGCGAATCCTTCTGCCCGGCCGAACCGAATCCGAATTTGCATATGCAAATTAGGGCGGGGAGGGAAATTTCGTGACTTTTCGTCACAAAACAAGGAAGCAAAATTTTTTTCCCCTTCCCACCCCTAATTTGCATATGCAAATTAGGGTTCGGATTCGGTTCGGTATTCGGCCGAATCTTTCACAAAGGATTCAGGGGTTCGGCCGAATCCAAAATAGTGGTTTAGGTGCATCCCTACACATTACATTTTTGGCTAACTAACTATTTTGAGAACATTTTTAATTTTGCACAGCCTGTCTATTTAACCAGTTTTTATTTTTATACTGAACAATTCCTTTAAGACAAGAGATAACAGTGGCCTTGAAGTGGGCATACCAGGGCAAGATCCGTTTTTTTGGGGGACCGCATCAAACGAGCGGATCTTTATATGTATAGCCACTTTTAAGGTGAATTTTAATAATTCCAAATGTTCTATCAAGTTAGTTAAACATTACATATGCTATATAAATTATTGTTTCTTTCAGGATTGAACATTACAATCACAGTAAGCAGACAGGTGCCATTTTGTGGGCACTGTTAATAAGGCAAGTTTTGTATCATCCCCAACTTGTGAATGCAGCAGAATGGGGAACATAGGGGCAGATTTATTAAGGTTCGAATGGTAAATTGGAATTTTCGAGTTGGATTTTTGTTCAAAACTCACAAATTCGAGTTGGGAAAAATCCAAACTCGAATTCAAATTCAAGATTTATCATACCTCGACCCTGGGATCAACTCAAATTCGATAGTACGCCACCTAAAACCTGCCCAGTTCATGTATAAGTCAATGGCAGAGGTCCATTGACCCATATGAAGATGTTAATAGCCTTCCTGATATTCAAGTTTTTTTCGGAGAAAAACTTAATTCGTGTACCGTTCGAATTTGATTCGAGTTTTCGTGTCAGTAGCATTTGTTCGAATTTTAGACATTTAGGTTTTTTCTTAAATAACATACCATTTGTGTTTCGAGGTCATTCAAGTTCATTCGAAGTAAAAAAAAACTATCACTCGACCTTTGATAAATAAGCACAGTAATGTCAATGCCTGTCATGTGAGTGCATACACCATTCTACTTGGTGACTAAAGACTGCCCTACCTGAAGAGTTGTCACAACAAAACCTCAATAAACATTTTCTGCAATTGTGCCCACCCACCCTTTTGCTACTTGCTAGGATGGTTGCACCCTAAGCAGATACCTCTGCTAACTCCTAGTTGAGGCCCTGGATACCGAACAGAAAATGTATTCAAGGCATGACCTTGGCCCTAAAACTGTGCAATCCTGCAAGCTGATTAAGAGGCTGACAGAGAAGTAATCTTTGTTTCTGGAATGCTCCCTGGGCCCCACCACATTACACTTGCAAGTTGGAAAGCTATCACTATTTTCTTATCTTTTTATACAGAGGCCAATGATATATAAGTTCTGCAGAGGAGAAGCCAGAAAAACAGGGAAAAATATGTTGGGAGACTGTGAGCCTCTTCCCAAACAGCAGTGACCATTTCAGGTAAGACAGGATCCCCTGGCCACAGCAGTAGTATAAAAAAAGCCTCACCCCTAATAGGGGTTACAAGTACTACATTTTGCATAATACAAGCAAACGTAATTCTAAGCAACTTTCCAGTATGCAATACTGGTCCTGACTACATAAACCATTGTACCAACACTGTAACAACTTGCTTGCCATGTATTTAATTACCTACAAACTAACTATAGGTTTTATAAGTTTGTATGCCAGTTATATATTGCAGTAATATGTGTGGCTTTTGTGCATTGTATGCTGAAACTGTTAGGGCATCGTTTACTTATAGGCAGATGCATGGATGCCATTTTTTTCAACATAAAATAAAATATTCTACAGGGCACATTTATGTCTTCGATGGAAATGTCATGCAAGATAAAAATGTAAATGACAGATATATTTTATTTGGTGCACATGAAAATCAAGAATAACGTGAGTTTTTAGTCGTTATTTACACCATTTTCCTTTAGGTAATAAAAATTATGCTTGGTTGTCAGAAACACCAAAATGGCAACTTTTTAGCCTCAATAAAAAAAAATTAAAAGAATTTGTGCTCTGATGGCCATTCACTATTTCTGGGCATTTAATCTACATCAGATAATCAAATTAAGGGGGTTATCTACTAAACTCTGGTTGGGTTTGGTGAGGCAAAACTCTTTTTCTTTTTCGAGATTTATTAAAGCCCGATGCAGCAAAAAGCCGAAAATGTGCCATCTCAGACCTGCCGAGGTTGTGTTTTATGGGAGAGGTCCCTATCCTATTATGAAGTTTCTGTGGTCTGCGCTGGAATTAGCCCAAAAATCCAACGATTTTAGACTATTCAGGCAAAAATCCAAAAAATTCAGGGGGAAAAAGCCCAAAAAAAGAGTGATAAGGAAAAAACTCCAAGTTTTTACCCAATTAAATCAAGCTTTTTAAATAATAAATAAGGTAACATCGGGTATGGGAGTTTGGGCGTGTTTTTTTTTTCAATCTAAATAATCAGATATTTCCGGATTTTTGTAAATAACCCTCTTAAATGCCAAACCCTTATAATGTGACTCTCAACTCCAGCTCTTAAGAACACCAACAACCTGATGTTGTATGAGCTCATAGAGATTTAGAGACCAGATAGCAGTAATATTCAATTGAATTAAAAGATTTTGTCATCTTCCCTACTTGTTTAAGGGGTACCTAATGGTCCTTGGCACTTACTATTTTTTATTTATGCCTTGGCCAGCTGACTTGGATTTTATTACTCCCTCTGTCCTGACAATACATTGATTTAGTTACTTTCTCCCATACACACCTATACTTTATTAACTAAGGTGCTAGAATCCTTACCTCACTTTAACAAAGCAATATCAAATGTAGAATCAGACTACCCTACGCTATGCTGGAGACTTTCTCAGGGCACTTCTAATGCATTTGTCAAATGCTGAAAGCATTTTGTGGCTGTTAGCCACTTCCTCAGCAAACTCAGTTCCACATAACATACACCTGACTAACAAAGACACAAACAAAAAAAGATTCGGACAAAATCATGAAAAATAATTAGCTTCCCCGTAGTTATTCAAACAAACACATCCAAAAATGCATAATGTGCATCAATAGGTTCCAAAGTAAATGCAGAACACAGGCAGTAAATGCCAAATTAAAACCTTTATATAATCTTTCAATTTATACAGCAATTTAATCTGTGTGTAGTACAAAAACCAGCATCTGTGATAGCATGGGGTGCATTGGTGCACATTTCATTGGTTAGCTTGCACATCTAGGAAGGGCACCATTAATGCTGAACCATACATACAAGTTTCGGTAAAAACATCCAACATTATGTCTTTCTCGGGGAAGACCTTGCTTATTTCAGCAAGACAATGCCAATTCTGCATGTACTACAGCAGTATGGCTCCATAGTAAGCATTGGGGTGGCATAACAAAGGAGAACCCTGTTGAGTAGCTAAAATCCTAGGCAAGAATGGGACATTTCCCTTTTAGCACTAAAGTAACTGGACTCCTCAGTTCCCAAACAGTTACAGAGTGATGTTAGAAGAGCTGATGCAACCCTTGCTGGCACCAATTTCAAAATTAGCATATATTTTTAAACATTTTTATTAGTTGCAATTAAATATAGCATTTGAATGATTTACAAATAATCACATTCTCTTTTTATTTATATTTTGCACAGTTCCTCAACTTTTTTATGAAGAGACTTGTATATTGGTGCAGCATCTCTGGACGACAATAAACAACAAAGGTTTCACTGGTCAAATAAGAAATCAAATAAACCTTTTCATTAGAAGGAATGGAGACCATATCAAATTTCAGAAATTCTGATTTGAAGTCTCTAGGATGCATTCACTGACCTAGACTGACCTAGATGTGCTGTGCCTATTGATGTACAAAGTGAACCCTGGAGCTATCGCCTGGTCAGGAGGTGGTGGTAACTCCTGGGTTCCCTTGCGTCAAAAGACACAGCAGTGCCCGATTGGGAACGGAATGTATGTGTGTGTTACGTTAACATTTTCAGTTGCATTAATATTTTATAAAACACGTATATTGTGATTTATCCTGACTTCTATTTTTGAAGCTCTTTTAGATCTTTGAACTTATAATATTGAAATGTTACTTTACTTAACTTCATTAGAGAAATACCATGATGTTTTGCGACTCATTACTCATTACAGAAAAGCAAACCAGTTGTTTTCCTCTGATGTTTTTTTTTTTTTAAACAGAACTGGCATTATTCCCCCTATACCACCCATAACTGACTCAGAATTCAATATATTTTCTCATTGAACCCACACATTTTTTCATCCCTCAAGTGTCAAGTGTATTCTTTTAACACATCTGGTTCAAAAGCTTACTCTCACTCTTTCCAAATTTCCAGCTCACTTTCTATAAGTTGGAATTTCTGTTACCTTTTCATATTTACCTGTAATGTTCTCTATTTGCTTGCATTATATTCATCTTATTATAAAGGAGTATAAAATATAAGGACTGAAATACACACCATCTCCTTTGCAAAAAAATACATACTGTTAATTTTTGAACTCTCAGTAAACCCTTTCTAGCACAGAGGCTTGAGATAATTTTCCAGCCTGATCCCTTAGCAATCTGACAGTATTTTACACTCACACACAATGTGACACAAGGGGGTTTGGTTAAGTGCCAAGGTAATTAGGAGAACTAACATTAATTAGCAGAGTGGTAAAATAACGGGCATCATACAAATGTCTGTTAACCTGCTCACTGCCAGACAAGTGTAGTACCCTATAATAAAATATGGGCAATTGCAACCTAAACAGAAACAGTTTTACTATGAAACCCTGCAAAGGTGGACTGAAGATTTAAAATAACATAAAAACATTTTGATGCAAACTGTCTTGTTGCAACTCATAGTTATTTAGTAATCTGTTTACTAAGAAATATGGGCTGGAAACATTAGTTAACTTTAATTACAGTCTGTTAAATGTTGATGCCTATCCCATCAGAGCTATATAGGCAGATTATGGCCTCAAGCTGATGGAACAAAATTAATGAGCAAAGTCAAATTTGTGACTCTATGAATGAACTACACCTTCTGAGATTGGGGCCACCCATGTACCCTCTCTTTGGCTGCCCAAATATTGTGTGGTATTAAAAGCTTAATGTGTGCAGAGGGAAAAGCCTGAAATGAAAAACAAAGAATGGGTACAAGACGGTATTACTTACACTGTAAAACCTCAAGGGATATGGAAATCTTAATGAGGTAACACAATACAGATCCCTATAGCTTCCTCACATAAAGCAGCAATTAACAAACCTTCATACAGTTGCAAGAAAAAAAAGGTTTGTGAACCCTGTGGTTATTACCTGGATTTCTGCATTAATTAAATGCGGTCTGTTGATGACAATAATAAACACAATGTGATTACAAACAATTGTACTTCTTGTCAACATACTTACTGTCAAGCAGTGGTGTAACAACACTGGGCTGCCCTCCACCCATGCAAAAAAAACCTTTGAAGGGACCCAGCGTGGACTGCAACTTCCCTGGCTCGCCCCTTCCCACCCGCACGCCATAGCAGGCAGCGGGTGCATACATTATCAATGAGTGGCTATAAGGGAATAAGAATTATGCTACAAATACCCTTCTAAGGGCACAGGGTATCTATCAATCTATAGGTAAGCAAAGTACCAACAAATGGAGGAAATATGATTACTACTCTCCCTAGGGGGAATGGAAATTGCATCCTGCATAAATCACATCAAGATTGCAGCTTGCAATACTGCAGTAGGTAATAAGGATAAAAAGGACCTGCAGAAATATTTGCACTGTTTGTGTGCACATTATAATACAAATTCTAATAGACAATGGTTACGCCATGCAGCATCATGGTTTGGGGATGCATTGCTCTCTGGAGGGCTTCCATATGGAGGGTAAAATGTATCAATACATTTTACAGGAGAATGTCAGGGTAGTGGTTCGTCACATGAAGCTTAATAGAAGCTGGGTGATGCAACAAGACAGTGACCCGAAACACAGAAGTAAATCAACAACAGAATGGCTTATGAAGAAAATGTGTGTTCTGGAATAAGTCCAGGCGACAACACAACTGAGATGCTATGGCATGACCTGAAGAGCACTGTCCCAGGAATCCTAGGAATATCAGTGAACTGAAACTGCCTTGTAATGAGGAAAGGTTTGCAACGTCTCATAACCCCTGAGACAGTCTGATCAGCAGCTACAGGAAATGTTTGGTAGAGATTATTGCTGCTAAAGGAGGTGCTTCCAGTAAATACAAGGGCTCACATAGATTTTTTTTCAGGCTTGGCTGTGAATGTTTAAACAATGTGTTCAGTATTAACAATTGCTTTTGTGTTAATAATCTAAACAGATTGTATTTGTCTAGTTGAAGATCAAAGCACATGTATGACTAATTAGTTCAGAAATCCAGGTAATGCCAAAGAGTTCACAATGTTTTTCTTGCAATTGTATATATCTAAAGGTGGCCATACACAGGTAGATTAAATCTGCCGACAGTGTCGGCATCTTATTGGCCCATGTGTGGAGCCCTAGGGCCCATGATCGGATCAGCTCGATATCGCGAACCTCATGGCGGGCACAGGGGCGATCCTGGCCCCTCCGACGTGTGCTTACCTTTTTGTGCCTGAGGTGGTCCGGGGGGGGTCCACAAGGGTGGCAGAGAGGGCCAGTACGATTGTGCAGAGAGCCTAACTGCACTCTGCGCTAGAAGAGCCGAATTTCTGTTTTCAAAAACTGAAAATTTGGCTCTTAAAGTACCAGGAGCAGCATTTTTGCTGCCCCTGGTACCTAGTGGGGTGCTGCCGCCTGAGGCGACAGCCTCAACTCGCCTCATTGGCAAAGCGCCCCTGGGCGGGCATATCAGGGAGAAATCGCCAAATGAAATGGATCTATGTGTATGGCTACCTTAAGACAATTGGCTGATAGATTATTTTAAATATCAATACATCCCCACAAAAGTACTAGGCAATATCTAGCTTGCAGGAAAAATATATGTTCCGACATTGGGGGAGACCTTTCCTCACAAGTTATGAAGGTTTTTTGTTTTTTTCTTTACAGTGAGAGCTGTGAAGATTTGTATGGTGTAGCTTTTATTTCTAAATTACACTGTTTACACTGCAAATAATTCCTGAACCAATAATTTTTTTTTTTTTTAGTTGTAATACTGGTGTGTAGGCATCCAGCTTAGGTCATTTTGCCTGGTCATGTGCTTTCAGAAAGATCCAGTGCTGAAATATGGAACTGTTTTCTGACAGGCTACTGTTTCTCCTACTCAATGTAACTGAAGGTGTTGCAGTGGGACCTGGAAAGTACCTTGCAGTACAGCAGTAACAAGTGACTAAAGTTTATCAGAGCACAAGTCACATGACTGGGGGCTCATGGGAAACTGACAATATGTCTAGCCCCATGTCAGATTTCAAAATTAAATATAAAAAAAATCAGTTTGCTCTTTTGAAAAATAGATTTCAGTGCAAAAGTCTGCTTGAGCAGCACTATTAACTGATGTTTTTTTTTTCTTTTTTTAAACATGTTTTCCCGTGACAGTATCCCTTTAAGAAGGGGTTGGATGGCTTTTTAGCAAGTGAGGGAATACAGGGTTATGGAAAATAGCTCATAGTACAAGTTGATCCAGGGACTGGTCCAATTGCCATATTGGAGTCAGGAAGGAATTTGTTTCCCCTCTGAGGCAAATTGGAGAGGCTTTGGGTGTTTTTTTTGCCTTCCTCTGGATCAACTAGCAGTTAGTCAGGTTATATACAGACTTAAGGTTGAACTTGATGGACATGTGTCTTTTTTTAACCTTACTTACTGTACTATGTATGTTATACCAACCTGAGCCAGTCCAGCAGGTAGAGCAGAGATGCAGTCTAAAGCTGTCCATAGACTTTCGGATATATCCTTATGTCCGACGAACGGTTGTGCTTGGTAGTCTCCCGACCTACCTCTAACCATTCAGATGAAATAAAGTATTAAAAAAGAAGAAATCAGACCATGATCTGGCCATTACTTCACAAAGAGCAAAGGTACAAAAGTTGTGTCCAACAAATATTAGTGAAAAAATTAAGAATTCTACTGCTTCATTATACATTTTACACAGGGACTAAGTTTTACCTGCAACTTACTTGCTGCTTTCAAGGTTAAAACTCCCAAATATGGTTGCACTTTTACTGGCCACCAGTGGGATCACCTGGCTATAGCTGGAAAGGGTGGGAGCTACAACATGGAGCTGGCCACTGCTCCTGTATACATTATAATAAACAAGGGAAAGTTGTGCTCACCACTAATTTTTAAAAACATTAAGCTGGGGTGCAATGAGGTTGTGACGACAAAATTCACATAGACAAATACAAGAGTCCTCTGCATTCACAGAGTGGGTTGAGTGCATGTGGCAATAACCCATAACAACCAATCAGTGATTTGTTTTGTTTCAGTCAGTTGCTGGTTGAACAATGAAAGCAAACATTTAATTGGTGGCCATGGGTTACTGCCCAGATGCAACTTTTAGCAGTGTGAACACTATTTCTCTCTGCATTATCTCCCCACACTTGGCACCACCAAAAGTTGTTATGCTTTCTAGCATATAAGCAATTGAACTTGAGCAGCCTCATCCTCTTTAGGGTAAGGTCACACTGAGCGTTTTGAGGAGATTTAATCGCCTCGCCTTTGCGGTGACCAATCTCCCTGAACGCCTTCCCTCACTCTTGCGCTGGTTAAAATGAAAAATCGCCGGCGTTAAGAACACGCGGCAATTCATTTTCCGAAGTCGCCCGAAGTTTCCTTGTGAGGAAACGCTCAGTGTGACCTTACCCTTAACAGGAATTGTAAACTTGTTTTAATGAAAAATGCTCCCTGGGCAAACAGAGATTGCTGACATTCCCTACTCAACTGTAGATATACCCACAAGATAAATGATCGCTCCCCTTTAGCCTTCCTCATTATGGACTAATAGTACATCCCTACAAACAGCTAAAGAGCAGAGCAGGCAAATTGCTCAGTGGATGAATATTTAACAATCCTAAAACTAAAGACATTGAACACTGGACTAACATACTTGCTTATTCGTATGGTAAAGGATAATTCTATGTAAAAAAAAAAATTCTTTAGTTAATCAGTGTCTTGCCTCCCTTTCAGCTTGCATGGAATCCAACGTCTATGAAGTCAATGAGTTGCTGACCCCAAAGCAGCTGATAAAGGGATAGTACATGTCTATTGTGATCGGGCATTAAACAGCTTGAAGGGCACAGCAGTCCTGACTTATGTTAACCCTCTAAGCTGCTTAGCATTCCCTGACCTGCAGGATACAGTAGTATTAACCTACAAAGAGCTTACCGACAGTGTAACCTGTGTGTACAATACTGGCCATTGAACCTGTAACTCTTTCAGCAGCAGAGTTTATACAATAAGTCCCATATCCACAATCCACCCCTACTTTCCTATTGTCTAACTAAGGTAATGGGCCATTCTTTACTACAAGTATCTATATTTTTTTAAATTTTTTTTGGATGATCTCAAATCAACTAACCACTGATCTGCTTGTGATAGGGCATCCTGGAAAATTACATTGTCAGCTTGGTCATGGAGAAGTCTGAAATACTGAATACAAATTCATCCAGTTGACACAATGACAAAAGATAGAAGCATTAGAAGACACTCTTGGTTTAATTTATCAATAGGATGGGGGGACTGGAGTTTAGGGAGTCTAATGGAGCTGCAAAAGTGCCATTTTCAATAGCGTTCATATTCCTGCAGTTAGAGGGGCTCTAAAACGATATTTCTGTGCAGCCTAGGATTTTCTAAATACTCAACTGACAACAGTCATGTACAGTACATGTTATCCTATCACAATGTAAATTTGCTTTGGCAAAGTCTGATGTGGGTTCAGACAATCATGGCTGAGAGACAATCATGACTGAGACATTAAGCCATAATTGAAGAGCCTCAGACAGGCCACTTCTGCTTTAGAAGGTTTTTTTTTAGAACTTTGGTATCTAAAATCAATACACAACATGATAAATACAGTGGATTTTTACTAGTGATGCCTGGCACTTAGATTATGATGTTTAGACTGTGCCAAACTCCATAGTGTGAAATATCTAAGACAAGGCTTTGCCATGATGTTTCCTTATTTACAAACGACAACAATACATTTAGCTGTAGGCACTCACAATCCAAAATGTGCACACAATGAAATTATATATTATTCGGTTACTACTCACTTATTCAATAAAGCCAAACCATAACTGCATCAATATTTAGAGTTCTGCTGACATATCCCCTCCACACTGAAGTCTCAGCCTCATATAATGAAAACATCTCCCTGCAGCCTGAGCAGAGATGTTTAAGGAAGACACCTACAAAGGTTAAAGTATCAACATTACCGGCACATGGAGGAATGCTTGACTGCTTGTAGTTGTTTTGTTATTGTAAGAGAGCACATAGATCTACAAACATGAAGCTTGTATGAATAGTTTGCATTTTTTAAAGTCAGTTTACTATACTAGGAAACTACTAAACGTAGTCCGGTGTCAACAGCTACCATGCTTACCTGGTTCTACATTTTTAACCATATAATTCCAATATACAATACTGCAGCACTCTCTTACCATATACTTTAACTTTCTTTATTGCAGAACTGGCATATTTACAGTAAAATTCCAAATGCCCTAAGTCCTTTTTGATGCTGTCATGATCAAAACAATGTTTTGAACTTTCAAAGTGCTTTCTCAAGCTGGCATGATCACAGCAACATTTTGGACTACATTAAGTCCTTCAAGTGGCATGATCACAGCAATGTTTTAGAGTTCATAAGTCCTTTCTCAAGCTGGCATGATCAGAACAACTGCTTTGCCAGCTTGAGAAACGGACTATAGAGTCTAAAACATTACTGTGATCATGCCAGTTCTTCACTAAAGACAGTTCAATGACATGTTGCATATTTAAGTTTCAGGTATGCATTAGTGAACACATCTGGCAACATGCAGCCCAAGACAATATCTATACATATTGTTGTGTATTCCGCAATATTAGCCGTATATCCGATTAGTGTATGAAATGTAGATTTCGCGATTTACCACAGCCAGGTAAAATGATACAACCAAGGTTCCCAGAGATGAAAAGATTTATTGAGATTATCCAGCCCAGAGACAGCAAACGATACCGAGGTCTTTCAAAATGTGCCCACAGGTTAAACTTCCTTCCCCTCTCCCTTCAGCCAAAACCAGCTGTTTCTATGCCATTGACCAAAATGGGGAATGGTTCTAATTGACTGACGACAAGTTAAACTGGTATCTGAATCTTAATGTTTTAGTTAAACCAGATAATGTATTTAGATTTTTTTTTACCAATAAAAACTGTTCTAACAGTTCTGGGTATTTTGTTGTCACCCTCCTGTAAGGATATCAGATAGGCATTTGATTTGACTACAGGATGGGTAATCCTTTAAAGTAGGCAGAAACTAGAGTTTGGTCACAAAAACTCAGGACATCTATTACCGAACTGAGTGTTAATTACAATTGTTTGAAGTAGGCAGGAACTAAGAAATGTGTAAATTGGTGTGAACAGCTGTCATTGGTAAATACTAGTGTTATCAATGGTAGGCACATGTATTGGGAGAAATATATTATATTCATATATACAGAGGTCTTACACATATTACTACACATATAAGAGGAGTGCTTGAGAAATTCAGGTATTGGACTCCCTAACCTTGCTAGCAGAAGGAGTGGATAAGCTGTATACATGGCAGCAGATCAATTCAATTAATTGGACCAATTTCAAACACCATTGGTGTAACTACATTGGAGCTGACTTCAAATTATCTGAAGGTTTTTTTTGGTAGTTTTGACAAATCCTTAAATGGCACTGCAAATTCATTAAAGTGCTCAAAGGAATGACAGTTTAACATCAAAACTGCCCTACTGAAATGGTAGTAAAGATTTTGTGAATTCAAAAATCTAGAAACCTGTTTGTTGCTGGAGTCTATGCTGTGTGTGTGTTTTTTTGTGAGGTTTTTAGGCACCCAGAGGCAAATAAACCTATATGGGGTTACTGATATACTGTATATATTAAAAAAATGTATTCTCACTGGGGCATCTTAATTTAAGGTGATTTTGAGATTTATTTTTATATTTTGCCTTGTTCAGGGTAAATATTCTTTCCACAGCAGGAAGAAATCAATAGCTGTTTTTCTTGATTAATAATGCCCTTGTATCTGTTACATTAACCTTCAAGCGTTTTACTTTCACACCAGTCTCTAGATGCCTGTGGAGCTCAAGGATTTTCAGTTTAAATACAGAGATTCTTTGAGATGAAATGTAAAAATAAAAACAAATAAAAAAACTTTAGACTGCTAATGAGCTAAATGTAGGATTTCAACCGGCTGTCCTCAAGCTTTTAAAGGAGTACAGATGGAGCAAACAGCATGACTCGAATAGCGTACCACTGAACAACCATCCAATGGATGAAGATAATGTGATAATGATCAGTTTAAAAGGAGTGACATGGTAGGATATTAAGGATCATCTGAGCATTGAGCCCGCTGTTTTGCACACATCAATCCTAATATTAAATTACTCCACAGAAGAAAAAAATATCAAGAATAAATCCAAGTCAAGGGGGGCAAATACCACACAAAAAATGTGCAGTGGCATAAGAGGTAAATTATGAAAATATGCATCTGGATTAATTGATAATTAGTAGCACAAACTAGGATTTCATGTGTGTCCTTAGCAAAGTAATAGAGCCATTGGTTACTACTGACTACATATAAACTTGGTCAATCATCGACCAACATGTATTAGGCATTGTTAATATTTGTGGTGACCAAATAGGATAACAGACAATCTGGTAATCAGATAACAGAAGTGACAGTTAATGTACCTTCTACCTTCTATTTGCTTCTTATGCATTCAGCTTGCTATCTGTTTGGTTACCTAATAACGTGTTGTCATGGAAGCCACCGAGATTGTGTTTGTAATCTACAGGAATTATTGCCATAAATTATTCCTACAGCTGCACAGGTCAGTTTGTTTATGATTCCATATCAAACCACTTTTTTTTTACAAGCAACATGCAACACAATTCACTGGAGAGATTAAGGGCAGGGGCACACGGGCAGATTCGGGGAGATTTAGTCGCTTGGCTACTAACCGCCTCTTCTTTGGGGCGACAATCTCCCCAAACTACCTTCCTCCTGCTATAATGAGAAAACGCCAGCGCAATGGCACTCGCGGTGCTTCGATTTCCAAAGTCGCTGAAGTTGCCTCATGCGGAAACTTCGGAAATCAAAGTGCCTCGAGTGCATCGAGTGATTTTTCATTTTAGCAGGCGGAAGGCAGTTCGGGGAGATTGTCGCCGAAGAAGAGGCGATTAGTCGCCAGGCGTCTAAATCTCCCTGAATCTGCCCTTTTGCCCCTGCCCTAAGGGGTCTATTTATAACACTGTGTATCACACTGAGTGAAACATTACCGGTGATGTTGCTCATAGCAACCAATCAGATCTTTTGGCCATACACGGAGAGATCCGCTCGTTTGGCGATGTTGCCAAACGAGCGGATCTCTCTCCGATATGCCCACCTTGAGGTGGGCAATATCGGGCTGATCCGATCGTGGGTCCTAGGGCCGCATCAACGAACAGATGCGACCGCGATCCGACGGGATTTTTTGTCCCATCCGATCAAGATCTGCCCGACTTTCGGCCAGATCTCGATCGGGGAAGCCCGTCGGGGGCCCCATACACGGGCCAATAAGCTGCCAACGTGGTCTGTCGGCAGCTTTTATCGGCCCGTGTATGGCCACCTTTACAGCTGAAATCTAATTGCTGATTGGTTGGTCTGGGCAACATCACATACGTTTTTTACTCAGCATCATTAATATACCCCTACACATACAATGGTTTGCGACCTGAATAAATAGCACAGGGTGAGCAAAAGGTATGTGCTTGCTTGTGTATTTAGTTAAAAATAATTTATCACAGGTAACAGCAATATTTTGTTAGCTATATAACCCATGCAAATTCTGTAAGATGACAGTAATAGATTATATTTATTATTTCTAACCAATACTTATATAATTATAAATATATATAAATAGTGACTCTTAAATAATATACCATTAAACCTAAAGTTAATGTGTATGGGGAGATTCCAAATGCAATTTTAAGTACATGCTGTTTTAAAGATATCTGTATCTTACAAGGAGAAGGTCACCAGTTGTACAGTACATGGGGAAACTTGCTTCAATTCAATAAGATGGAGCTGGCCTATGGCAGGCAATACATGTTCTCCATAGTATTTAAAAGAAGAAATGCTAAAAGCTTAACCTCACTCATACAGTACTTGTATCTCTTTAAGCCATTAAGATGTTCTAAAGAGGCTGGGGTGGTATCCATCATGGTGAAGTTGAACCCAATGCATATTTCTACAGTTCTTAAAAACTGGGCCCATTTAACAGTTTTTAGGGCCCATTTTTTAATTAACCCAAAGCACAAAAGCTGACCCAATTGAGTATGCTCTGATGCTATTCACACAGGTGCTTGTGTCTATACATGACCCATAGAACATTGCATTGAGCGTTTAGCTTGCTCTAATGAATTGCATGCATTTGCAGGCACGGACAAAAGAAAGTTGCGGCTCACAATTGTCTTATTAGCTTCATTCAACCTACGAGCATTAAAAGAATCAGCATTATCCTATATAATAAAGTTGAAGTGTCTCTGTGTCCAGTCCCTGTGTCCATGGGATTGTGCTACTGTGCATGTGCCCCACGGACCTCAAGCGCCCGTTAATTTAATGGGCTTAATGTCTAGTTCAGTATAAAAGGCAGGTGCTGTTCTTTGCCCATCTTATACCCCAATCTTTTTTCTAAGAGAAAACTCTGCTAATAAAAGTGTTTAGATCTTTTATATCAGTTTAATCATCTATACATTTGAATACTGAACAGCAACAATAACAAGATTGATGGCAGCAATTCAGAAGATATTCAATTAAAGTAACCACTAGCTGTCTTCTTGTAAATTTGGGCTACTGCCCAGACTGGAAACCAAATTCACTGCCTGTTCAAGAGAGAGAGAGAGGCCAGCTGTTTCATACACAGGCATATGAAGGCATCATTTTTGGGGTTTAGGGAGCCTGAAATCTATTTTTAATTGAAATTGGTTCAAGCAAAGGCTATATTTTTCTGGCAAATTAGCAAGAAAAGGCAAAAAAAACTAAAACTGGAAAACGTACAGAAGAAAATACCCCAGCTAAAGGTTAAACAACACTAAATAACATAATGGGCACTGGCATAAGAGGAAAATTGACAAACTGGCCAAAATCCCACATATGTTCCTTCAGGTGGTTCTGACCTGAAAGTGTGACAGTGTGGATTTTACACATTTCAAGTAACTGCTACAGGTGGCAACTGAAACACCCACTCTTACGTCAAATACTATAACCCTGCTCTTAAGAGCAGCTTCAAAAGCTTGAATACTCCTTATTTAAATAAGTGCCTATGTAGCAGAGTTTAATTTGAAGTAAATTTAGAACAAGAGCAAAAACTAAAGGGCCATCCCCTTTAAGTATGTGATTAAGACATGAATAGGTAGATAAATAGGTAGCAGACACCAGGAAACATCAAAGGAGGCTGGCACAAGCCTGGACCCACCAAGTAAAAGAACCAGAATCAGATTGTAAAAGGTTAAAAAACTTACATTTTATTTTTCATACTTAAGAAACAAGGCCTGACGCGTTTCGTGTCTAAAAGGGACATTTAGTCATAGGCTGAACATTGAATATTACATATTTTATTAAGGAGAGATAGCCAATGGGAGACAAGTAGGCAGTGCTACCAAATGTGAAAGAAGAAAAGAGAATTCAAAATCCGATGGGAAACATTCAAATCCCAGGATTATTTAGACACCCACAACCCCCCCAGGGGAAGAGATTTTTACTATTTTTTTTTTTACATTTACTTTGTATTGTGTATTTTGTACTCCCTAATTAAGCTAACTCATGTATTTTAGCCTTGGGGTGGGGGGGGGGGGGGTGTCTAAATAATCCTGGGATTTGATTGTGTCCCATTGGATTTTGAATTCTCTTTTCCCATTGTGGGTCCAGGCTTGTTCCAGCCTCCTTTGATGCTTCCTGGTATCTGCTCCCTTTGCTGAAGGTCTGGAGCGTGTGCACCTGGGCCCACCGTACACAGCGGTAAACTCACGCAACGCATTCATATACAGCATGTACTAGTTACAAGGTAGATGGGGTACCTAAGAGATGAAATAGTCACACCTGCAAGAACTACACAAGATATACTTTATTATATTATTAATGTAATTATTAATTAACAAAATTAATACTCACATATGACAATGAATATGGAACAAATAAACACAAAAATAAATACAATAAACAAAGGAACCAATTCAAGAAAATTAAACCATTGTGACTAGATTGCCTTAAACAATATCATCCACACTATCAGGCCTTGTGATAAGGGTGGAACCCCACCAGATAATGAATTAATTGAAAACATGCAGAATAAACTGCTCTTTTAAAACAATATAAATACAAAGTCTTTACGGTATTCAACATAGTTTAAGAATAGGTGTGATTATATTGTGTTAATGGATGCAGAGATAAACTAAAGAAGTGGGCCAGTACTGATGGTGGAGACAATACAGAAAGAAATTGGGTCAACTAAGCAGGTAGAAGGAGAAGTGAAACAGTGATAACTACTCTTTCTGACAGCAGAAGGTAAGTTCTTTTTTTTCACTGTTTCAAGGAAGGAGAGACGTCTTTGTGACCAAAGGGGATGTCCCTCCTGACAGTAGGTAGTTTTGCTTGAAGTATTTACCAAAAGTAAATAGTGTGTGGTGAGTTGTATGATGATTTCAAAAGCGATTTAAAGATAATAAATGGGGTAGTTTAAAGTAATTTGTAAGAGATTAGCAAAACAATATTGATTAGCATGAGATAATTCAGAGTTTTAGTACATTTTAGGTCACAAACAGGGTTTCCATTTACACATATTTTACCTTTCCAGAATCTATCAATAGGGAAAAAAATATAACAGAATGAAAATGTTTTTTTTTTTTTTTTACGACTATGGTGGCTAGTTAAAGTAAGTAAAAAGTGATTAAAGCTAGAGGCTGCAAAGAAAAGCACAAAAACATTAAAAAAAAAAATTTGATTTCAACATTGGATGGTTACAATACTGTAACTTTTAAATATCCTCACTAATCACACAGTGCAGGTGCTACTGGCAAGCTAGGATTTGTCACATGGAAAAAATGGAATGGAAAAAACTCGATTCAGCAAGATCAAGTTGCGAAACCAGAAAATTCAAATTAATCAAATTTTCGGTGAAAAAAAACCTTGAATCGCTTAAATTATTCGAGTTTCGGGCAAAACCCTCCGAAAAAAACTCAAACATCATAAAGGCTATTAACATCTTCAAATGGTTCAAGGGACCTCTGCCATTGACTACTACATGACCTTGACAGGTTTTAGATGGTGTATTTTCGGATTTCGAGCTATTTCCAGGGTCAGGGTATAATAATTTCAAAAAATTCATGGAAAATACAACTCGCATAATAAGTAACCCTCTTAGTGTTGGGAGTTTTCTGAAATAGTTGGTAAAGATTGGGGATAGATTGCTGGGTGTTAAAGAGCAGGGGCACATGGGCAGATTCAGGGAGATTTAGTCGCCTGGCGACTAATCACCTCTTCTGCGGGGCGACAATCTCCCCAAATACCTTCCCCCTGCTAAAATGAAAAATCGTCTGCACCAATGCACTCACGGCACTAAGATTTCCTAAGTTACCTCGTGAGGCAACTTCGAAAATCGAAGTGCCGCGAGTGCCATTGCACTGGCGTTTTCTCATTATAGCAGACGGAAGGCAGTTCTGGAGATTGTCGCCTTGCAGAAGAGGCAATTAGTCGCCAGGCGACTAAATCTCCCCAAATCTGCCCGTGTGCCCCTGCCCTTAGAGTAAGGACAATATGTTGGTAAGAAAGAACTCTGCTAGGGAGATAGTTTTAGACTTTTTTTTTATTTCAAACCCTTCTTTATGGTTCAACATGTGGATATTTAGGGAGTTATTTATTAGGGTTCGACTTGTGTTTTCCAAGGTAATTTTATAAGTCAAAACTTAGTTACAGGATGTTCAAGATGTCACTATAGGTTTCAACTATGGTGTAATAAGGCATTAAGACAATATGGAGTAACAATGTGGTTGTTATTATTATACATCAGAATGAAAACATCAGAATTAAACCTTTTAAAATCTATCATAACATTACCTTTGCATACCATTAAGAATTTTGCTATAGCATTTGTCCAAAGCTTTTACATTACCCATCTTATTCCCCATGTTCCTTTATGAGGGGGCTGTCATATTTGTGCAGCAGTTGTCCGTTACCATTTGAAGCTATAACTGATAGGTTGAGAACGGACAGTCAGGTTGGCAGGTTAGGAGCTTCAAGAAACATTTACAAAAGCAGCCCTATGAGTATGAGAGAAATCAACATGACTTTTAAGGTACAGTAATATTTTGAACAGTAGTTTTTTATTGTCAGAATCAATAGGAATCACAGGAATAAACCATAACAAGGTTTGAGCTGTTCCACATTGCAGGAGTGATCTAAGCCAACAGTGTGGGCTTAATGAGGGCACAACTTGGCAAAAAGGGTTTAAAAGCTCAGATTTTTCTTCTTTTATAGAAGGATGCCAAGGGATGGAACAAGTCCAAAAGATTTAGAACAGGTAAGGAAGACAAATGTTCCAGGAAACTATTCTTCTTTCTGCCAAATCCTACATTTCTGTAACTTTCACTGTAAAAAAACACTAGTTACATTAATCCATTACTGGAAACCCTGGACGTTTATAAACACAAGATTAATTTCAGTTATTGTTTAGCCAGAGCCAACTGCCTGAAGAGACTTCCATTAGCTTATAGGATGATTTATTAAGGTCCCTTTGATCAGGAACTCAGGTGTTTGTTCATTGCAACACTGCTGAAAGATTTGTAGCTGCACATATGGCGTTAAGATGAATATGGCCTCACTTTGGCGTAAAATTTTAATTTCTATAAACGCAATGTTGTCCAAACCCCAAATGTTAGGCACCCCAAGTGATTGTATTTACTAACCTGAAACCCCATGCCGGTGCACCACGGAGCTAACCTCTTCCGTCTTCCTCTTTCTTTGCGCGGCTGCGCATGAGCAGTAGAGCGAAAAGCCGAACTTTAACTAAAAAGTCGGTTATTTCTTTCTACTACGCATGCGTCTGCCCTGGGAAATTTGTAGAAAGAAGAAGCCGGAAGAGGATCGCTCCATGGTGCTCACTGGTGTGGTGTTTATACAAATGGCCTGTAGACACAATTGGCCTGCACTATGCTCAGACATACTTTGCATACTTCCTGGACAGCTTAAAAGTGAAAGTTACTGTTATGTAATGGCTGTCTGACTCTGCTAATAAAGCACTGTTATACTCTACTCATCCTCGGCTACCCAAAACATAACAACTGGTATAACAGTTTTCTGCTGATAGGAGCACTGCCCAGGGTTTCAGTTAAGTAAATACAATCACTTGGGGGGTGACTAACATTTGGCACCTCCAAGTGCAAGACATCTTTCCTTCTCCTTTAACTCCAGCAAAATTGCATGAATAACTCAAAAAACTTCAAGGTGTAAGTTGAATTCAAACTGAAATTGTTAAATTAAATAATTGGCTTGCAGGTAGAGCTAGAAGTTCACGTAAGTGATGAAAAAATATAACACCAAACCGCTATCTCCAAGAGATAAATCTCAATGTGATATCAAGAAATACATACTGGAAACAAGGCATTTTACTGCAACATTATTACTTAAAGGAATTGTTCAGTGTAAAAATAAAAACTGGGTAAATAGATAGGCTGTGCAAAATAAATAATGTTTCTAATATAGTTATTTAGCCAAAAATGTAATGTATAAAGACTGGAGTGACTGGATGTCTACCATAATAGCCAGAACACTACTTCCTGCGTTTCAGCTCTCTTGGCTTCCACTGACAGCAATAACCAGTCAGTGACTTGAGGGGGGCACATGGGTCATAACTGTTGCTTTTGAATCTGAGCTGTTGCTTTTTGAATGCTGAGGATCAATTGTAAAATCACTGAATAGTTATGTCCCATGTGGCCCACCTTCAAGTCGCTGACTAGCTCAGACTTAGAGAGTTGAAAAGCAGGAAGTAGTGTTATGGCTATTATGTTAGACATTCAATCACTCCAGCCTTTATACATTACATTTTTGGCTATTTCTAGATTAGCAATATTTTTTATTTTGCACAGCCTATCTATTTACCCAGTTTTTATTTTTACACTGAACTGTTCCTTTAAATTAGAATACCCTGCTAGTTATCTTGTATTAGTTCTCTCACTTGTAATTCCAGCCTACGTATTATCAAATATTGCCAAAAATTCAAATTTAAAGCAATTTATAGCCATGAAACATGTGATTCCAGATATCTTCATAACAGAATTTCACTTACCAAACAATTTAGAATAATTCAAATTACATGACAAATCTAATAAAAAAACACTCAATACGTTTAAAATCAGCGCAGGATTTTGAACCCTTTATGCTTTACATTCTGCAGATTTTAGTATTTATGGTGCTGCCACATAAGTTGCTGTAGATGGGGAGGGGAAGTAGTGTTTTCATTATATATGCCTCTGAAATAATTACTTAGTAGTGATGGGCGAATTTGGGGCATTTCGTTTTGCCAAAAAATTTCCCGCAAAATGGCGAAAAATGCGAAACGGCACCGGTGTCTCAATTTTCGCGAATCGCGGGAAGTTGCCACAAATTCGTGCCTGGCTAATAAATTCGCCCATCACTATTTCTTAGCACATTAGCCGTTTCTTCCTCACTTATCTGCATGGCAATATTGGCAGCCAATAACAGCCAGCTATGCAAATATAAGAAAGCAAAAAAAGGCAAAAAGAAATATCCTCTTGAATCTGTTTGCTTTACCTTCTGATTTGCATTCTCATGGAGATTAAAGCGAAAGGGTGTGTTTCCTTATCTAAAAATATATTAACATGTATTTATAATGCGCCAACATATTATGCAGTGCTGTACAATAAATGGGTGTATACAATGAAAATACAGATTATATTAAAAATAAATTGGTAAACAGTACCCTGCTCCAAGAGTTTACAATCTAAAATGCATAAAAAATGACTAGAATTAACACTATTAGTTCCTATAATTATAATTCACAATTATAAACAAACTATTATATATTCCCATACCTAAGAGTTAGTGATGCTCCTTGCCAAATATTATGTACCCCACTGTTGCAAAATATGAAAACTCATTATTGTCCTATGATTTATATAAAAGTGTAAAATACATAGGCCCCCTTCCCTTTCTCACTAAATGCAAAATCCCACAACAGGGTTGGTGGCTTCCATCTTTTGCTATGTCACATCCAGTGTTAGGCTCCCTAGCATTCATACCCAAGCATTAACATGCACACTGAAAACTAATTTGGTACTGGCTTCATGTACATTTGTTCCTGGTCACTTGGGAGCTTGACAACAGCAGGTGACATGGTCAAAGCTGGCAGTTGCCTACACTGCTGCACGGCAGGATTGACCCCAAATGAAGTCTCTATGTAAAACAAAAGTTTAAAGGTCCCTTTTCTGAAATGTAAACAACCCCCAATTTGGCCAGTCTTTCTACATAACGGAGGCTTTTCATACTCTATAGCAGAATACTATACCAGTTTCTCAGAAAACTTGTCTCTGGGGGGGGATACTTTACCTTGAATTACTAATTTATATAGCACTGACACATTTCAGCAGTCCTTTATTTCATTTACATTAGTTCCCAGTGGAGCTTACAATCTAAGGTCTCAATCATTCACACACACGATAAGGTCAGTTTTATCAAGAACCAATTAATTTGTCTGTAGGATTTTGGAGTGTTGGAGGAACTTAACTACTACTCTTTTTTTTTTCTAATCTACAGTATAATATGGTAAAAATATTTTTATAAAAAAAACAATTTGCTATAAATTCTAATATCACAACTAACTTCCCAATATAAAAAAACAAGGAGTTGTACACTTTACAAACATAATTTTAATAATTTCATTTTAATGATGTAATCCAGGGTAGTAACAAATATTCCGAACTAACAATTGCAAAGGAATTTTGCAGAATGAATTAGCAATACTTTAAGACAAACTAAAATCAGTATTTTGCCTCATAGCACCAAATGATGCGGAAATATTATTTTAAATTTCTCAGTAACGTGATATAGCGACATACATCTGGAAAAAATTTGAGTGATCTGCATACATTCTTACAAACTATGTTTGCTGCCTTTGTAACCTGTGCAGGTTACAAAGCCATGGTTCCACAGGGGCATGGCTTTAATTCTAAATAGCAAGTTCCAGATCATTTCCATGAAAACCTTTCTCCAGTGGCCTCACAAACTACAGAAATGTGTGAAAATGTGATGCAGTGTTACTGAAACATTTTTTTTGGGGGTGTGTGTGATGATAAAATCGGTAACAGAACTTTAAACTACCTGCATAATTCGGCTTTCCAGCAGCTGTGGCTCAGCTTTATTACTTGTAGTATCATGCTGGGAGATTTAGCTCCTTGACAGCTGGAAAACAAGATACACACACACACAAAATGTGTGTACAAAATGGCTTCCAGCAAAGCAGCTATGCGAAGTGCTTGGAAGCTAAGGGCAAGGCTTTAAGCAGTCATGTGACAGGAAGCACTGTCATCAGATCTTTGCTTTTGTTTTCTAACTGTTGAAATGTATCGCTGATTGGTTGCTATTGGCAACATCACTGGTAATAATTCACTCTACTTTTTACACAGCATGATACGTAGGCCCCAGTCGAACTGAGCCCTTTTAGCAGGGATCCCCAACCTTTTGAACCTGTGAGCAACATTCAGAAGTAAAAGCAGTCAGAGAGCAACACAAGCATGAAAAATGTACTTGGGGTGCCAAATAAGTGCTGTTATTGGCCATTTGGTAGACCATATGAGGATTATCAACCTACATTGAGGCTCTGTTTGGCAGTACACCTGGTTTTTATACAACCAAAACTTACCTCCAAGCCTGGAATTCAAAAATAAGCTCCTGCTTTGAGGCCATTGGGAGCAACATCCAAGGGGTTGGAGAGCAACATATTACTATAGTGGTTTAAATGAATTAAAATAGAATCTACTTTACTTGTTAAATTGTTATTTTGCTTTAGAAACACTGAGTAGCCATGGTGGCAGCCACCTTAAAGGAGAAGGAAAGCCCCAGGGCGCAAAACCCCTCCCCCCCTCCCGTATATTGCCCCCCTCCCTCCTCCCCCCTGGCCTACCCCTCCCGCTGGGCAAATGCCCCTAACTTGTTACTCACCCCTCTGCGCAGGTCCTGTCCACGGAGTTCACAGTCGCCATCTTCTCCCACGCGCGTCTTCTTCCTTCTCTGACCGGCGTCTTCTGGCGCATGCGCAGTAGGAACAGGTACCGGTACAGCTCTATTGCGCATGCGCCGAATGTCACGAAGTGAAATCGGAAAACTTCGTGACATTCGGCGCATGCGCAATAGAGCTGTACCGGTACCTGTTCCTACTGCGCATGCGCCAGAAGACGCCGGTCAGAGAAGGAAGAAGACGCGCGTGGGAGAAGATGGCGACTGTGAACTCCGTGGACAGGACCTGCGCAGAGGGGTGAGTAACAAGTTAGGGGCATTTGCCCAGCGGGAGGGGTAGGCCAGGGGGGAGGAGGGAGGGGGGGCAATACACGGGAGGGGGGGAGGGGTTTTGCGCCCTGGGGCTTTCCTTCTCCTTTAAGCTGAAGAAGGAGAAAAGGGCAGGTTTACATAACAGATAAGCTGTGAAGAATACAATGGGTTTCGTTCTTACACAGAAAGAGAAACATGGGTCAAATGTCATTCACCGCTCTCTTTTAGGGATGCACCGTATCCAGGATTCGGCCTTTTTCAGTAGGATTCAGCCGAATCCTTCTGCCTGGTCGAACCGAATCCGACATGCAAATTAGGGCGGGGAGAGAAATCGCATACCTTTTTGTCATATGCAAATTAGGATTCTGATTGGGTTTGGTATTCGGCCGAATCTTTCAAGAAGGATTCGGGGGTTCGGCCGAATCCAAAAAAGTGGATTTGGTCTCTATATAGGACTACAGACTGAAAACCATTCATATAAAATAGGACATTTAGTGCCAGGAAAGTTTACTTGTAGCTGCTGGATCAACAAATACAAACTTTTTATGTTAAAAAAAGTTATATTTTCACTTTATGATATTAGTGGTTCTTTAACATCAGGTACCTTGAAAGTCCCAAAAGAACCGAAAGTGACAGTTTTGTATTAACAGATAATTAATGATTATTGGATGTGGCCAAATCCAATAATAATGAATGATGCATCTCTATTAAAAAGCTCTTCTTCAGTTTGCTTTGAACTGGATCACTATTGCTTAAAATATTGTATCAATCCAGTAATTATCTGTAAACTGCAGGCTGCTCCGGAAAACAGGACAATATTACATATTAAGATTTAGCACGGTATGTCAATACATAATGGATATAAGTGCATTATTTTATAACATGCGCTTTAACCCTTCTCTGTGCCAGAGACATACTGAGCTCACAATGCTGTTTGCCAGGCAACCCAGAATCAATTGCACTGGTACAGTATGTCACCATATGCTGGCATACGGGGGGTTAAATAACCACCGGGAAGGATGGGATATTCAGATACCAATGGCTGCTGGAGCTGTAGGGAGTTATGACAATTGGGGAACAGCATTAGTTGATTAAAACACTATGTAAGCATCATCATCTACATGTAATTGTATGCTGCCAGAATTCAGCAAAACTGCCTTTAAAAGGGCAGAACAGCCTTTGGAATTTTATCAATTGCTATTGCATTGTACAGCTCCCCAGTGATACTTATAGATCAAGGGAGCTTTTAACATCTCCATTAAATCCCTTGTGATTTGGCATTCTTACCAGTAATGCATCACCGCTGCAGCCTACTTGAAATCAAATACATTAAAAAATATCCTGGCTAAAATCTTAAAATAATTTTAGATTTTTCACCTCCCTGTGGCTTTCTTGATTAATCTAGAAACACCCAGTGGGAGAAACAGACTTTACTAGATGACCCACTGGAAAAAGAGAGAGAAATGTAACCCAGAGATGCCGATATCGGAACAAATAAAAGTCCTTGAATTTCACAAAGTCAAGATGTATTAGTGGTGGATCTTCTGGGGAGCAGATCACTTCATGGAAAGGAGGAGCCCATAAGAAAGTAGACGATGAACCAAGGGTAGCAACCAAAATATATATCAACTTAGCAAGTCAAACATTTGCAGACACTGGGTTGAGCAGCAATAAGCCACAAAGCTAACAGCGGTCCTCCTGTGACAATAAAGAAAAAATAGCTGTTTATAATGCATCAAGTTTAATACTAGCCCTCCCACCTTTGCTGAAGGCCCTTAACTTCATACAAAATCTTCTATTTTTAAAAATAGATTTCTATATATTTCATATTATTACTCTATAACCTGCTAAACAATTATCCTCCATATAATTTATGGTTATTCTCTACTGCTTCATCAGATTTAACTCAAAATTGTTACGGGTGTTAATAGCTTGACT
Source organism: Xenopus laevis (assembly GCF_017654675.1). Lineage (NCBI taxonomy): Eukaryota > Metazoa > Chordata > Amphibia > Anura > Pipidae > Xenopus > Xenopus laevis. The sequence goes on along the minus strand of NC_054375.1, from coordinate 121,492,947 downwards.
TTCTCCCCGTCCTATTAAACACAACATATCTTTTGCTTTTAAGTCTACGTGCCCCTCTCCCTGATATTATTACCCCTGATGAAGTCCAGCCATAGGTGTCTCTCTCAGTGGAAAGAGCTTTGGATAGACAATGGTAAACATGGATTGACTGCATCGATGGCAGTGGCCTAGAGGGCACTTCAGTAGTTCCAGTAGACTTTTGGGTAATGAGAAAGGAGTCGTGCAACTTAAATCTAAGAACAAAAGAAGGGGGGGGAAATCATTATTTTGGCTTAAAATAAAATAAATTGATGCAGAAGCAGCGATTCATTTCAATCTTAACTTCTTTCAAATTTTAATTGCACAAAATTATAATTGTCGACGTTCTGAAAGAGAAAATAAAATGCACTTTTAGAAACAGAATTTGTAATTATGGATTCAAGGAACAGTGCGCTAGCAGAGGTCAGTTTAGTATAAGTAAGGGTAAACATTCAAATTAAGACCCAGACATGTTTTACTTGAGCCACACCACAGACTCAATGAATGTCTCCTTTTTTATGTTGAAAAACATGTTTTATATACTTTTCCGCATGACGGCAGCAACACAGGACATGACACATCAAGATTACCCTTTCATTTGCATAATTATTATTTTAGATTAGTTGATACCACTTTATGAAAGGGCTTTATCACTCTTACTTTCTTTAAATCTAGCAATTCTGCAGTCACATTGGAACCCCTTCATTTTTTCTAGCAGTGTCAATAAGAGTAATTTCTCCGAGATTCCTTGCGAAGATTCAGGACTACTGAACCCAACAGGAAACAACTGGGCTAAAGGTCTCTGGCGACTGAGCAGTCACATTTCAAGCTTTCAAGATGACCCATCTGTTTCCAAACGGGAATCAAAGGACCTCAAAATTATACAGCACGCTACATTATATATACTGCATTACACAGATTTGTGAAAAAACTTTATTAGTGGCTTTTGATATGTGAATGAGTGTGCCAATTGCTTGACGCTGATTCAAAAATACTGTGCAAATCAAGTGGTGAACTGCCGTGTAATTGACCTGATTTATTGGATTTAAAAAGGCTGCTGGAGCAGCAGGAAGCTTAAAGTTTTGTCCCATAATGCTCTACTCACTGCCAGACAGAAACTGCAGTATCTAGTAGCTGGAAGAGGCTGTTGGCCTATCTGAGAGTAGCCGGCATATAAAATAGCTATTACACAGGGTGGTGTATTGTACCCTTCTCTCTTGGGGGGGGGGGATGGTGGAGTTTATTCCCTATTCAAGGGATACTGCCATCAGATTAAATAAGTGTTTAGCTTTGCTTAAACCAACATGTAATGTTGTGTAAACTAGTGTAGCTTTTGTAAAAAAAAATTAACTGTGCTGGAAAAGTTGTTGGAACTTTTCATGGCCGCATTGGGGAATAAGTTTCCTGGTATCATGTGACTATTTCTAGTTTCCTACTAGATATACACTTAGGGGCAAATTTAGTTAAGGTCGAATATCGAGGGTTAATTAACCCTTGATATTCGACTGCCGAAGTTAAATCCTTCGACTATCGAAGTCAAAGGATTTAGCGCTATTCGTTCGATCGAACGAAAAATTGTTCGATCGAACGATTAAATCCTTCGATTCAAAGGATTTTAATCCATCGATCGAACGATTTTTGTTCAACCAACGACCTTCCCCATAGGCTAACATTGACTTCGGTAGCTTTTAGGTGGCGAACTAGGGGGTCGAAGTTTTTTCTTAAAGAGACAGTACTTCGACTATCGAATGGTCGAATAGTCGAACGATTTTCAGTTTGAAACGTTCGATTCGAAGTAGCCCATTCGATGGTCGAAGTAGCCAACAAAAACCATTCGAAATTCAAAGTTTTTTTCCTCTATTCCTTCACTCGAGCTAAGTAAATGAGCCATTAAGTGTCAGTCCACACGAGCAGATTCGGGGAGATTTAGTTGCCTCACGAGGAAACTTTGGGGCGACTTCGGAAAACGAAGCGCCGCGTGTGCTTTAGCACAGGCGACTTTTCATTATAGCGGTCGGGAAGACATGCTAAGGCAGTTCGGGGAGATTGTCGCCCAGAAGAAGAGGCGATAATCTCCCCAAATCTGCTCGTGTGGAATGACCCTAAGGCTCCACTTCTCTCCACCAGCGTTTTGTAGTTTTGACAGCAGTGAACAAAATGCCTCATGGCCAGGGGCCTAATAATCAGAGCCACTATTTCACAAAACAAGGTAAGATCAGTTACCCTTCACCAAATTGCTCATGGACAATTAGAGTGAATGAGATAAAGCAGCTCAACTAAGGCAAAGTAAATTAACACAGTGGTTGTATAATCTATACAATTACAGGTATGGGACCTGTTATGCAGAATGCTCGCGACCTGGGGCTTTTTGGATAACGGATCTTTCAATAATCTGGATCTTCATACCTTACGTCAACTACAAAACCATGTACACATTAAAAAAAACAATAGGCTGGTTCTGCTTCCAATAAGGAGTCATTATATCTTAGTTTGGTTCAAGTACAAGCTACTGTTTTATTTTTTGGATAAAATGGAGACTATGGGAGAGGGTCTTTCTGTAATTCGGTGCGGTCTGGATAATGGGTTTCCGGATAAGGGATCCCATAACTGTATATGAAACTGGACAATCTAATGTTACTGAGAATATATGTTACTGAAAAATGAAAAGGTAAATACCAAAAGGAGTAATTATAACAAGTAAATTACTTGCCAAGTGGCAAACTATTACATGAAAGAATTTATTTAGTGGTAAACTGAAAAGAAATACAGAAGCAGAGACATTTATTAACAATTTGCAGAATAAACTGTTATTATAAGGATGAATGTGTTCTTTGTAAAGTAACATTTATTGTTTGCAGCTTGCATTTCCCTGTTATTACCCTTATGTATTATAGACTCACCAGATCTACTGCAGTGTGGAATATAAATTATTTTTCAGATTATAGGAGACCGTTACATGCCTTGTGGGTATTACAGAGCTGTTAATCTATGTCGCATAAACCATCCGGAGACCTGAGCAGATTAAGTAGCAATTCTGATTCCAGCATTACAGGCAAAGGGAATGATTTTCTTAGCCTTTCCTTATAGTGAAAATGTTCAGTTCTCAGTGCCGTTTGTTACTTGTGCCACCCACTTAGTGAACCATGGGTCCTCATTTATTTGCTGGCAGAATGCCAAGGATAAAAATGCAAGCAAACCTTCCTGCAATAAAAGGGCAGGATGTCATAAAGCTTTGGTAAAATAAATATTGCATTTGTGATTATATTTACTGGTAATTGTTTTGAGGTGCTTTTTCCTCCTGGTACAGCAGCTCTGCCTTGCTTTTTGGCAGAGATTTTAGATACAGCCTCTGGATCAGAGCTTTCGTCTCACAAGATTTATGCAATCTTATAGTAAAAAATGGGGTCACTGTAGGTTGATTATATCTTTGTGAAAATTGTATAATTGTTATCATCTATCCTTCAGTCTCAGTGGCCCAAGCAACATCAATAGATGTTATAGATATAATGCAAGTTATACACTAAATGGCAGTGTGTTGGGAGTTTCCTTAAGTGAGAAGGATCTAGGGGTTTTTGTAGATAACACATTGTCTAATTCTGGGCAGTGTCATTCTGTGGCTACTAAAGCAAATACAGTTCTGTCTTGCATAAAAAAGGGCATTAACTCAAGGGATGAAAACATAATTAAGCCTCTTTATAGGTTGCTGGTAAGGCCTCATCTGGAGTGAGCAGTGCATACACAGTTTTATACTGTCATGGGAAAAAAATATTTTTTCAAAATAAATCAGTTAATAGTGCTGCTCCAGCAGAATTCTGCACTGAAATGCATTTCTCAAAAGAGCAAACAGATTTTTTTATATTCAATTTTGAAATCTGACATGGGGCTAGACATATTGTCAATTTCCCAGCTGCCCCAAGTCATGTCTTGTGTTCTGATAAACTTCAGTCACTCTTTACTGCTGTACTGCAAGTTGGAGTGATATCACCCCCCTTCCTTTTCCCCCCAGCAGTCAAACAAAAGAACAATGGGCAGGTAACTAGATAACAGCTCCCTAACACAAGATAACAGCTGCCTGGTAGATCTAAGAACAACACTCAATAGTAAAAACCCATGTCCCACTGAGACACATTCAGTTACTTGAGAAGGAAAAACAGCAGCCTGCCAGAAAGCATTTTTCTCCTAAAGTGCAGGCACAAATAACATGACCAGGGGCAGCTGGGAAATTGACAAAACAGAAGTCTTGTGGGTGGAGTTCTTCACGAATTGTAAAGAGTCCAGCAAATTAATTGTAGGCATATGCTATAGACCCCCTAATGTATGTGAGGAGGAGGCGAATAGCAAAGAAAAGGCTGCTAGTTTGTGTAAAGTAATGATAATGGGGGATTTTAATTACCCAGATATTGACTGGAGCAACAGTACTACCAGATCAGTTAATGGAAACAAATTTATAAAATTGTTGCATGACAATTTTATGGCACAGGTTGTTGAGGAGCCTACCAGAAAAAATGCTATTCTGGATTTAGTGATCTCAAATGACCCAGAAATTATAGCAAATGTGCAAAAAACAAATATATACTGGGGCAACAAAAACCATGAATTTTCCAAAAGCTAATTTTAGTGCCTTGAGGGCTGCCCTACAGAGCATTGATTGCGGCATTAAGTTTTCAGCTAAAAACACAGAACAGAAATGGTTGTCATTTAAAATTATATTAAATCATTACTGTTCTCAATTTATTCCCTTAAGGAGTAAATGTAGAAGAAGGATCATCCTATGTGGCTTAATACAGAAGTAAAGAAGTTAATAGGAAAGAAGAGAAAGGCATTTAAAAACTACAAATCTGTTGGGACAGAAGCTGCATTTAATGAATATAAACACTGTAATAAATGTTGTAAATCAGCAATCCGGAAGGCAAAGAAAGGAAATGAAGAGTGAATTGCGATAGAGGTGAAAACTAACCCTAAAAAGTTTTTTAAATATATTAATAGTAAAAAGATGCAGGTTGAGAGTGTTGCTCCATTAAATAATGGTACCAGTATGGTTGTAACAGATACAGAAAAGGCAAATGTTAATGTTAAATCAGTTCTTTTCTTCAGTATATACAATAGAGGAGTCTGGGTTCACAAGCTCACTTTATAGCTGCACTAATGGCTCAGCTCAATCTAGTCAGTGGCTGATAGGATATGATTCATAAAGCTTTAATAAAAATTGATGTAAACAAGGCTCCAGGGCCTGATGGCATACACCCCCGGGTTCTAAGAGAGCTTAGTTCAGTTTTAGACCAGCCCCTATTTCTGATTTTCTCAGATTCATTTCTGATTTTCTCAGATTCACTTTCATCTGATATGGTGCCTATGGATTGGAGAAAAACTGATTTTATTCTCAGCCTGGCAATTATAAGCCAGTAAGCTTGACATCTGTGGAGGGCAAATTATTTGAACACTTGTTAAGGGATCACATTCAAAATTTTGCCCTAGTGAATGGCATTATGAGCAGCAATCAGCATGGCTTTATAAGGGATAGGTCATGTCACACAAATTTGATTGCTTTTTAGGATGAGGTAAGTAAGATGCTGGACAGTGGGGGGGCAGTAGATGTGATCTATTTGGATTTTGCCAAAGCGTTTGATACTGTGCCCCACAAACGACTGCTTTCTAAACTAAGGTCCATTGGGCTTAATGAAGTCGTTTGCACATGGATAGGAAACTGGCTACAGGATCGGGTACAGAGGGTGGTTGTTAATGGGACATTCTCTACTTGGAGTAAGGTTCTTAGTGGGGTCCCTCAGGGCTTGGTATTGGGTCCACTTTTATTTAACTTGTTCATTAATGGCTTAGGGGAGGTTGTTGTAAGTAATGTCCAATTCAAGCCCAATTAATTCCATCCAGGATGTGGCATCCTTGCAACACGATCTTACTGACAATCTGGGCAGCTAAGTGGCAAATGAGATTCAATGTTGATAAATGTAAAGTCATGCACCTGGGATGTAAAAATATCCAAGCCACTTATACCCTTAATGGGACTGCACTAGGCAAATCGATTATGGAAAAGGACCTTGGAGTCCTTGTAGATTATAAACTTGGCTGTAGTAAGCAATGCCAGTCAGCAGCATCAAGGGCAAATAAGGTCTTGAGCTGTATTAAAAGGGGCATAAAGTCACGGGAGGAGGGGGTCATTCTTCCACTGTATAGAGCACTGGTAAGGCCCTATCTAGAATACGCCGTTCAGTTTTGGTCTCCATCACTCAAACAGGACATTATTGTATTAGAGAGGGTACAGAGAAGGGCAACTAAGCTGGTAAAAGGTATGGAAAATCTTAGCTATGAGGAAAAACTGGCCAAATTGGGGATGTTCATGCTGGAAAAGAGGCGCTTAAGGGGTGATATGATAACTATGTATAAATATACATATATAAAGGGGATCATATAATAATCTCTCTAATGCTTTATTTACCAGTAAGTCTTTCCAGCTGACACGAGGTCACCCTTTCCGATTAGAAGAAAAGAGGTTCCGCCTAAATATTCGGAAGGGGTTTTTTACAGTGAGAGCTGTGAAGATGTGGAATTCTCTCCCTGAATCAGTTGTACAGGCTGATACATTAGATAGCTTTAACAAGGGGTTGGATAACTTTTTTGCAAGTGAGGGAATACAGGGTTATGGGAAATAGCTCATAGAACAAGTTGATCCAGGGACTAGTCCGATTGCCATTTTGGAGTCAGGAAGGAATTTTTCCCCCTCTGAGGCAAATTGGTGAGGCTTCAGATGGTTTTTTTTTGCCTTCTTCTGGATCAACTGGCAGTTAGGCATATATATATGTATATGTGTCTTTTTTTAACCTTATTATGTTACTATGTTTTTAGCTCTCTAACTCTGAGTTAGTCAGCGACTTGAAGGCCACATGGTACATATCTGTTCAGTGAGTTTGAAATTGATCCTCAGCATTCAGCTCAGATTCAAACGCAACAGATATGACCCATGTGGCCGGCCCCCTCAAGTCTCTGACTGGGTAACCAGTCAGTGTAAACAAAGAGGGCTGAAAAGTAGGAAGTAATGTTCTGGCTATTATGTTAGATATACAGCCTTTATACATTACATTTTTGGCTAACTAACTATATTAGAAACATTTTTTATTTTGCACAGCCTATCTATTTACCCAGTTTTTATTTTTACATTGAACAATTCCTTTAAGAGGGATATAAATGAGCCGGAGAGAGTGCAGAGACGTGCAACTAAATTGGTTAGAGGGACGGAAGACTTAAATTATGAGGGTAGACTGTCAAGGTTGGGGTTGTTTTCTCTGGAAAAAAGGCGCTTGCGAGGGGACATGATTACACTTTACAAGTACATTAGAGGACATTATAGACAAATAGCAGGGGACCTTTTTACCCATAAAGAGAGGCCACCTCTTTAGACTAGAAGAAAAGAACTTTCATTTGAAGCAACGTAGGGGGTTCTTCACAGTCAGGACAGTGAGGTTGTGGAATGCACTGCCGGGTGATGTTGTGATGGCTGATTCAGTTAATGCCTTTAAGAATGGTTTGGATGACTTTTTGGACACACATAATATCAAAGGCTATTGTGATACTGAACTCTAAAGTATAGATATGGGTATATATAATTTATGTGAAAGTAGGGAGGGGTGTGTGTATGGATGCTGGGTTTTCATTTGGAGGGGTTGTATGGATGCTGAGTTTTCATTTTGAGGGGTCCAACTTGATGGACTGTCTTTTTCCAACCCGATTTAACTATGTAACTATGCAATAGAACTGAGTCTTTAAATATCTCATTCTGTTTCTTTGTGGCTCATGAAAAAAAAAAGAATTGTGCTCAGTGATTATACTCACCTTGTAGAAATGAGCAGAAAACAGCATGGAGGGAACGCAATACAAGCTCCTGGAGGGGAAGCACAAAGTCTGTTGCAGAACCAATAGACTTTACCTCAGCCGGGACATGGATGCTGAGTTGCCCAGAGGTGAAAGATAGAAGCCTGTTCTCTGTAAGAGGCACTGGTGATCCACAGCTGTCAGAGATTAAAACATAAAAAATGACTGGAAAATGCAAATGACTGCAAATCAGAGCACAATGTTGTATTGTTATTTCACAATAGTCCTCTATTTTACATGATGCCATGTGAATCTCTGTAGGGCTAAAGATAAAAGGGAAACTGACAAGTTAAATAAGTCAGTGTGTGACGGAGTAAGCTTTAGACAAGTATTACAAACAAATACACTGCTACAGAAGTCATATTTTCTTCCAAGTGACTGCCTGCAGCTAATGTACTTTTTGACTGAATGAGTGTGGCTACATCAAAGTCACAACAAATTCTAATGTGGGTCCAGCTTACCCGCTGCAGCCAATCACTTTGTTGTAGAGGTAGGAGGGAAGGCCTTTTAGCTGAACATTGTTATCCACATATACATACTGTAGTTCCCGAGATCTTCCAAGATCTGAATAACAGAATAAAAAAAGGACCAAATAAGACTCTGCTATTTTAAAGGGATACTGTCATGGGAAAACATGTTTTTTTTTCAAAACATCAGTTACTAGTGCTACTCCAGAAGACTTATGCACTGAAATCCAATTCTCAAAAAAGCAAACAGATTTTTTTTATATTCAATTATGAAATCTGACATGGGTCTAGACATATTGTTAGTTTCCCAGCTGCCCCAGTCATGTGACTTGTGCCTGCACTTTAGGATGGAACGACTTCCTGGCAGGCTGTTATTTCTCCTACTTAATTTAACTAAATCAGTCTCAGTGGGACTTGGCTTTTACTATTGAGTGTTGTCTTTAGATCTACCAGGGAGCTTTTAACCTTGTGTTAGAGAGCTGTTATCTACCTTCCCATTGTGCGGAGGGGGGGGTAAGGAAGGGGGGTAATATCACTCCAACTTGCCATACAGCAGTAAAGAGTGACTAAAGTTTATCAGAGCAGAAGTCACATGACTGGGGGAAGCTGGGAAACTGACAAGCTGTCTAGCCCCATGTTACATTTCAAAATTTAATACAAAAAAATCTGTTTGCTCTTTTGGAAAATTTATTTCAGTGCAGAATTCTGCTAGAGCAGCACTATTAACTGATGCGTTTTGAAAAAAACATGTTTTCCCATGACAGTATCCCTTCAACAAATCAAACATATATTTGACCAAACCACAGGCCACAGGCCTAGCAGGCTTCCAGGAAAGCAGCTGAGCAGAGACAGCATAAAGATTATACACTTTAAAGGGGGAGCAAAGCCTCCCTGAAAAATGTTTTCTTTTATCCCAATACATAGGCTGCTTGACCCTCACCTAAGGCATTACTGACAACTTCCCCAACTGAAGGTCTACTTCCCTTGCAGTATATAAAACAGTAGCCAAAGAGTTTTAATATTTTCTGCTGCTTGTCAGTTCCCTGCATTCCCAGTTCCTCAGAAATACAGACAAAGGGTTTTACTTTCCCCCTAGATATATCCAGTAAACATGGGGCTGAAATTTCCTGACAGCAGGATTAGACGTAGAGATATCACAGTACATTATCCCCTGCTCCATGGAAAACAATCCTAGTTCTCTCATCACATTACCGCCCTGCCGGCTCCCTGGCTGGTGCCCAATTCATGATTTTTTATCACTGGAGCTCAGATGTTGGCAGCTGCAGTTCTATTGTCTGGAGAGTAGCATGTGTGATTTACATGGAGACACAGACTGGACTAGTGCCGATGGCAAAACTCGCACAAGCCCAAATATGGGAACTTCTCTTAGCTGCTCAGATGGGACGGAACTAGACAATGACTGTACTACAGAAACCCTTGCCAAAAGGAAAATGAAAGGGAAGACAATCTTATGCACAGGGCAATTCCAAGTGGATCTTAAAGGAAGAGAGTTTAGCAAAGAAGTAAAGAACAAAAAGACTGATTGCTTAAATATATATATATATATATATACACACACCTGTTGAAAACTTGGGCATTACACTGCAACCTTGTTACAAAAACTTTACTTTATACAGTATTTATTTCATGTTACGTTTATTGCCACATCCAATGCACAAGTAAAACCCCTAACAGGGCCAGTTGCTACACAAGGATCTTAACTGGTGCTATTTGTGGAAAGGGATACAACCAGTTGAAGTAAAAACTACTGGTGCTAAATTCAGCTGGCCTGCATTTATTTATCTAAATAAAAATCTAGCATTTCATGTAGTGAATACAGGTCATATATGTAATTTATTTAAATGCATACATTAAAGGGGAAATCCACATAAACATAACTTCAGCTTTTTGAAAAGTAAACATAATATCAAGCAATATACATCCATTAAAAAATATGCAGACTTTTCATGATTTTTAATGGTTTGGAACGATTCCCTAAGCCTAGCCCCCTGCTCTCCTGCGGATCTCTCTGACTACTTTCCTGAGGTGGCTGACTACTGTTACTTTGTATCAACGGGCATCTGTCCTCAGCCTGCATCCTCCAAACTCCACAATTCCCTGCACATGTGATTTCAATAAGGAAAGAACATCAGAGTGCAATGCATTGTGGGTTATGATGTTCCTGCATGCTGTCTGTAAAGGTGGCCATACACAGGCAGATAAAGCTGCCGATATCGGTCGTTTGGACCGATTTGACAGCTTATCTGCCTGTGTATGGGGGCTTCCGACGGGTCTTCCCGATCGATATCTGGCCACGATATCGATCGGGAAGGTTGGATTTTTACCCGACCGACCTGTCGGAGCCGCTTGGCGCATCGTAATTCGATCGTTCGGCCATACGGCCGAACGCTCGAATTACCCCTGATATAGCCATGCAGTTTAGTGGCATATCGGGGAAAGATCCGCTCGTTTGGCGATGTCGCCAAACGAGCGGATCTTTGAGTCTATGGCCACCTTAAGCTGTGGTGAAGTTGTTACAATTTGTAACATCAGTGTTTAGTCCCTCCTTCCCTGCCAGGATTTCAAATGACACAGAAAGAGAAGAAATGTTATACAGCTGAATTTCAGCATAGACAATTGCATTTATTCATACTTTTTGAAGAAACAGGTAACTGTGACTGATATATATGGGGTCTTTGTATTATATAGGCCTCTTTATCAAATTTTGGTTTGGAAGCTGGATTTTCCCTTTAATAAACAAATCACAAAGAAAAATACTGCCTGTCTAGCTCTAACTAATAACAAAGATGTCCCAGTCTCAAATCAGCTTCTACTAGGATTTACTGGCCAAGGTAACATACAGAGGAGTGCAAGCCCCAGTATCCCCTTGCATGTCTTTCCAGCTTTAAGCATTTATACATATAAATACATAAATACAAACATATTCACCTCCATTACATTGTGACCCTATTGCACAATTAAACCAAGTATTATAAAAGTTCTAATGATATAAATGAAAAAACAAAAGTATTTATTACAGTCAAACTTTGATTTTAGATTTCTACATTTTGCATCATATTTTTTTTTGTGATTCCCGCCAATTTATAATGCATTTAAGTACTTGCTTTTCCCACTGTTAGCTTATCCTTCTTGATATTAAGGCTCCTCTGTGTCTTCCAGCCAACCTCGCCACACCAGGTCATATTTCTAAGGACAGTATAGGTGAGTTGTATTAAGGGGAGTGTTGCTTTAAGTAAATTCAACCAGCCATTAACTGTGGAGGATTGGGGGGACATCCAATTCAGGAGGATACATTTCCTGGCATAGAATAGTAGTGTATGGAAAAGTATTCTCATGGCAGCCCTAGGGGTGACCTCATCTATTATACCAAGAATGCATACCTGGGGGGTTATTAGTTTAGGTAGTGCAGTTTTATCCTGAAAATAATTGAGAACCTGAGACCAGAAGGCTAGGATTTGAGGGCATGACCAAATGAGATGTAGATAAGATGCCTCTGAGGCCCTACACTTAGGACACTGTGGTGAGTCCAGTCGGCTCATATGGAAGAGCCTATTTGGGGTTAAGTGGAGTCTATGTAGGATCTTGAACTGGATCAGTCTATCTCTGGTTGAGACGAGGTAGTCATATGCCTTATCAGTTGCCTCCTCCCAATCTTCGTCCTCTAGCTCTGGGATGTCTCTGCTCCAGGCTGCACCCGCTGTATTAAATGGAGGTTTAATAGTAGCTAGGAGAAGTGAATACAGGTTGGTGACAAGTTTTTTTGGTGGTGGGGGCTCTAAGGGCTGATTTTATCTTAGAGGTTGTGAGATTCATAGCGTTCCCATGAAATTGGGTATTGGTGGCCTGTCTAAGATGAAAATAGGAGAACCAGGGAAGAGGCTCCTGGGTTTGGGCATGTTCAATTTCAGCCCTGGGGCGTATCACCCCATCTATAACCAAGTCCCCTAGTGTACGTAGACCCCATTGTGGCCATATTTTGTACTCTGCTATGTGCTTCAGGTGTGGGAGGAAGGAATTTCTCCATAGGGGTAGCTGAGGCGAGAGAAGGGGTAACGCTAGATTGAAATTACAGTATTTTTAGCGAAATTAATTGTACCTCCTATGGTAATCCACATCTGACTTGTAGCAAAGGCTGTCCTACCGCGTAACGCTAATGCTGCGCTGCTTAAGTTTTGCCATTTAAATAGTGGGGGGGCAGTAGATGCTTTATTGCCATTTATTACATAAAAAATAAAATCCAAATAAAGAACAATTTATAATGTAACACTAAAATGCCAAGCAGTCATCAAGCATGATAAAGGGCAGTTATACCAGGCCACAAAAAAAAATTTCGTACGATATTCGGTGCGTGTATGTTGGGAGATGAGGCGACCGGTATCAGCAGAAGATTTGGATATTGGTCAGCTTGTTGATCGGGCTGGTTTTAAAAATTTTGATCAGGCCCTTTACAGGCACCCGAACATTGGTCATTGCTAGTGCTGAATTGTCAGATACAGGTAGAATTCTATTGTTTCTACCTGTATATTGATTCACATGTGTATTGAAACTAACAATCTTAATTAAGATATTAATTGTAATGTCTATGGCCACCTTTAGACTGTTTGCCTGTACGGACATTGCATTGTTTTAGCAAAACATTTTACAATTACAACTTAAGCCTCCAGCTGCTTTCTTTACCAATAACAGAGAGGATCCTTGGATTTCACACAGATTTGTATAAGAATAAAAAATAAAAGTAAATAAAAAAGAGCATATGACAGATGAATGGCAAGGCTTGTGAGGTGACAGCGATGGGGGGTGAGAAGATATACTTTAGATAAAATATGGTTACTCGAAAAGAAATCGATAATTGTAATTCAGGTATGTTTTCTTTAAGATGAATTCCTGTAAACTTAATTTCTGTATTAGCTCTGTCTACTTATTTTATGCACCAGCAGTAAACAGTGATGCAGTGATGAATAAAATATTTCAGTTGGTAAGCTTAATGTATTTTCATGTAAATATTTAACATTTCTATTATAAATAAAACCTTCTGAGAATGAATATCATAATGCCTTCTCGTAACGGTTATTTTCTATACTATTATTATTTTGTACAATAAAGTAGAGTCCTGCAGCGGGTCGGGTACCCTGTGGGTTGCGTATAGAAGTTCCGGGTGCGGGTATAGACGTGGGTCGGCAGTTTTGCGGGTCAGGCCGCAGGTCTTCTCAATAGCGATATTTACTCCTTTTTTCTGGTCACGTCTACTTCCGATGACATCAGTTCCTGTTTACAATGACAGCACTTCCTGTTTTACTCCTTTTTTTCTGGCCACGGCTACATCCGATGATGTCACTTCCGGTTTACAATGACAGCACTTCCTGATTCTTGATGGTCAGCGGGTCGAGAGTCCGGGTTGCGTATAAGGTATTTGCGGGTCGAGTTTCGGGTAAGAATGCGGGTCCGGGCTGCGGATTGCAGGTTGCGGGTACGGGTCCCAACAAATGGACTCCTTTCTCAGAACCCCACTCTTGCTTTACCTGCAAGGCTTACATCAAACTGTCTGTGTCCCTTTCCTCCAAACCTTGAAAACCCACCTGTTATGGATGCTTTATAAATGGGGTGATTTAGAAGGGATACCCTGCTTTTACTTTTTATGAACCCACTCACCTAATGGGAGAGATGCTAGGCAGTTTCCAGCCATGGAGAGCTCATTGAGGCTAGCCAGCTGACAGAGCTGTCGAGGGACACTGCATAGCAGGTTTCGATCCACTGTCAGGAACTGCAGAGACTGGCACTGGTATAACTTCTCTGGTAAACTGACCAAGTGGTTTGTTGACAAATCCAAGGTTTGCAGTTCCTTTAGCTTTCCAATTTCTGCAAAAAAAATCAGCTCAAAATCAAAAAAGTGAGGCAAACAATGTTAACCACAGTAATTAGACATTTTCGAATAAATGATACCTCCATTAGCTACTTCAATCTGGTATAAATGTTTGAGATACAAGGAACACCTAAGCTTGAAAACCAGGAATGTGGCCTATGGTTTTGTAGTTTCATTTCCTATGAAGTGTAAGATAAAACAAAAATACAACAAACTCTTCTATTGTTCTGCAGCTTTGGTTTACGGTGCTGTCTTTGGTTGCTAGGGTTCCACCTACCCTAGTAAACAGAAACAAGCATACAGGAGAACTGTAACAAAATCATAAACCAAATTAAACAACACAAACTTCCTCTTTAAATCCCCTAAATCTCACAGGTGATTAATTTAAAAAAATATAGTTGCACTAAATAGAGCTTTTAAAAACATGTCTAACATAAAGTAAGATTGCAAGCAATTTAAAAATATAACAGCTGTACAATTATTTATTGAATACAGGAATCTGTTGGTTCTACCCTCTCCCTACTAAATGCTATGAAATAGCACCCTAACCATTAATGGGAATTGACTTTTTTTATATATAGTTTATGGTGCTGTCTGTAATGAAAAACTCTTCCTGCTGCAAAACCTTCAGGTTGCTACAGTCCCTGACCTTGGCAACCTGTTCAGATGCAGAGACGCTAGACTGTTCAAATGTGGAGACTTCAATTCTTTTACACTGCGTCCCTTCAAAGGGGACATGTCACCCAAAGAAATAATTCCAAATTCTTTATTATCATGTTAGCTGAGCAAAATAAACTTTACTTACACTTTATTTATTATTTAAAAGTTGTTTCCTTCAGTCTTAGAATTATACTATCACAGCAAGCAGGCAGAAGCCATTTTGGGGACACTGTTATTAAGATAAATTTTGTATCACCCCAAAATCTTGTGTATGAACCAGAATGGGGAATGTAATGCCCATACACAGTGCCCTATATAATTATAGAGCCTGAGGAGGGAAGGGGCAATGTGAGAAGTGCAGTGATATGTAGGAAGTGCTGAATTGAAAGCGATAGTAATTGACTGCACCACCTCTATGCCTCAGGCATAGAGGCGGGGAATATACTTGATTGACAGCTGAAATATTTAAATACCTTTATAACAGGTATGGATGTTTCAATGAAAAAAAAAAAAGAATTTGTGTTTCATGTTTAATTTGCAAAGGACTTTTATTATACAGCTTTTTATGTGTAGGTGACAGCTCCCCTTTAAACAACAATACATTTTCTAATTTGTTCTTTTACCTTTAAAAGTTCTGTTTGACTGCACTACATGACTTCTCGTGTCCCCTATCTTATTGGAAATTCCCTACATTCCTCAGTCAGCCACTGCCTTTCATCAACATCTTCTCTCACTACTGTATCCTATCAAATATCTCTCTCTCAACTACTGAATGTTTCTTTCCCTGCTGTAGTATTTCCAAACAAACCCAAGAACACCAATTATTAGTCGAGTCTAGGATTTGTCCTAAGCAAACTTTGTATCCAATCTTTTCATCCAATCTTTCGTCTATAAGGGACCTAGAGCAGATTGCAGACATTAAAAGGAATATTACCATATTTAACATATTCTTGTAGGAATGTAATAAAAGAGGCAAAATTTGCCTAGATCTATTAACTTATAGCAACCCATCGGATATTTGCTTGACCTGCTAAGTAGATGCTGCTGGGGAGAAGGAACATATACAAAACACTCAAAACTCACCATACACTCATAAACTGTATAATTTAAAGCACAATGCTTGCTGGATACAGTGACCCATAGTAACCAATAAGATGTTGGTGACTGGTAACTTCTACCTGCTTATTGGTTGCTCTAGATGACGTAAATCTTGCACTTTAATTAAATAACCCCTAGAGATTCATTATGGATTATGAAAATCATATGTATAAAGGATAATATATAGGGGAGGGGGACTATGTTACAGACCATACTACATACATTGATTCAGGACAAGTCCCACTGACAATGAGACACATAACAATTATCATTGGTGTGGAGTGACTTGCGCGTTTTCCTCTTCCCTACAAGTATTCTAAATGTGCCACCACCCTAGCTACTGATAAAGGACTAGTAAGCAAATAATGGATCATTTTGCTTTCACTGTTAAAATATTAATAAGCAATCAGTACCCTCACACCGATAATGGCCATGGAGTGACAATGATTCTATACAGTTACAGTTGGCGTGCTGATTTGCATAATTATCCTAAGTCTCTATACCCTCAGGATAGATATACTGCAGGGCATAACTATCCATGTTCATTATCTATTCCAAGATAATAGCCTGCTGTGTAATGAATGTCTCCCATGGAATAATGTACTTTCTGTAATTATAATTTTCACATGTGTAACTAATAATCATTTTGTACTTTAATTATATAGTCTATCTGTACACTGATAATGGACTCTCAGCTGTACGATTAATAATGGACAGTAAGTATGCAGTGATAATAGGCACGTTGTGCTATGCAGTAATATAAATACATTGCCTCTTCCAATTAGCATAGTGTGTCCTAGATTTCTGTATGCTGAACTTCTGAATGCTGATAATTATGAACTAGAATATGTACTAGCATCCATTAGTAATCAAGCTGCTGCAGAGCTACAGCTTCCAGCGTGCTAGAGACAGCGATATAAGAGGGCAGGGATGCTAGGAGTTGGGAGTTCTACAACAGATGACGTTTTAAATGTTTGCTATAGCTGCATTAAAATGACACATTTACCCATTAGCAGAGCTAGAATGTAGATCACTGCAGATTAATGACTAACCCTCTGTGTTATTAATTTCTACATTCAGAAAACATTATTTTCCTAAAGGCTTTGGAATAACAGAAATTCCTAAAAAGATTTTGCTCCTTATTGTTTCCACCTTATTGTACCTTCTATTTATTCCACCTTCTTGCCATTGCTGGGTAAGGGCCATGGCTCCTGCATTTAGCCTTAGAGAAGCTAAGCTTAGGGGTGGTCGCAAATTATCAAGCAGAAAATGAGGTTGGTCTGTAATATAAGATGATGCTACAGGGATTATTATTAAATTCTGATGTTAGTTGCACTCGTTTCTGTGCTGCCATGTAGTAATTATCTGTATTAATTACTAATCAGCCTTATATTGTGACATTTATATTCTATGTGTACTGTATATTTTGAGATGGTCCCTAAGCTCAGTTAGTGACAGCAGCACAGAGCATCTGCAGTGAATTAGAAAGTTAGATGGGGAGCTACAGGGACTTCTTTGGAGGCAAATATCTTCCCTGCTAAAAGGCTTTGGTTGCCTTGGGCTGGTACAGAAACCCAAAACATAATGTATAGCATTTCTACAATACTTCTTTAGCTAAGCCTTATTTCTCCTTTAAACAGGACTTGAATATATGGAATGCTCAAACCTACACGTTGGAGAGCTGGTGTAAAAAAGCAGCAAGGTGCACAAAGAACATAAAGCTTGTAACTAGAGAAAGCATTTTCAGCTTATCTTTTTACCAACTGATGTTTGCCATGCTCCATAACGAAAAAAACATATTTGATTAAAGTGTGCGTATGTACATGGTGGTCTGTTCAACCCCCTCCCACATAACAAATAGTACAGGAAACGCTGGGGATTTTGCCAGTGTTCTTCATTAAATGCACCTGTTTTGTGGTAAGAAGAAAAGAAAAAACCAAAGAAAACTTGGATGTCAATTTCTGATAAGAGCAATTTAACACTATGAAAAAAACCTTTCTTCCATTTCTTGCGTTCTCTGTCTGACACAAGATGCAGCAGACTTTTAGCAACTGCCAGGAAGTCAGATTCTACCTGTCCGGTTGCTGTATTATTCACAAAGCATTTCCTTTAAATACCTTTCTTGTGATGTGCTTTAATGTAAGCACCATCATTACAAGAAATGCTCAAACAGAAAGTGATATCATGACAAATAACAGGCAGAAATGAACGTCACAGCCGTGGCATACAATAGGTTGCCGAGAGGCAGATGAACCCTTTTTACCTGGAGGTAGGAATTTCAGCCGGTTGTTGGTCAGGCGCAAATGTCGCAGTGATTTAAGTCTCCCAATGTCCGGGCACAGTATTTCCAGAGCATTGTTACTTAGGTCTAAAGACTGCAGCTTCACCAGAGAACCAATGGCTGCATATATAAAACAGACAATTAAAACCAGTTTCTTCATTAGTTCTTGTGTAATACTTTGTTTTAAAAAGCATGAAAAACAGGGGAGAAAGTCAATGTAACCATATCTGAGAAGGTACACGCTTTCAGATGAACTTACATATCCTAACATAGTCTTGCAAAATTGTGCATAGCACAGGTATAAACATGCCGTGGAATTTTTTTGGTGTGTTTCTATACATGCTATGAATAAAAGTTAGGAATGAGAATCATCTCTATACAATGTTTCATTTATTCCCGTTCAGATGAACGTGTCCTTAAAACCCTCAGACCAAGTCCCATGTCTCCTTTTGGGGTATTAAAAAGGGCATTTATTACATAATAGAAGGGGACAAAAAAAAAAAAGGTTCCAGCCTGTCAGTCCCATAGACAGTGGCAGCTTAGGGAAGGTATAGGGCAGTGATCCCGTAACATTGGGCCTCAACCAACATGTTGCTCACTACCTACTTTGATTGTGCTTCCAGTGGCTTCAAAGTAGGCACGTTTTGTAGGAATAAAAATGCAGTTTTAGTCCAAGCAAACCCGTCTGCAGGCTATCAGTCCACACTACTAAATAGTCAAATCACAGCCCTTAGAGAACTTTCTTCATTCTTGTGTGGCTCACCAACACCTTTTACATCAGACTGTGACTCACGAGTAAAAAATTAACCCTTTACCTATTACTCTTAATTAGGGATGCACCGAATCCAGGATTTGGTTCGGGATTCGGCCTTTTTCAGCAAAATTCGGATTCGGCCGATTCCTTCTGTCCGGCCGAACCGAATCCTAATTTGCATATGCAAAGGGAGGGAAATTGTGTGACTTTTTGGCATAAAACAAGGAAGTAAAAAATGTTTTCCCCTTCCCACGCCTAATTTGCATATGCAAATTAGGATTCGGATCGGTATTCGGCCGAATCTTTTGCGAAGGATTCGGGGGGTTCGGCCGAATCCAAAATAGTGGCTGTATGCTCTCTTTTTCAACATCAGCTTAACATGACAAATATACTTTTTGCCTAGAAATAAGCATGTTTGTGTTATTTTGTTTGTTACACAGAACAGGGAAAAATCTGCTGATTTGTTTTGATTGCACTTGTGAGAACCAAAAGTAGAATATGATTTTACTTTTTGTTAAGCCTCAAATGACATGGTTTGTAATGTTTGCACCCCTGGATATGAGAGGAGTTTCCCTGGCTGCGATGCAGGCATCCATTGTCCTTTCGGTCAAACATAACTACAGTCTTGCTCATCATAGGGTTGTGTTAAGCACCTCCCAACTGCTAATAAAGCAGAATAATCGTTTTTAAAATTTACCTTCAAATAAGCCACATATCTACGAATGTCTGTTAATGAGAACCATACTTCCAAAATAGGAACAACTGAGAGGTATGTTATCATACTACGAGGGTAATTTATCAAAGGTTAAGTTTTAGAGCTTTGTGAGCTTTTTTAAACCTCGAATGAACTCACAACTCGAATTCAAGATACATCCAGAATGTAAAAAACTCAAAGTAGTCGGCGTGAAAAACTCGAATACTTAAATTGATCGAGTTTTCTGCAAAAATAAAACATCAAATCACTTGAGTTTTTGAGAGAGACCCACTGAAAAAAACTTGAACATCATGAAGGCTATTAACATCTTCAAATAGTTCAAGGGACTTCTGCCATTGACGCCTACATGACCTCAACAGGTTTTAGATGGTGTATTTTCAGATTTTAGCTATTTCCAGCTTCGAGGGTATAATAAATCTCAAAAAAAATTCTAGGTTTTTTTTACCCCAAAAAATTGATTTTTGACTAGAAAATACCCTCGCAAACTCAAATTCTTTGTGGAAAACAAAACTCTACGTTTGATAAATAACCCCATAAGTGGTCTATTTATCATGCTGCGTAAAATGTGGAGTGAAGCATTACAGGTGATGTTGCCCAAAGCAACCAATCAGACCTTGTCTTTAGTTTTCTAACTGATGAAATCTAATTGCTGATTGAACACTAGAAATGCTTCACTACACTATATACACAGCATGATAAATAGGCCCCTAACTGTTAGTCATACTCACTGTAATATTCTCTGTTTGTACATATCCTTTCTGACAACTGAACAATGACAGAAAACATTGGTGGCCCCTTAATAAAGGGCCAATCCACCACTGCTGTATGTAAACTGCCCCAGGAAATTTACATTTAAACTGTAACAATTTTCCCTCTATGATAAAGGAAGTCCAGTAAATGTTATGGTAATACAGAACTCACCTTCTGGGACAAATACAATGTTATTTGAGTGCAGATACCTACGAAGGGAAAAATAAGAGCAGATGTTACCATTAATGAGTTTGAGCCAGAACATCAGTTTTGCAAGCACATGAGAACATTAAGAGAGTGAAGGGCATCGAGTAGGTACAGTGGGTCAATCTAACAGGTACCTATATTTTTAACTCCTTGGGGGTCATTTATAAAGTTCGCGCAGCGCATATTTTTGCAAATGGTTGTATTGCGCATGTTTTTTGCTGAGCGCTAATATATTGCACTGCTCTGCCCGTCTTTCCGGTTTTTGCGAATTCGCAGTG
This sequence comes from Xenopus laevis, assembly GCF_017654675.1. Lineage (NCBI taxonomy): Eukaryota > Metazoa > Chordata > Amphibia > Anura > Pipidae > Xenopus > Xenopus laevis. The sequence goes on along the minus strand of NC_054375.1, from coordinate 121,471,957 downwards.
TGAATAAATTTTCGCAAATGGCGCGCAAATGAGACAGGAGTTTGCGCGAGCGCACCCAATGTGCGAGGTTGTTGTGCGCGAAAATAGCATTGACAGTAACTTAAATTCGCAGTTTGCAAAACTGTTTTGCGAATATTTTATCCGCCACCAAAGTTGTGGCGTAATTGAGTCGCAGAGTGTGCGCATAAAGATTCGCAATTTGCAAATTGTGACATATTTATAAAGCCCCTTTAGACATTCGCATTGTGAATAAAAAATTCGCAATTCTGTATGCACCCTCTTATTCAGCTTTATAAATATAACCATGCGCAGGGCAAATATATTCACTTTGTGAACCAATCTGCCCTGTGCGAAGTTTATAAATGACCCCCAGTGTGTGTTTAGTAAGAGAAAATAAAGGGGCCCTATCATAAACATTATTTCTGCCACAGAATCCTGGGTAACCAGGAGAAGTGACATAATAGAATTTAAAAGCAAAAATAGTTAGCACTATGCAGTCCACAGTTATATCACAGCTAAGGACTTCCTTAAAAATGTGAAGTCTGGTGGTGTTACAAAGAACAAACAAACAATGCCCTGGAAGGAGCACACCACAGGACTTGTATAGTGAAGAAAAGTCTCTGCTGAGACTAAAATGTGCGTTCAGTAACTTACCGTACTACTTTTCTTCACTATACAAGTCCTGTAAGGGCAGTGTTATATGATGCTCTATAGTTTTTTTACTCTGGCACCCAGGCTATTTGCTCTCATAAACGGAATGGAATGCACACTACTAGCTGTTATATGAATATATATATATATCTATATCAAAATCACGCGTAACTGCTAATAATAGCGACACATTGCCCCATAATAGCACTGGCATTTGTTCCTATAATAACACTGGTATATGTCTCCTACAAGAACACGGGCACGCATTTTTTATAACATCAGTAGCACTCGAATTTTTTTTTTTTTTTTCCCTTCATTCTCCAATGTTTTTGTTTGTTTAATTTTTTTTTAATTATTTTTTTATTTTTTTTAATTTAATTTTTTTTTCTCTTTCTTTCTTTTAAAACGTTGTGTATAACGAATGTTGTTTTTCTGTGTTTTTCTTTTCTTGAAAATAATAAAAAGTAAAATAATATATATATATATATATATATATATATATATGAAACAAAAAAGACCGCACTCATAGGACTTGTCATGAAAAAAAAGCCACAAGGGCTGTGCTTTTATTCCTCAACGTTTCGGCTATCCAACTCTAGCCGTCCTCAGGAGGTTATAGTTTTTTTACTCTGGCACCCAGGCTATTTGCTCTCATAAACGGAATGGAATGCACACTACTAGCCGTTATATGAATATATATATATATATATATATACAAAAACAAAAAATGCAGCTCATCCATGTGTTGCAATTAAAATCAGTCTGGTGCATGGGTGTGTGGCTTATATCATATACTGAACTAAACAAATTAACCCAGCACTATCATTATACAACTTTAAGGAACAATTGGATTAAAGAGAACTTATCTGAATTTGGCAAAAAGAGACACTTTTGGTTACATGGTTTGTACAAAGTATGCATAAGCTGATGCGCCCCGCCAAGGCAGTGTCCATGCATCATGGCGGGGCGCATCAGCTTATGCATACTTTGTACAAACCATGTAACCAAAAGTGTCTCTTTTTGCCAAATTCAGATAAGTTCTCTTTAATCCAATTGTTCCTTAAAGTTGTATAATGATAGTGCTGGGTTAATTTGTTTAGTTCAGTATATGATATAAGCCACACACCCATGCACCAGACTGATTTTAATTGCAACACATGGATGAGCTGCATTTTTTGTTTTTGTATATTCTATAAAGGAAAGTGGCTTTCCCTTTAATGCTTGCTCTCCCAACCCCCGCCCCTCTAAACACAGTCCTACAGATTACTTAAAAGCCCATAATGCTGAATGTTTCTTTGGAAGAGGTCATGCCAAATAAAGAGAGAAGCAGGTATGGTCTTTCTCCTCCCAAAGAAAATACCCTTTTTCACTTAGGTAGGACTGATGCATGGACACTGCCTTGGCGGGGCGCATCAGCTTATGCATACTTTGTACAAACCATGTAACCAAAAGTGTCTCTTTTTGCCAAATTCAGATAAGTTCTCTTTAATCCAATTGTTCCTTAAAGTTGTATAATGATAGTGCTGGGTTAATTTGTTTAGTTCAGTATATATATATATATATATATATATATATATATATATATATATATATATATATATATATATATATATATATATATATATATATACACATATATACATAAAACAGCATCTATATAGTTGATAGAAAAAAAGGTATTTACTATTTCATACACTACTTCTTTTAAATTTAGGGGAAGCAATGTTATTTCCTGTCCTTCCTTGTAACAGGAAATCACAGCCTAATGTACAAACAGTGATTAAGACAAAAAAAAAAAGACAGAAATATATATATATATATATATATATATATATATGTATATATGTGTAATAAAGCAAGGCAATGAAAAGGAAAAGCAGATTTATATATCTTTGTTTGCATTGCTAAAAATGCAACTTGCATCATAACAGCAGTGTCCTCAATCAAACTACGTACTCACCCTACAGCAGGCCAGAAGGCAATGCAGTTAATGGAATCCTCTTCGCCTTTAAGTGGTGCTCATAAAGCGATAACTAATTAAGCCACCAGGAATGATAAACTTATGTCTGAGGCATCAGGCAATGGATAATTGACTACAGATATGCGTGTGTAATTAAAGGGGAAGTAAAGCTAATACTTATGCTCATCACAAAGGTCTATAAAGTTTTTTTTAATTAGTTCTTGGGAATCTCTGCTTTTCTGCATCTATTGGCATATGCCTTCTGATGCAATCCTGACACCATAAGAATGTCTCATCTTGTGAAGGGCACAGTGAAGAATGGGCATCCAGGCTGGTTCCCTGCTGGCTACAAAGTCATTTACAGCACAAACTGGATAATTAGAGAGGGGCAAGTATACCAGCTTGCTGCAAGCATATTCTACTATGTCTCAAAGACTGTACCATAACCTTAAAGGGGTCAACCGTTGTATATATTTCTATCTTATAAATGTAAACATAATTCTAAACAGCTTTCCATTATAGTCTATAGAACTTTCACTTTTTAAATGGTTTTGAATGTATTTTTAAATGCAATTTCCAGGGCAGAATAACATTTCTAAAGCCTTGTGGAATTTAGCAAATGGATCACTTGGTTCATTTTTTCACACCCAATACCACCTTTATTTTTAGTTAGGTAAACCAAAAAAAGATTTACTTTCATTAACAAAACAGATTCTGCCATCTACCCCCATATTAAAAAACAAAACTTCCATCTGCAGCATATTAAAGATCATTTCAAGCTGAACTACCCCTTTAAGGAACATGCTTAACACAAATATAAATATATAGTAAACCAAAGAAGTGTAAAAAATTGTAAAAGAATAATGAATTATTGTAGGTTCAACTTGTGATAGAACACTGTATGATTGTAGAATATAAGGATTTATATAGAATATTACATTTCAGGCAAACACCCGCCTTTCACTCAGTAATTACTGCTGGTCTCAGTCTATAAACAGTAAGTCAATGGTGCTATGAAAAGTTGCTTCTACTCTACAATACATTTGGCCAACAAAACACAGACTATGTTAAAACTGCTTTTAAATCCCAACATTCTCAGTCATTGTGAGTTAAACTAGGCAGTGACTGGGAAATCTCTGGTTTCTCCTTTGTGTTCAGATAACTATTTCATTACTGCCTCATCACAAACTCCCAAAGATCTGTTATCTAAAATATAATTTCCCCATAGTTAACTGCACTGCTCCCTCCAGTGGTCAGAGCGAGTACAACACTTCAGACAACTACTTACAGTTCAACGAGGTTCGGAAGCTTCTGGGCAAGATTTTCAGGCTGTAAATTACAGAAGAAAAATATTAATTTACAGGGAAGAAATTGTAATATTTATGCAGATAATGTCAAGTGTGGCTTATACAGCCAATTCCTGAACATAATGGAATAGAATGGATTATTTAACATGATGGGAGATCAACGTATATAAAAGCTTTTTTTTTTAAAGGCACTATTATTTTTCATTAAAATTTTAATTTTTCCCATAGAAATTAACATTGGGAATAATAATAAAAACTATTAATTGTCATTAAAATTTTAATTTTTCCCATAGAAATGAACATTGGGAATAATAATAAATAATTTAACATCCACTATCATATACAGAGTACAGCAGTGCTGCAGGCAAAGGTTCGTAAACTAGACCAAAGTTTCTAAACTTCTTTTTAGTGGGACCTACACTAAATCTGAGATTCCACCTTGAGACCCAAAATTTGCTACAGAATATATTATATATCTCCTTTCTATTGTCTGATACATAATTAAATGCAACTGAACTGAATGTGATCATCAGGATCCAATTTTTGGCCCCAAAGCCATAGAATCAAGTACAGGTATGGGACCAGTTATCCAGAATGCTTGGGACCTGGGGTTTTCCGGATTAACAGATCTTTCCATAATTTGCATTTTCATACCTTAAGTCTACTAGAAAATCATGGAAACATTAAATAAACCCAATAGGCTGGTTTTGCCTCCAACTAGGATTAATTATTAGGAAAGCATCGAATCCACTATTTTGGATTCGGCCGAACCTCCGAATCCTTTGTGAAAGATTCGGCCGAATACCGAACCAAATCCTAATTACATTTTTTACTTCCTTGTTTTGTGACAAAAACATGATTTCCCTCCCCACCCCTAATTTTCATATGCAGATTAGTATTCGGTTCAGCAGAAGGATTCGGCCGAATCCTGCTGAAAAAGTCTGAATCCTGGATTTGGTGCATCACTATTAATTATATATTCGTTTAAATCAAGTACAAGGTACTGTTTTATTATTACAGGGAAAAATCTTTTTTTAAAAGTTGGATTATTTGGATAAAATGGAGTCTATGGGAGACTGCCTTTCTGTAATTTGGAGCTTTCTTGATAATGGGTTTCTGGATAACGGATCCCATACCTGTATCACTAATTAGACTAGCATGATTAAAAACTGCTCAGTGTCTAGGCTAGCCTTCAAAGCTGTTTTTAATGTACCAACTGGCCCAAGGAAAATTGCATTGATCAAAATGCCTAGGACTGCCAACAGAACAGCTATGTACCATGAGTATGGGACTTGCGTGGCTTACAGTAAATGGAAGAAAGTAAAGATATAAACTGCAGGAACATGAAAAAAAGAAAAATAATTTGCTTCTGAAAAATATGTGAACCTGGATTATCCATTGCTGTGCCAAATAACGTCACACTGTCAGTAAATGCTGAAAACGCTGACATGAACATCTAAACATTTTTGGTCTCACCATTCAGTTGTATAAAATGATACCTCCTGACCCTCCAAGGCAGATTAAGAGCACAGAGCAAAGACTTTAAGCTGTTATGTAGCTTGTGCACTCTTATACGGCACAGACAGAAAACAAGAGCACCCTCTGTGTCACAATATGACCATGTGATGAAACGGCTTGCTTGCTGATACTTAGGGGGCTATTTATCAAAGGTCGAAATTTAGAGCTATGTGAGCTTTTTAGACCTCGAATGAACTCACAACTCAAATGGTCTCTAATTTTAGAAAAAAACTTGAATGTAAAGAACTTGAATCAGTGAAGTCGGAGTTAACAACCTGAAAACTTGAATTGATAAAGTTTTCCGCGTGGAAAAAAATGTGAGTTTTTGAGCGACACCCACTGAAAAAATTCGAACATCATGAAGTCTATCAACATCTTCAAATGACCTCTGCCATTGACTTCTACATTACCTCAACAGGTTTTAGATGGTGTATTTTCGGATTCTAGCTATTTCCAAGGCCGGGTATATAAAAAAAAAACGGAGCTAAATACCATCTTTAACAAAGCAAACCCGATCACGGTGAATTTTTTGACTCATACTTAGATACATGAGGGCTCTGGGTAGAATCCACGAACGAAGTGGATCAAGCTTAGGACCTCATTACACAACCAGTAATTTCCTTGTACAATAATTTGCTTCCGATTGGTTCTAACACGCTACTGCCTATGATTATTTTAACCTTGGCGTACAGGACATGTGCGATTTTTATTATATTGTCATTAAAAGCTATGTTGTAAGTGTTCTCAAGTGAGAACGGGATATATACAATGCAATACTACTAGGGGGTCGCTTCTCTCTCCTTATTAAATACAATTCGACTCTTAATAAATCTGCTCCTTAATATCTGTTATCTTTGCACATATAGATATCTCACTGTCCATCCTGGGATGTTTTTTTTTTTCAGAAGGAGAGCAGATTTTCAATGGGCTGTTGACAACCCCCACCTATCCAAATGCTGCAACCTGGTCAAGTCTTCCAGCAACATAATTCCAGGATACAAACAGGATGCACAAAGGAACATTGTTGAAATGTAAATACTGTACATAAAGAACAAACATGGCCCTGGTCCTGGGTTTTACTACATAAAGCCACTAAAGAAGTTGTTAGTGCAGTTTGCCAAAACCGAATCCATAAATTCAAATAATTTCCTTAAAAGACACAGAAGAATGGCCAGTAGCTGAGGCCATTTTAATTTAAAGGAGGCTCAAAAAATGTTTCTATGTAGGTATTTTCATATATATTTGAATCAACATGTTTTACCCTACTGGCAATGTCAAAATGAATACTTTAGCAAATTATTAACTGTAGGGAGCCTAATGGCCCCCTCTTTGCATAAAAAATAAGCAATGCCATGGCAACTCCTTGTACTTTAAATATGTAAACGCCACCTTGATTGGTCGAGGCTCTGTGCATATTAATAAGGCAGCCAACACATACAAAATCTCTCTTCTGTGATTAAAAGGAAGTAAGCATATACATTTAGATTCACAGGAAATACTCTTCTCCAATAATAGACACAGTAAGCTCCCTTTTTATAACCTTCTTTAAAATTACACAAAAATGGGCCAGCCATAATACTAAAATCTACAATTTGTATAGATATTGCTATATATATATATATATATATATATATATATATATATATATATATATATATATATATATATATATATATATATATATATATATATATATATATATATATATATATATATATATATATAGGACTTTGGTCCTTTTTCAACCCAATTTAACGATGTAACTATAATAGTCTTTATTTTATGATGGTGGTCAAATGTTACAATTTTTTTGAGCAATATCTGATACTTGCTGTATTATGCTAGGTCATATACTGATGCTTATTTAATAAAAATGCATAGGGCATATTAAATGGGGACTTCACTTTCTGGTTCAGTTGTTATTCTTTTCATCATTGACAAGTTAATTACCTTCTTTTTCTGACTTCATCTAGCCTGCATTTCAAACTGCCACCTAGTTACTTACCAGTAAGGGCAGAGACACACACTAAGATTCGGGGAGATAAGTCGCACGTCGAAATATCTATGGCAGCATAGCTGTGGATTACACTGTAGTACATTTACTTATTATGGTATTTGACTGGCAATGCTTCCATGCTGGAGAAGTGTGTGAGACAGCCAGTGGCACTGCATAGCTGCTGCCTAACACTATAGCTTCTCTCTGCTAACGCTCAATATGAAAGATGTTGGAAAAAGAAGTTGCAAGCAGGGAAGAAACAATAAGGCTTTCTGTAACCAGTAGAACCTGTGAGAGAAAGAAGATAGCAATTGACTTGGACTGTACAATTTGTGGTGTAACTACTTTAACTCCAGCTAACTGCTTACAATAAAAAAAGGCTGTTGTCTATGGTCAAGAGTTGCATTGTTTCACCCTTTATATTGCCTCTTTTCATCCTTATGTTTATATTCTGTTTAACTTCAATCACTTTAGAGACAGCATGCCTCCTTCCCGACAGAACCTCAGCACTGTACATGTATTCACTTTCCTAATACTCGTAGCCCTTTGGTGCTGACCAAGCAAATTACACATGCTGCATATAAAGAAATTTCCAGAGGAAATGCACCTTTTTAATTATTTGGTTCATCAGTATTACGGAGAAACTGTTGAAGAATCCCACAAGAAACAGTTCAGCTGATCAGCAAAATGACCCTTACTATATCACAGTATAAAACTAAATGATTTAAGAATAATGTTTTGATATTAAAGGGGTCCTCATGCCATTATTTATTTTGCAATGCAACGTTAAATTAATGCATTTACCTATAATGGCAGATTTACATGACCTATTGAGGTCATGTATAAGTCAATAGCAGTTACAAGATGAGTATAAGTCAATAGCCCCTTGAACCATTTGAATATGTTAAAAGCCTTAATGATGTTTGAGTTTTATTCAGTGGGTTTTGCGCGAATACTCGATCAATGCGAGTTTTTGGGTTTTAAATCCCGAACTTGCTGACTCAAGTTTTTTCTTAAATAAGAAATCATTCGAGTTGTGAATTCATTCAAGGTTTAAAAAAGCTCACATAGTTCTAAAATTAGACCTTTGTTAAATAACCCCCTAAGTGTTTAAAATTCTCTTTTATTTTTTAAAATAAACAAAAAAAACTACTTTTGGATAGAGACTGCCTATAAAGATTAGCTCTATTGAGGAACTAACCACTTATACGATAAATCCTTATAGTTCTTGTGTTAAGGTTACCTACCAAGGTTGTTAAAGAGTTTCGCTTCATGTAAAGCCTCTCCAGATATTGCAGGCCCTCATCTTTTAGCAGTTCCAGGGGGAAATGGTTGAGGTTCCGATAATTTAAGAAAAGATTCTTATGTTTTTCCAACCTGGCCACAGAGATAGTATGGCAGAGTTCAGATGCCATGTTTCAAATGGGGCCATCCAACTGAACATGAAAGCCAGAAACATTTCATACCTCTGCAACACAAAGAGAAAATTAGCGGTCAAATAAACTGTTTGGTCTATATGAATGGAAGATTAGCACTCACTGTATAAAAGAAACACATGCATCTCAAATTCTCACCCTTCTCTGCCTTGTGAAAATACATGATGTTCAAAGGGCATGATAGTCAGTAACAGTTTAGAACTCAAGCTCCTGATATTCTTCATGCCCAACTGATTTTGGATTGTTGGGAAAGACATATGCAGACTAGCTAACCAGATCAAAACAACTTCATATAATCCCCAAATTTCCATTTTTAAATATTTACGTTTCATTATATGCACGTCTAATTAGGACTGGGCTACTAAATAAAGCCAGTTTTCATATTTTATTATATTTTTTAAAGTTTCAATGGTGTAGTTTCCTTCTCCTATGCACTTGGTTTCTGTCAGGAAGGGTCATTTACAGCTGCAATTGCAAGTGTGCAAAAAATTGACACAAAAGGGCCTAATTTTATTGATTTAATTAGTATACTGTACCCATATATCCTGCTACACCCTTGCATCCCACTTATTAGATTATATGTGTTTATTCAGTATTCATCACATATAGATGGGACTGTTTGTATTCTTAACAATACAGAATATATTATTTATGATATAGAAAATAAGGAGTCATTTTGCTTTTACGCATCACTAAATTACCTGTAGCACATACAGAATTGTTTGTGTAAAGTTGATTATTGGCCCACTGAGAACCGGTGTCATCTGGCACCCCCAAATCCCGTGCCCCCCTCGAGCTGATTAAAATACCTCTGAGTAAACAGATGGCAAAACTGAGCTGAGAAGGGATTTTGTTTGTTGTTAATTATGTAATTGAACTGGATTCCCATGGTAACCAGACACTTGCCGATCTTACATAACCTCCATGACAATTTGCAGGATCATATTTCTATAGATACTAAATTAACTTTTTACATGCCAAAGAACCTTAATTCTGTCTACCACTCAAATTCTTCTCATGCTATAAATTCTGATTTTTAGATGATTCATTAGAGAATAGGACTTGTGCGTGGGTACCATTAGTGCTGGCTAAAGGTCAAACTGGTGGAAACGTCTTGCAAAAACTGAATGAGAGAGGACATCCCACTCCTGAGTTTTAGGAATAATACATAAGTATCTCACAAAAATTATGTTGGTTCCTGGTTAAGGTTCCTGAAGTATTAGTCTGAAATTATTCCACCTTGACCTTCCCAGCAAGAACATTTTGAGTTGGGCCATGGGACATGTGATAGGGTTCGGCTTTCGCTCGCTGTATGCCCTATATCCTTCCGGGCTTTTTATGTCTGAAAGTCAATGTCAAGCAGCTACAGGAAGATTTAAGGTTGTTTGGGCTCACCCTGTGAAATGCCTAAACCTCTCCCTAGTAAGGTCATAGCTTGTCATCAGTACAGAGCAGGTGTGTACCACTAATAACACCCAACACCCATACACAGCAATCCTACCACAAATACAACCCTGATACAAATAAAATTACTTTTTGAGTAAATATTTAAATTTAAGTACAGATAATAATGGTTCACATGAAAAAAAAATGATTTCCATTCCTACACCATTTTAACGGGGTGATTTACCTTCAAGTTAACTTTTAGTATGTTATAGAATTGCCAATTCTTAATCACTTACATGGTCTTCATTTTTGAAGACTATTGCTTTGTGCGCCTACAAATTTATTGTGTTACTATTTACTACTTAACTTACTATGCAGGCCTCTCCTATTCCTAATCCAGTCTCTTATTCAAACCACTGCCTGGTGCTATGGTAATTTGGACTCCAGCAACCAGATAATTGTGGAAATTTTAATCTGAAGAGCAGCAGAACAAAAAGCTAATTAAAAAAACACAAAAAAATAAAGACCTATTGCAAATTTTTCAGAATATCACTCGCTAGGATATACTAAAAGTTAAAAAGGTGATCGAAGAATATTGGAAGATGTAGTTCTACAAGCACTCACACCCTATTGTACAGCAATATGAGCACATAATAAATAATAGATGTGCCTGAGGTTCACTTATATGCAAATTATCAAGCAGAAAATTAGGCTTGTCTGTAATATATGTTATATATGCTGATGCTACAAGTTATTTTATCACATTAGTCAAGCAAAATTAACTTTAATTACTCAATATAAATTATTTGAATCTTGTTTCCTTCAGTCTGGAACTCATAATCATAGCAAGCATGCAGGAGCCATTTTGTGGACACTGCTATTAAGGCAAGTCTTGCATAATGTCAGAATCTTGTTTGTGCACCAGAATAGGGGACCTGATGTCCATCCCCATGAACTGGTTACACAATTAAATGGTTAAGAGAGAGGGGTGAATGTGGGCAGAGCAGTGACATCTAGTAAGTGCTGAATGGAAAGTGAAAGTAATTGTCTGCCCCGCCTCTATGCCTCTGGGCTCTATGAGGAGGGGCAGACAATATTTGATTGACAGCTGAGATTTTTAAATGAGTTTACAACAGCTATGAATGCTTTAATAAAACACAGAAATTGGATCTCATGTTTAATTTGAAAAACACTTTTATTATACAGATTTGTGTGTCTGGGTGACAGGTCCACTTTAAATGGAGTAAGAGGGACATATAGTTAAGGTGACAAGTGGGTCTTTGCCTAAGCAGCAAAATTGAGGTCTGATAAATTAAAAAGCAACCTATTTTGTTGGAGATGTATTAACAAACAAACATTAACTTTAGGCTAATGTCACATGAAGCTGAGAAACAAGAATCAGCCCTGTAGCTTGTTTGCACTCTGATCCATTGTGTAGGCCTGGGTACAGGAACAAGTGGTAGATTTTGGTACCAAAATGCAAACTCTTATGTTTTGGCACAGAAATCTGCTGCGAGTGCCTGCACCTGGGCAGAAGCAATGGAAGTGCTGGCAAGGCAAGGGTCGGATTTTAGTGTTGGCTGATTCTCAGCTTGCTTTTTTCAGCAGGCGTGTGTCAGCCCCATATGGCATAAGCCAAGGACCCCAGTCATTGTGGTGGAAACGTAGCTGATAAGAGAATTAAACTGGCATGGCTGGAATGCCATGAAACAATTTTCTGCTCATGATAGGATGGATCTGGATTATTTCTAGAGGAAAGAAAAATATTGCATGCTGTGGTTACCAGACATGATTTTGACTAATGAGTCAAAACCATATCAGTGGTAGTCAGGGACATAAAAGGCAAATAAGGTGGGCACTCATGCTACAATGGAACTTGGGGCTACTGTGAGCTTTATGCTAGAAAACCAGACACTGCTGAAAATAACGGTCTTCTATGAACAGGGTCTCTGTAGGCCCCAACCACAATCCAATGGTTGGCCGGGTAAAACAATCAGATCATCACAATTTGGCCTGTTGCTTCCGAGGAAGAGTGGCGTTCTGTTATTATGGCTAATGATATCATCATCCTGGTGAGTAGTTTGGCTCCTTATAGCTGCAGTGTGGAACCCTTAATAATGGGTGGCGACATTTAATTTTAACTCTGATTGGCTTGCTCACCTTTTTAACTTACTATACTATATTAAAATATTGTTGTGCGTCATTATAGTAGGGTAGCTGACATTATAAATATCAATGAGAGCTGTTGATCTGAAAGCCTGGCAATGGAAATCTAAGCCTAATATCAATTTGCAATTTGTCTTAATTTTTTCTGTTTTTTTAAATTATGTAGGATTTTGTTCAGCAGATTGCCAGTTTGCTTTTTTAGCAGCGGATTGTTATGGTCCAAGTTACTCTAGCAAATAGAGCTGTTCGAATGAGAGACTGAAAGATAACTAATTAAAAATAACAATAATAAAATCGTAGCCTCAAAGAGCAATAGTTTGTAGTCTGCCAGGGTCAGATTTGAAAGCTACAAAGAGTCAGAAGAGTAAGGCAAAAAAAAAAAAAAAAAAAAAAGGCCAATTGAAAAGTGGCTAAGAACAGGACATTGTTAAACATACTAAAAGATAAAAGACGTTTTCCAATGAATGTGTTGATAGGAGCAGTTTCCCTTAGCCGTAAGCCTATATCGATGTCAGTTTTATATGCAATGAGTATTTATCCTGTGCTATAAACAGCAACATCCGCGTAGAGTCCATTGGGGTGTATTACCTATCATTGGGGGCAATTCCTAACATTGGGGTGCATTACCTAACATTGGGGGGCAATTCCTAACATTTGGGGGCATTAACTATCATTGGGGGGCAATTCCCAACATTGGGGACATTACCTAACATTTGGGGGCAATTCTTAACATTGGGGGGCATAACATATCATTGGGAGGCAATTCCTAACATTGGGGTGCATTGCCTATCATTGGGGTGCATTGCCTATCATTGGGGGGCAATTCCTAACATTGGGGTGCATTACTTATCATTGGGGGGCAATTCCTAACATTGGGGTGCATTACTTATCATTGGGGGGCAATTCCTAACATTGGGGTGCATTACTTATCATTGGGGGGCAATTCCTAACATTGGGGATGCATTACCTATCATTGGGGGGCAATTCCCAACATTGGGGGCAATTCCCAACATTGGGGGGCATTACCTAACATTGGGGGACAATTCCTAACATTGGGGCACATTTCAGCACAATCTTTACATTTGGGGCACATTTCCTAACATTGGGGCACAATCTTTACATTTGGGGCACATCACCCAACATTGGGGCACCAGCACAGTAAGTATTGAGAAGCAATCGCACTTGTTTAACTGGCAGAACAAAGCAGATGACTGGGAGCTGGGGCAGGTGCAGTTAGTAACTAAGGTATAGGGTTCGGTGCCCCCGACCATAATTTCGGACTATAACAGGTATGACTGCAGCTACATGTCACACAGAGAGATCAGGAGAGAACTAGAAGCAGCTAATAAACCTCCCGTACATACCGACCAACAGTCTCGTTTTTCTTACTACAGCCCGCAGATCGCTGTTTAAACATCCCGCAAGGCTGTCTAGGTCCTCGTCTCCTGCCAGACAGCTCATCCAGCCATCACTACCCACATCTCGCGGGATGATGACGTCACATGTGACGTTACACGCAGCCGTCTAGGGCAGTGATGAGCGAGGTTGCTAATAGGAGGTTGGCTTGTGCTTCTGCTTGTGGCGGAGAAGGCATAGTTTTCTCCAACAATACCTGCCAATATTAAAGCCTCCTCTCCCAGTTTTTAGTTTTTTGCGCGAACTGGGCCAATGTGAAATAAGTCAGAGCCCTTTTGCCCTATGACAGAATAAGGGTTACTTAAGGAGAAGAAAATGGGTAAAATTAATAAAAACTATAGGAGTTTTATGGTTCTGTTTCTCCACAGTGGGTACAGTGTTACTAAGTGTTTTATGTGAAAACTGGGACCATTAGTTTACAACTTCCTGATAACTGAAATAGACCAACAATTATATTGAGTGTTTAGGTTTTTTTTTTAACTTTTGCATTAGAGGAGCCAAGTGTTTATGTAAAAATGAGGACCATATTTTTTTACTATTTAGGGACAAGAAGGAGGTAATTATGGAGAATATAGTGGGTGCAATATAGTAATATTTTAGGTTCTTTTTTTTACACCTCTTCATTTACTCTGGTTCTAAGTGTGAAATGTGCAGGTTCCCTGTCAGCTCCTCCTGGGCCTCAAAAAGGCATCACTGAAGAGTAGGGTTGCCACCTGGCACTTATTCTGCCCCGAATAAACCCACCAAACTGTCCCAATCCCTATGCTTCCCCTCTTTATGTTTGCCACAAACCTGAGCTACAAACAGATTTTGGACCATATCTATCAAGCCGTGCCACTATGACTTAACTATTCCACCCTGTCACTGTTCTATTTTATGTGAAGGCTACGGCCATAGTTTTAATAGTTTACAAAATAGGAGACTATAATGATTTTTTTTGCCTTTATTTTGCGTTTTTTCCCCCACACTGTAGTTGTAGGGTCCATGTATATTTTTCTGCAAACAAGTGCAGATTTTTCACAATTAAGGTTCGAAATATGGGCTAATTTATAAGGTAATAAGTGAAATTAATTTGACCAAAGGTAATTTTGTGTGCTTGGGGTTTTTTCTTTACTCTGGCATAAGAGGATCCCAGTGTTTGATGTAAAAACTAGGGGTGCGATTTTTCACAATTTAGGGACAAGATTTGGGATAATGTTGGAGAATAAGGAGATGTGACCTACACTGTGACCCGTGTGGAGTGTTAACACCCCCCTAATGGGCCCCCTCTTTCCACTCTTTATTTTATTAACTGCTATGTCCTGTAATTTTAAGCCTCTCTTACTGAGCCAGTGCAGACCTGATATCTCCAGTGGGATGGTTAACTGCTCAATGCTTGCCTCACTACTTGTTTGGTAAAGCTGTGACATTAAAATGGCTAAAAGGAATAACCTGTTGCCTCTACAGCAGAAAAGGGATATAACTTATTATCCTTCAGATTAACATCCTCTATTTGGAACGCAGAGCTCAATGCATATTTAGATTGTGTGACCAGCTTCTTTATCTAACTTTGTCCCTGCCTGTTCCATCCATTCATGATCTGCTTAATTAGGATGTTGTCCCCATATAATTTTGCGCAAGAAGTACTACACGAGAATCCCTTGCTTCCTTCATATATATAGACGTATACAGAAACATTTCTGTGTTCTTCATATCAATTTCCTCTGTTAAATCTGGAGAACATAAGGGAAGGATTTTACTTTGACTAATGAAATAGAAGCACTACAGACCCTTGTAAAACATTACGGTTGTGGGTCTTGACACATAAGCCTGTGTTCATTGTGGTCGTCCAGCTGAATATTTTGGAATTTGAGGCGGTAACAGCAGAGGGCACTCTTGTGCTACAATACTAGCATAGGCTTTATTCACAGTTATTCAATGACCTGCCCTAAGCTAAATTTGTTTTTGGATTCTAATAATGAAATTTCCTTGTAATGTTTTATTATTTCCAAAGTGGTTCTACCGCTATTTTATGCTCAACGTTATTATTCTAGCATTGTTTTAGCATTGCTCTACCAGCATTCTGTGTTCAGAATCATGGGCACTGTTTTTCCTTTGTAGTATTCACATAACTACTTATTTTAAGGGGCTGATTCACTAAGGGGCTGATTCACTATGGGTCGAATATCGAGGGTTAATTAACCCTCGATATTCGACTAGGAATTGAAATCCTTCGACTTCGAATATCGAAGTCGAAGGATTTAGCGCAAATACTGCGATCGTACGATCGAAGGATTATTCCTTCGATCCAACGATTAAATCCTTCGAATTGAACGATTCAAAGGATTTTAATCCAACGATCGAAGGAATATCCTTCGATCAAAAAAACTTAGGAAAGCCTATGGGGACCTTCCCCATAGGCTAACATTGACTTCGGTAGCTTTTAGCTGCCGAAGTAGGGGCAGGGCCGCCATCAGGGGGGGACAGGGGGGACAAGCGTACCGGGCCCGGGCATGAAGGGGGGCCCGGCAGCGCTGCATTTTTTTGAAGATCCGGGCCCCCCTTACGAGCGCCCGAGCCGTACGTCATTCCTCTTGAGTGCCGAATGCGGAAGTGCCGAAAAGCCGAAGCCGATGCGCCGAAAAGACACGAAGTCACGGAAAAAGCCGAAGTCCCGAAGTCACGAAGCGCCGAAAAGACCCGAAGTCACGAAAACAGCCGAAGCCGAAGTCCTGAAGCAGCGCAAAGACCCGAAGTCACGAAAACAGCCGAAATTGAAGTCCTGAAGCGGTGAAAAGACCCGAAGTCACGAAAGGAGGCGAAGTTGAAGTACTGAAGCCATGAGTTCAATTCTACTGAACACCAGTTTGTGTTTTTTTTTTTTTTAATCCCCTGGCCACCAATGTATTATTTTAATATTCTATAGGCCCCTGCCACCAATCTTTTTTTTTAAACTTTTTTTTTGGGGCCCCAATTTTTTTTTTAACTCGTAAGGGGCCCCTTGCCACCATTGTTTTTTTTTTGTTTTTTTTTTTAAAAAAAAAAATAATTTTCTTTTTGGTGGCCCCAAATTTTTTTAACTTGTAAGGGGGCCCCTGCCACCAGTTTGTTTTTTTTTTCAAAAAAAAATTATTTTTTTTTAAAATTTTTTTTTGGGGCCCCAATTTGTTTTTAACTTGTAAAGGGGCACCTGCCACCAGTTTTTTTTTTTTCAAAAAAAATTTTATTTTCCAAATTTTTTTTGGGGCCCCAATTTGTTTTTAACTTATAAGGGGGCCCCTGCCGCCAATGTTTTTTTTTTTTCAAAAAATTTTTTTTATTTTTTTTATTTTTTTTTGGGGCCCCAATTTGTTTTTAACTTGTAAGGGGGCCCCTGCCACCAGTTTTTTCTTTTTCAAAAAAAATATTTTTTTTCCAAATTTTTTTTTGGGGCCCCAATTTGTTTTTAACTTATAAGGGGGCCCCTGCCACCAATGTTTGTTTATTTTTTAGTTTTTTTTACATTTTTTTTTGTTGGGGCCCCAAGTTTTTTTTAACTTATAAGGGGGCCCCTGCCACCAATGTTTTTAAAAAAAAAAAAAAAAATGTAAATTTTTTTTTTTTTTGGGGCCCCAATTTTTTTTATAAGGGGGCCCTGACCATCAATAGCTTTTTACAACTTGTGTGGGGGGGGGTTACTTTTTTAGCGCTGATGTCTGTGTGGTCTTTTAACTGCGATGTGGGCGGGATATGGGGCGGAGCTTGGTCGTCAGTGTGGGCGGGGCCCAGGGGGCCCCAAAAATTTTGTTGTACGGGGCCCCGTGATTTCTAATGGCGGCCCTGAGTAGGGGGTCGAAGTTTTTTTTTAAAGAGACAGTACTTCGGCTATCGAATGGTCGAATAGTCGAACGATTTTTAGTTTGAATCCTTCGATTCGAAGTCGTAGTCGAAGGTCGAAGTAGCCCATTCGATGGTCGAAGTAGCCCAAAAAATACTTCGAAATTCAAAGTTTTTTTACTTCGAATCCTTCACTCGAATTTAGTGAATCGGCCCCTAAGTATTCCCTCATTTCACATTGTTGTTTTTGGTCCCACCTATATATTATGCATAATACATTTTCCTGGATTTTACACCATTTTTTTCTGGTCCCCTGAAAAACATAAAATGGGGGTTCTGCTGTATATCACAGTGTTTGTTCACACCTGTACTATAAATGTATTCTAAAAAATGTACATCACTGTGTATACAAGTAAGGATTGTAATCAATGTGTAAGGATTCATGCAATTTATCTTGCCAAATAATAAATCAGAACATTAAAAGAACATTTGAGATATTACCATCACCTAGGTAAGTGCATTCCCGCTTCCAGGAGAGTGGGTTTGATCAACTCCAATATCTAAGGCCATTTTTTATTTTGGGGGGTCTGAGATAACAACTCTCTGAAGACTCAAACAATGATAACTTTTTTTTCTTCAAATCAGTCAGTCTTTGATTAATCGGCCCTGTTGTTTTTTTCATAGATGGATGAGACCCAGGCAGCAGAACAAAAAGTTTCCTGTATCTTGAAAGCCACCAGAGTTCGCTGTTTGCATGTATTTCCAGTGTGTTGCTGCCTGCTAATGTTATTAAAAACCATTTCTATGTCTGTCTTCTCTTGTAGAGTTCCAGGAATGTCGGCCCCTCCTGTTCTTCTTCAGCCTCCACAAAGAATCCAGCTAATGATATTATAAACCCAGTGGTATCTGTGAAATATAAACTCCTCACTTCTGCTGCGTGACACCCATTTATAAGACACAAATGTGCACTTTTAATTACTGTGTCATGGCTCAGAGGAAGCACGCATCATACCACTCGGTGTACCTGATCCAGAGGCATCTAATACTGCTACTCTAATACTAAATATGATTCTAGATGAACAGGAACTTTAATGGCCTCTCTTTAGCAAGCCGATTTACACCATTATAAGGTTATACACACACAAGTGCAGAGTTTGACTATTTAACTATGTATCCCTTAAAGGGGTGGTTCACGTTCAAGTTACATTCTAGTATGTGATAGAATGGCCAATTCTAAGCAACATTTCTATTGATCTTCATTATTTATTTTTGATAGTTTTTGAATTATTTACCTTCTTCTTCTGAATCTGTCCAGCTTTCACATGGGGGTCACTGACCCCATATTAAAAACAAATGCCCTGCAAGGCTACACATTCATTGTAATTGCTACTTTGTATTACTCACCTTTCTATTCAGGCCCTCTTCTATTCATATTCCACTGTATGATTCAAATCAGTGCATGGTTGCTAGAATAATTTGGACCCTAGCAACAAGATTTCTTAAATTGCAAACTGGAAAGCTGCTGAATAACTCAAAAACCACAAATAATCAAAAATGAAAACCAATTTCAAATTGTCTAGGAGTATCACTCTCTGCATTATACTAAAAGTTAATTCAAGGGTGAACAACCCATTAAAGCAGATTTTATGTTTTTATCATTCATAGATATTTAGGATGAAAAATATGGTTAGGTTGTCTAAATAAAAAATAATCTGCCTTACTGCTAATAATTTTAACTATTCTTGACAAGGAAGGATCAGCTGCTGATTGGTCGCTATAGTTTACAGAACTAGAGCAAGCTGTAATCAACACGCACACAATTCACACCAGATCTAGTAGTAAACTATACTAACCAATGAGAAAGTGGTATTTATTGGCACCTGTTTGAAAGCAGAGTTGGTGACCCCCCCCACAGCTGCTTCAGAAAGACATAAGAAGGTGAAAAAGGAAATGTTAAACTTTATTGCAAAAATAATCACAAAAAGAAATTATAAGCTAATTGAAAGAAATCTTTTTCTGAACTGAAAAAAGTGTTGGGAGGCGAACAGCTCTTTTAAGAAGCCCTGTTGTATTATATTCTGCATTCCCACCTTATTTTTGGTTATGCTAGAACCAAATAGATTTAGCTAAAGTTGTCTCCTTAAATGACTAATGTACTGTTCTTTTACATATGGGGAACATAGTCCAATATGACACAAGAAAGTGGCACCTTGCTGTTTAATACACACATTGTGGGGGTTATTTACTAATCTTGATTCTTTCTGGTTGAGTTTTTTTTGGGTAAAAAAAAGCTTCATTATACTCTGATGCTGCAAAAAGTCTGAATCTGAATATCCGCCATCTCAAACCTGTCGAGGTCATGTATAAGTCAGTGGGAGATGTCCCTTTTTTCAATTTGAAGTTATTGTGGTCTGCGCTGGTTTTTGTATGATATGTTTATGGGCTATAACTCCAAAAAAGTTGAATGATCCAGAAGTCGATTTTATCAAGACTTTTCCTGAACTGAATTTTATTTTATAAATAATTAAGGTAAAATCATGGATAGGAGTTTGGTCGAGTTTGTTTTATTCAAATTATGAGAAAAATTAGAGTTTCAGTAAATAACCCTCTGTATTTCTAGGTTTGGGTTGGGGGACTCCTTTATCCAAAAGCATCAGCTAAGAGGCCTTAGAGAATACAAATGCTATTTTCTAGCTGCTTTGTTGTCACGCTTTGTTACCCAAATGGATATACATTGTTTTCAAATCATGGAAGAAAATTCAATTCTTTGCAGCTTTCCAATATACATTCATTGTTTTGAAATAAGTGTAAAAAAAAGCCAACTGACTAACAGACCTGCGAAGAAGCACACCAGATGCAATGGGCAAGAACTGTGGGGGGCAGGACTTGCCATGCAACATAATGTGCAATGCATTAATGTACTAGCATTTAGGTAGAATTGGACATCTCTGTCATGCCATATTAATCTTACTATGGTAGTTAAGTTTAAATTATCTACGCAGTGTAAAGTGTATATAAACTGGATATTAGTCCTTTTATATTTTGTCCTAATTTCCTTTGTAATTTACTTAATGGTAGCAGAACACCTCTGTAAGTGGATCCATTTTCTGTGCCCAGTTATAGAAATTATACATGGGAGGTCTGACATTTTAAGTGCTAACATGGCCATAAATTACCTGATATAGAGCAGGCAGGTGGACAACGGACAAGTCCACCCAAGTGTTATAAATAGCCTTAAATTGCTTTTCCTGGTATCCCTGAACAAGAAACGTGGAAACATGAGCGTGGGGTAAAAGCATTCAGAGATAACTGTACTGTGCAAGTCTGTAGTCTTGTGTGTTTGCTACTTGAGTCTTTTCTAATTGGGTTTATATTTAAGATAGGGTTTAGTATTGAATACCATTGCCTGAGATGCTGCTGGGTGTGACATGCAAAGTCTCTAGTAGTTACCTTACACTTTCCTAGTAACAGCATATAGTAGAAGTTCAGTACAAAGAAATGCAACCCAAAACCATCTACCTACAAAACAGAAGACATACCAGAAATAGTAACCTACTGGTGTGCCTTTGTGTTGCTGAAATGGCATTGTTGAAATCATTTGAAAATCATTATGATTTTGTGTTTTATGAGAGCAGCACTACATAACAGCAGATTTGCAGTTCTATTGTTTTTTATCGTCACTTTTTAATTAATATCTGGTTTTGCAGATTGACGCAAGGATGTTACTGGCGACCCTCTCTCAAAATTAGGCACAGCTGTGGATTCTCTTTCATGCTACAGCTTCAGAAGTCACAAACCTTAGAGAAGTATAAATCTTTGTTTATCTTTTTCTTTACCCTGCACAGAACTGAGAAGGTTCCCTGGTGTACAAAGGGAGGGAATTCCTGCTCTGTACAAAACGGAGGAAATGACTATGGGAAAGTTCTTCAAAGCGCCACCAGGGTTACAGGATCTTGGGATTTTTTTTTTTTTTAAAAAAAATAGTACTGTAACTTCTTCACTGCCATGAAGACACATACAGACAAAAATTGCCCTAAGTTTGAATGTTGAGTGAATAGGGGAGAACTTAGAATGTCAGTTCTACTGGGGCAGGAACTAGTGTGAATGATAAAAGGGTACATATACTCACCTACACACCTTGATGTTAAATTGGGCACTTTTTACACTGCTAATATCAAGAAAGTGTAAGTGCCCTCTGCTGTTCTTTCTGGGCCAGAATAAATAGCATGGTTTAAGTTCAATTTATGTTTAAGCTTCTCCTGTCACACTCCTCTATAACTGTATGACATCCACCCTCCACGATGCCCCCCCCCAGCAAAAAATCTTCAGGGAAGCCTGGCTTGAGGGGTTTGGTAGGGGCAATAGAACTGGGCAGAAAAGCATCAAGGGCAACAGCCTGGATAAAACAGCAGGGTGTGCTCCTGTTACACATTCATGATATAAGAAGTGTAAAAACTGCTCATATGAAAGGGAGAATTATGTCCATTGCAAAACTGCTCAGAAGAGCACTGAGTAATTGTACATTTAGTTGAGTGAGTGGATATATGGTTCCCTTCAGCAATCTTAGTATTTTTTTGAAATAAATAGATATTTGTCACGTAACATAAATGGCTGCCTGATATCTCCATGGAGTTGGGGCCAGATAAAAACATTAACAACCTTTACAGAATGGGAAAGAAAAACAAGTTCTTTGGAAAGAGGGCGTCAGCGTGGCTTGACTGTTGCTCTCAATGAGTTTGCAGGGACTTGCTGCTTCAGATTTCCAGGATTTCTCATGAGCTATTATTTTCCAAGTCTGTGTCTGGGCTGGACGTAAGAGAAGCACTGTATGGCAAACAAAGGCATGCATTGATTCAGGCCTGTACTCTCTGGCATCATCACCAGAAGCAGGGGTGGAAATTAAAGATATGCCCAATTTTCTTCCCCCACCTAGATCAAATAGACTGGAAAGAGGCCATTGTCAGAGGAAAATATGAACTCATGAAATTAAAAGCCTTCAAGCTACATTCTAATATTTTTTATCTTATAAACTGTGAAAATTCAGTCAGATTAAATCACCGATGCGACATTATGAATCAAGGAGATGATTTGCCCTTCTGTAATAGATGGCACCTCTCTACAGGAACACCCTCTTCAAGCAATTTCACATGATAACGCTTGTAATCAGTTTTACCAGCAGCAATTCCCGTTGACAAAGGTATTTGCAGGAGATTTGTTGCCCATGGGTAGTGCAGATTTGAGAAAGCTTTCCTAAATCTTAAACGCCATAAAGGATTTCACCTCTTGCATAACAAGCAATACATAGAAAAATACAGCTGTATATTATGAATAGTTTGATTTTTAACGGTGACCAGCAAATTCTTCCTGCTAATTGGTTGCTATGGGTAGTTGAAATGGGGTGTGGCTGGGTGGATTAGGGTGTGACCAGGCAGGTAATTTAGCCGACTGTTTTATTATTTGGGTCCATTTCAACAATTTAGTGGGCAGGCATTATTGTCAAGGTGACCCTGGTTGTTGGTGAACTAATAAGTGGGGACCCTTGGGTAGGCCCTGATGGCAGCAATGACCAAATGTTATGTTGAACCACAAAGGAAGGTTTGAGATATAAAGGTCTAGAGATAATAACGTACGGTATTCTTTGCTTTATGTATAGTGGTGGTTTTCAGACTTCTTATGGTGAAGCCCCTCTTTGTCATCTAACATTAGTCAGACCAACCCCCTCATCTAATAATGAGATTACAAGTTTATAAAAATTATTGTTATATCAGTCATCCAGCTATAGTTGGAATAATACTCAGGGCCATATATAAGTGTTCAAACAAATGTTGCTTTATTCACTTCTAGGTTGGGGTTTCAGGAATAACTAGGCAAGCAAATGGGCAGTCACCCCAAATCTCATCCTTCATGCTGGGCCCCAGTTTCTGTGTAGTTCTACAGTTTGCGAAACTCTAATGTGTAAAAAGCTTTGGTTAATACTCAAAATTAACCCAGGCTATTTGATTTTATCTATACTGTATTTATACATTAGAGATAATCTTTATTATTGAACCACAGCAAATAGTGTTCAGCACACAGGTCATTCCACATTAATAGGGTACAAGTATCACAGCTGCCACTAACCACTGGACACACAATTACAACAACAGAATTCCTAATTATCACCTTGAGCACAGGTCTCGAACTGCACTGTAGCGACACTTTTGCAAAAAAAAACAAAAAACAGTCCATCTATGAAAAAGTACAGCAGGATCCAGCTGTGAGCTGGCAATGTCTAGGAATAAAACCTTTGGAGAGATGGGGATAGTTTGCCAAGAGCTGCGGAAGACCTTGAGTGGTTTTTCTACTTTGAACCAGGGACTTAACATTTCCCTTAGAGAGGTGACAATGAGTGTACTGTACAGAGCAATGATAAACTAATGATCACTCTCATTACTGAATTTTATTATACAGGTATGGAATCCATTATCCGCAAACCAGTTATCCAGATAGCTCAGAATTATGGGTAGGCCATCTCTCATAGACTCAATTTTAATCAAATAATCCAAAATTTTAAAAAATATTTCATTTTCTCTGTAATAACAAAACAGTACATTGTACCTAATGCCAAAATGTAATCCCTATTGGAGGAAAAACAATCTTTCTTAATGTTTAAATGATTTTTTAGCAGACAATGTATGGAGATCCAAATAACGAAAAATCCATTATTTGGAAAACCCAGGTTCCAAGGATTTTGGTTAACAGGTTCCATACCTGTGCCACACAATGGCGCACACAATGGCATATACCCTATGTGCGCATAACAAAAACGTATGTTACTGGTTTAGAACAGACCTGTTTCTAAACAACCTTATAACCCCCAGTTCTATCTATTACAGTGAGTCATTTAGAGAAGGAAGCAGTAATACCCTTATGTGGAAAGAGAGAATTTATACGCTGACAATCAAGTTTAGGGCTTTGTAAGTACCCATCTTAACCAGTTATTGGAGTTTGGCTGTTTGTACCCTCTGGGATACAGAACTTTTCTCTTTGTAAATATAGGGTCAGTGGGAAGTATATCTTGCACATTTTCCCTAACCTTAGACATGGTGGGTGTGCTGTTAAACTATAAATACTGCACACAGCTAAGCGCTATTTGTTTCTATATATTGACTGCGCAGGGGATTGTATGAGATATATACATCCTGGAAAAGTGTCAGGAGGCATTTTCTGTTTTATATCTTTAAACTTTATTTTGAAACTTTCTACCGCACATCACTAGGCATCGGCATATAAAAAGTGGAGTAATTTTCAAGTTGATTTTATGCATTTTTTTAAACACTTCTTGCATTCAATTAATCCTTGGGTTGCTGATTTTCAGTTGAGCAAAAAGCCCGCTATTAGCAGTCTAATAATGTACATATCTCAGAAACTGAAAATGAATGTAAATTGCAAACGTGCCCAGAGAAGCACCCTGAGTAAGTGTACATCAATTCATTTTCTGGGTTTAGATCCACTTTAAAGGCTCAGAATACTGATCTGAAATACACTATCCAATAAACGATGCTTTGCTGGATCTCAGCAACGAAGAGGTAAAATAAGTGATATTTAAATAGCACGCCTTCACGGAGCTGTGGCATTTCAGCTTCTAAGGCTGAAGGCAAAACAGAGGACATCAATTCCCCTGGTGAGAACCAGCCATGTTTGGTAATTTCTTGCACTCTAGGATAGAGCTTGGTCTCTGTCCATGTCCCCTTACCCCCTCCTTCTCTGTTCTGTGTGAACACATCTGTGCTTTTGTATGTGCAGTTCATTGGCTAAAACAATCCCGTGTCTTACGAGTTAACTCAGAAAGAGATTGCAAGAGAAATACAATAAAGAATTTGCCCCAAGCAAAAAACCAAGCACGGTTATTATATATAACTATCTAGAGATGCCAACTCCAGCTATAAAAGAAACTTCGCCCTGCAGGTAAATGTTAGTTAGAGGTGACACTACCTTATATGATTGTTCAGCTCCTTCAGTCAATTTGCAGCGTATGTCTCAGACAAGCATGCTATTCACAGAAGGGTCATGGTGCCAACATGCACTCAACTGACACAGATATCAGGGGTATCTAGTTAGGGGGACAGTATGAAAGTGTCCCTATTTGGTCAACTAGTGCCCCTCTTTTTATGTTGTTGAGCTGCAGTAAGCAGTAGAATCTATGCTACTGGTATACAAGGGTTGTCCTATTCATTTCTTATTCTTTGGCACATAAACAAATTAAAGTCTCCCCCAATTTAAAGTTTGGCACTCATTCAAGGTGTATGAGAATTCACAGAACCTTGGACTAAAGTTAAAAACACTTTTAAACACAGTCTACATGTTTGTAGACTTGTTCCTCTCTGTGCACTATGTATGAAGCACTAGCTAGTATACAAAATATCATAGATATCACAAAATCCCACCCACTTTTTGGTCAGCCCATTCTTTTTATGGCTCACTTGCTGGGATTGTCCTAGCCAATTTGAATGTTTCAATAACCAATATTCCATGTTTGTCTCAAGATTCATTAATATATACTGTATGACAGCTAAAATCTGAGGGACAGTGAGCTACGGCAGACCAGAGTAGACACACCAATGCTTCAGCACATCAGGGCTCATGGAGCAACTCCATGAGAGTAATGCAATAACATCAATAAGTTTGCTACAGATCTAGTAACTCATAGCAACATGTGCTTTCTAACAGCAAACCCAAAAATCAGGGTCTCCAGAGCTAAATAAAAAATTGTAAGTGTTATTATATTACCCATGAACGGATGTTAAGGAATGCGGAAGTTGTAGTTCTGAGAAAATCATGGTTTAGAAAAATGGCCCTAAGATCTATATACAAAAAATATTAAAAAAAAGCAGAAAAAACCTTAAAAATTAACCATTTCGCTGATAACTAATTAGTATTCTGTTTCTTTAGAAAGTAGAAAATAATTTGCACAATATATATATAAATATATAGCAATTTAATTATACAGGTATGGGACCTGTTATCCAGAAAACTCAGTACCTGTGATTTCCAAGTGATTTGGATATCCATACTTTTAGTCAAGAATTATTTAAACATTAATTAAACTAAGTAGAATTGATTTGCCTCTAATAAAGATTGATTATATCTTAGTTGAGATTAAGTATATTGTACTGTATTACAGAGAAAAAAGGGAATATGTTTTAGAATTTTGAATTATTTTATTAAAATGGAGTCTATGGCAGATAACCTTCCCATAATTTGGAGCTTTCTGGAGAATGGGTTTCTGGATAACGGATTATTTATTTATTTATTAAATATTTAATCATCATCTATTATTTATGTAATACATAAAATGTGTATGTGCCAAGTGTGTACGTGAGCTATTGCCACAAATATAGGACTTAGATCCCACAAACATGATCTATACCCTGAAGTAGCCCTGATGAAATACTATGTTAAAATGTAAGAATCCACAAAACATTTCCTAACAGTTATTTACACAGGGCCAAGTTGTATGCCTCTGTATGTTTAACTGCAAGTCTCAGCATCCCATTTGAGAGACACATTGAGAAACACGTTGCTCATGCAACAATCACAAGGCATTGCAGCAAATATAAAAGTGCTGTTGTTTTCAGTGTAAAAGT